>NC_087458.1:6986450-7289480 GCF_036321535.1 Camelus dromedarius | reverse complement strand
TGACTTGCAGAACTGTGCATAGAATAAAAATAAAAAATACAGCTTAAATAATTATAAAGCTAATTCTCATGAAACTTCCTTCAGAGTCATTAAAGATAACATTGCCAGACTCCTCTTATATGCCCTTCCTAATCACAATCACTTCTCTTCCCCTGTAGATAACCACTATCTTGACTTCTTGGTAATTACTTCCTTGCCTCTCTTTATCATTATACCACCTAAATATGCAGCTCTACACACTATAGTTCAATTTTGTTACTGTTTCTGAACCTTGTGTAAGTAGAACCATAGTGTATGCTTTTGTGTGATTTTTTTCCCCTCTTTGGTTCAACGTTAGTCATTTGAGATTCCTTTATAGTGTTACTTATAGCTGTGGTTTGTTCATTTTCATAGCTATGTAATATTCTCTTTCTTACTGTGTTCTTTGACTTGATGTTAAATGATTTTAAACTAGTGCCTTACAATTTTACAGAGTTTGCACTGCTGATGAGGATAGTGATCTGATCCCTGTTCCCACCTTTAGAAAATTAAGCTTTTATTTAAATTTTGTTTTCTCTTACTCTGACCGATTCAGTGATTGGTGTTTTGTGATTCATTCTCTTGAGATAGTTCAAACTTAGTGGAATGAGGTAGGGGCATAGATGTGAAAGTGAACTGGATTTGTTTTATAGAGTTTATTGGAAAGTGATGTTGAAAGCACTGCTTCATCTCCACGTGGGGCCAAGAAATCCAGATTGAGGCAGTCTTCTGAGATGACTGAAACAGATGAGGAGAGTGGCATATTATCAGAGGTAAATTTACAGCATACTAAAGAGGTAAAGTAGAGATAACTGTGTAAGTAGGTTATTCAACTGTATAAATAGATAATTTATTTATGGTGATTCTGAGCTCTCACCCTTTGTCAAACATAATTGAAGATCAATAATCATGCCATTATCTTCCTGGTATTTGTGACCGGTTGTAACTAACCAGTTGATTTCAAAGTCCCTTAAATTAGTGAACAGTTGAGAGAATACTGTAACTTAGTGACGAGAGATTTCTGAATTCTTATTAAGGGACCAAATATGAGTGATGACAGAATTGCTTTTCTTCTACGCTTCTCTTTTTCATATGTGTTTTCTAATACCGTTCTAAGGCCATTTATATTATATTTCCCACTTTTGGTAACCTAAGTAGTGTCTTCCTGGCTTTGTTGGAAGTAGGATAAAACCTAATTAGATTAATGTGGTCAACAGTGCCTTTGTTTTTATATGCCTCTTTCTAGATGGGAAGAGAAGATCACTAGCATATGATAGACTTGCTTCTCTCTTCTCGCTCATTTTTTCCCCTCCCTTTCATTTTTTAACATAATTGCCTCTTTTAATCAGGCTGAGAAAGTCACCACACCTGCCATCAGGCACATCAGTGCTGAGGTAGTGCCCATGGGGCCCCCGCCTCCCCCAAAGCCCAAGCAGACCAAGGATAGTACTTTCATGGAGAAGTTACATGCGGTAGATGAGGAGCTGGCTTCCAGTCCGGTCTGCATGGATTCTTTCCAGGTAAACATTATAATTCTAAATTACTGAGAAAGTCAAATGGAGTAATTTGGTTGTTGCTCAGATTGGGGAAGGAGAAAGGAAGATGGTAAATTCTGATATAAGTAAGAATTACAAAGTTGTTAGTCCTTGGTACTCTATTTTGTACTATTTTATGTGACAGTGGCAGGTCCTAAGAAGTGAATAAAGTATGTGACAGAGAGCATTTTAAAATGTGGAACATAGGTACAGCTTTCAGCCAGATTCCTCAAATATTAACTTGTATTATGGTTGCTTTATCATTCTCTCCTTTCTTTCTCTGTACACATATTTTTTTTTTTTCTGAATCACTTTGAAGTATGTTACAGTCGTGATGCTCTTTTTCCTCTAAATACCTCAGTGTATATTTCCCCAAATTGAGGACATTGGTTATGAAAATGAGGATATGTAATATTATATAAAGTCCTTATTTGGATTTTACCAGTTGGTTAAATTTGTCAGTTTGGTACTGATTGTACCAAAAGGTGAAGTTACAACCAACACCACAGCAATATAAAAGATCATAAGAGACTGCTTCAGAGAACTATGTGCCAGTAAAAAAAATGGACAACCTGGAAGAAATGGACAAATTCTTAGAAAGGTACAATCTCCCAAGGCTGAATCATGAAGAAACAGAAAATATGAACAGACCAATTACCAGTAATGAGATTGAATCACTAATTTAAAAGCTCTCAACAAACAAAAGTCCAGGATCAGATGGCTTCTACCAAACATTTAGAGAAGACTTAACACCTGTCCTTCTCAAACTATTCCAAAAAATTACAGAGGAAGGAAGACTTCTGAACTCATTCTGTGAGGCCAGCATCACCCTGATACCAAAAACCAAAGATAGCACACACAAAAAAGAAAGTTGCAGGCCAGTATCACTGATGAACATAGATGCAAAAATCCTCAGCAAAATATTAACAAAACAAATCCAACAATACGTTAAAAGGATCATACACCATGATCAAATGGGATTTACCCCAGGGTGAGGATGCAGTGATTTTTCAATATTAAATCAGTGTAATATACCACATTAACAAATTGAAGAGTAAAAACTATATGATCATCTGAGTAGATGCAGAAAAAGCTTTTGACAAAATTCAACATCCATCTTTGATAAAAGCTCTCCCAAAAGTGAGCATAGAAGGAACATACCTCAATGCAATAAAAGCCATGCATGACAGACCCACAGCTGACACAAGAGGAGTATAGCAAATATTTTATAGTAACTCTAAATGGAATATAACCTTTAAAAATTGTGACTCACTATATTGTACACCTGTAACTTTTATAATATTGTATATCAACTGTACTTCAATTTTAAAACTGTACTTCAATTTTAAAAAGTTTTTATTTGGTTTTTACCAATTTTCCCAATAATGTTATTTACATAAAGCAAAAGAAAAAAATTTTGTTTTCTGACCTGAGAGACAATCTAGGATTTACATATTGTATTTAGTTACCTTGTTTCTTAGTCTCTTTTAATCTAAAACAGTTTCTTAATCTTTGTCTTTTATAACCTTGACATTTTTGAACCATATAGAACAATTATTTTACAGAATGTTTTTCAATTTTGATTTTTCTGATATTTCCCCATAAACAGATTTACCACAGAAGTGATGGGTCCTTTTCAGTGCTTCATATCATGAGGAACATGGCTTCTGTCATGTTAATTTTGATCATATGGTTATGGTGGTGTCTGCTTGATTTCCTTACTGTAAAATTATTACTTTTCCATTTTAAAATTAATTAGTATGTATCTTTGAGGCCAAACATCTTTTCACCCACTAATTTTAGCATCTATTGCTTATTATTGATTGGAACAGTCATTGCTATTTACTGTAGTCATTGTCAAATGATGACTTTCTAAATTCCATCATTTAGCCAGTTCTTTTTAATGTTCAGGTTTTCCCCATCAGTCTTCTAGGTCAGTGAAAAATATGTCAGTCCTAGGCTTTAAAAACAGAATATTGAATAAAACAGATATGAAAGGGCCATTTAATTTAATCACCCTGCTTTGGAGTGAAAGAATAATAGTGTTGGGGTATAATAGTGTTCTATATTACCATTTATTCCTACACATACTGAATGATTGAACTTGGGGAATAGCAGTGTACAAGACAGAGAGGGTCTTTCTTCTTAGAGCTTATAGTCTGCTGGAGAGAGAGGAACCATGAACACATTAATAATTTCATGTGGTAAGTGCTATAAACTAAATAAAAACAAGGAAATAAGGTAGTGCCTGTGAGAGTACTCTACCTAGGATGCTCCAAAAAGTCCTCCTTAGAGAGATGACATTTGAACTGAGATCTGAATGAGAAGGAGCCAGGTGTCTAAAAAATCTGGGGAAAAAGTATTACATATTGAGGAAACAGCACATTCAAAGTCCCTAAGATGGGAACAGTCTTGACATGTTCAAGGGACAAAAACTAGCCGAAGTATAGGGATCATGGGAGAGAGTAGTAGGAATGAGGTCAGAGAGCTAGGCAAGAGCTAGATCATGAGGGTTTTGGGAAAACCATTATAAAGAGTTTAATTTTATTTTAACATTTAGGAAATCTTTTGTGTTATTTTCTGACTGATGTTAAAAATGTCCCTTTGGTAAATTAGGAGTTTGGGATTAATAGATACATAGTACTATATATAAAATAGATAAACAACAAGGACCTACTGTGTAGCAAAGGGAACTATATTCCATTTCTTGTAATAAGCTGTAATGGCAAAAATCTGAAAAGAAAAAATATATGTGTATGTATAAGTATAGCTGAATTGCTTTGAAACTAAGATTGTAAATCTACTGCACTTCAATAAAAAAAATGTCCCTTTGGTTAAGGTTTGGGAAATTGACTATAGGAGAGCAAGAGAGGAAACAGAAATCTATTAAGATATTATTGCAGTAGTCTAGGGATAACTTCCTAAACTGATCTACATACTCAACACAATCCCTATCCAAGTCCTAGCTGCTTTGTTTTTTGCAGAAATTGTAAGCTAATCCTAAAATTCACATGGAAATGCAAGGGACCCAGAATAACCAAAACAGTCTTGAAAAAGAACAAAGTTGGAGGTCTGTACTTAATGATTTCAAAACTTATGACAAAGTTGCAGAAATCAAGACAGTCTGGTACTGGCATAAGAATAGACATACAGATCAATGGAACAGAATTGAGAGTCTAAAAATAAACTTTTAAACTGTAGTCAGTTAATCTTTGACAAGTGTGCCAAGACCAATTAATGGGAAAAGAATAGTCTTTCAACAAATGGTGCTGTGCAACTGGAAATCCACACGCAAAAGTATAAAGTTGGACCCTTTGCTCACACCACACATGAAAATTAATTGAAAATAGACCATTGATCTAAATGTATGAGCTAAAAGTATAGAACTCTTGGAAGAAAACAGTAAATCCTTGTGACCTTTGATTAGGCAGTGATTTCTTAGATATAATACCAAAAGTGCAAATGATGAAAAAATAAATAATTTGACCTCATCAAAATTAAAAACTTTTGTGTCTCAAAGGATATATCAGAAAAGTAAAGACAACCCACAAAACAGGAGAAAATAATTGCAAATCACCTATCTGATAAGGGTCTTGTATCCATAATGTATAATGAACTCTTATAACTCAACAATAAAAAGACAACCCAATTAAAAAATGGACAAAAAATATGAATAGACATTTCTCCAAAGAAGTAATGCAAATGGCCAATAAGGACGTGAAAAGATGCTCAACATTATTAGTCATTAGGAAAATGGAGATCAAAACTATGATGAGATACCTCTTCTCACCCACTAGTATAGCTATAATAAAAAAAAACATGGATAATATTGAGTGCTGGCGAGGATGTGAAGAAATGTGGAACCCTCATATTGCTTTTGGGAATGTAAAACTGTGTTGCCACTGTGGGAAATGGTTTGGTGGTTGCTCAGAAAGTTAGACATAGTTACCATATGACCCAACAATTTCACTCCAAGAGAATTGAAAACATATGAACGAAAAAACAAAAACAAAAAAAGAAAAAAAAAAGAAAGAAAACATATGTCCATGCAAAAGTGTGTACACAAATGTTCATAACAGCATATTTGTAATAGCCCCCAAATGCAAACAGCCCAAGTTTTTATCAGTTGATAAATGGATGACTAAATATGGTATATCCATATAATGGAATATTATTTTGCAATAAAAAGGAATGAAGTAATGATACATGCTGCAAAATGGATGAACTTTGAAAATGTTTTGCTGAGTTAAAGAAGGCAGAGATAAAAGGTCGCATAAAGTGTATGAATCTTTTTATATAAAATGTCCAGCATAAGCAAATCCATAGAGACAGAAATTTAGTGGTTATCCAGGAGTGGGAGCAGGGCAGAATGGGAAGTGACTGCTCAGGGGAATGGAGGGAGTTTCTTTTGGGGGTGATGAAAACATTTTGGTATTAGATAGTGGTGATATCAGGTCCCACAACTCTTTGAATATAGTAAAATCCACTCAATTATACACTTTAGAAGGGTGAGTTTTATGGTATGTAAATTATATCTTAATAAAGCTGTTATAAATGTTCCTGGAATGTTGGTTTTAAAACGGATGTTATTGTCCTTAAAGTTTCTCAAAGAGTAATAAATCCAAATTATTTAGAGAAGAGACCTTGTGGTTTAAGCTAAGAAGAGAAGCACATAGGATATGATGAAGTTTGGAGAAATTGAAAGCAGTAGGCATTCAGTGATATGTTTTTTCCTTCTCTGTTGGCTAGCCCATGGATGACAGTCTCATTGCATTCCGAACTCGCTCTAAGATGCCTCTGAAAGATGTTCCCCTGGGGCAACTAGAGGCAGAGCTCCGAGCTCCAGATATCACCCCCGACATGTATGACCCCAACACAGCAGATGATGAGGACTGGAAGATGTGGCTGGGGGGACTCATGAATGATGATGTGGGGAATGAAGGTCAGTGGCTTTGTTTGCATTTATTATCTACTCTGTCCATTATCTTTGTGGTAAAATTTTCATTAGTTAAAAGCTTAAAGAAGGGGTGTTTTGGGTTAGTTGATTTAATTTTGCATTTAACAGTTCACTCTAAATGAGGACATGTTCTTCTCCCCCCTCCACCCACCACTCCCTTTTTTCTGTTTTACAGTCTTTTGGGAAATCATTTGAATGCTAAGTTTCCTCCCATGAACCATAAATGCACACATAATTTTATATATGATTTCATGAGAGTGTATGGACTCACTCACAGGCTATCATGTTAGTTAAGGGTCTTCATGATGCAAGTGAAAGAATCCTGACTCTCAGTTGCTGAAGGTCAGTCAAAAGAAACCAGGCTTTGGGAAGAGCAGAAAAACCTGCAGTGGAAGTGAGGCACTGTTCAGGCCCACCTCCCTCTCTGCAGCTGTTACCGCTACTTCTTTTTGTCAGTCAACTCCATTCTCAAACCTATTTTTTTTCTACAAGGCTGGAACTATGGTCATAAGCACATCATTTACTTTTTGCTTTGTCCCCACATCAGAAGGACTCTCTCCTACAGGATCCAGTTGGAAAAATCTAGAGGAACAACTCCAGTTGGCTTGGTTTGATCACATGCCCACCCTGTTGGTATTGCATGGGATTGCTAGGGAGACTGTTTCAGCATGGAGTCCTGTGACTGGCAGCACCTCATAGAATAGTGTGTTTGGAGTAGGCAGTTACCCAGAAGTGATAGTATTTCCAGGGGTAGGGAAGGAACGTTGATCAGACAAAAACAATGTTGACTACAGTTATACACGGTGCAACCCTTATTTGTTTTAGAATATAAGTGAAAGTTCTTACTTTGAAACAGTGAAATAAACATTGCTGAAGTTGTCATGGTGATTTTTTTAAAACGCATGTTATAGTGGAAATCAGACACCATTCATAATTTTGTGCAATGTTTCTTTAGATTTAGAGGAAATAAGAGATTGACTTTGTTTGTAGTAATTCCAGATGATGTCATATTCTTTTGATGGAATCAAAGCAACTGTGTTATTGTTGTTTCCTTTTGACTCTCTTCAGTGGGGAGTGACCAGGCTATTCTTACTAGTTGTGCTGTGGAAGACTCACACTTTAAAAAAAAAAAGTGTAAAACTGAACCAAGGTCAAACTCTTACTTGCATTTTTATGTGGAACAGAGTCACCCACTATCTCACCCTAATCTGTAGCCATAGTCTTTCCTATTTCTGAATCGGATCCTTTCCTATCAATGTTAATTACAAACAACTTACAGAGCATATCTTTATTCTTTTTCCTGTCTTCTAAGAACAACTACCAAAAGATTTTTGTGTTGAAAAGAATAATGCTTTAAGATAAATAAGAGAACATATAGTTTGGATGGAAATAGACTGAGTAAATGTTTGGGTAGATATGGCCAAGAATAAATCAAGATCAGTGAATGAAAGAAGTCCTTACATTTACCTTATAAAGCTTTTGATAATTATATTGCATATCATTTGGCAAATGTTTATCGAGTACTTTCCTTTTACAAGGCATTGTGCTAGGTTCTGTGAGAGATGAAGGAACAGAATCATTTTGTTAGGCAGTAAACATGTATGAATGGTGCCTGGTCCATTGTTAGATGCATGATATGTTTCAGATGAATGAAGTTGAATAAACTCAGATACACCGTAAAAGTGGCATAAATGCTGTTCTAAGGTTTTAGAAGAGGGAGAGAGAATTCTTGTTTAGTATGATCAGAGATAGCCATATGTAAAAGTGGTAATTGAGATGGACCTTTGAAAAATACTTGACAAAGTGATAGGAGAGGAGGCAGATGGGTGGATGTGACAGTAAGATAGTATGTATAATGGGTTCTGTAGAGTATATCCTCAGAGTTTTTTCTTTTTTTGTATTATGAGTAATACATGCTTGATATAACGAAACAAAATATTGTATAAAGAAAACTATTAAAGCCCCTCCCCATGATGACAGTTTCATACCCAAAAGGGATCACTGATAATAGTTTGATATGCATCTCTAAGAGTTTTCAAATATGTCGTTACCTTTTAGTTGTCCACATTAATGTGGCAATAGCAAGAATTTTAGTCCTAAATTTAAATTCCCTAGACGTTTAGAGAAGGCAGGTGACAAGAAGCAAATTGGTTTGAATCTTAGCATTTTTGTCCTTTTCCACCCACTTCTCTAGCAGAAGTGCTAATAAGTCACAAAATGCACAAACTTGTATGAAAGAGAAAAAGATGAAATTTGCACCTGAGTCATCAACTCAGGAACTGGAGTCAATATTAACGAGAAAGTCAATTCCTTAATGATTGACAACTGATATATTATTCCATTAGTCTTTCTGATAGGAGTCTAAGCTTCTGGCTTTTTCATTACTCACCCCTTTGAGAATTTGATGAAAGCTATGCAGCCAATCCCCAGAAAAATGTACATATCTATACACATGAAGGTTTTTTTCGTGTCATTTTTTCCAGGATTTATAATTCTCTTAAAGTTAATTTATTGACACTTCCTTTTTCTGTCAGCCTGCCCTGAGGTCCCTGACACTAAGACTTAAAATCTCTGCAGAAGGGAATGAATAGGGACAAAGATAATTCTATCCATTTTGTAGAAATCTCAGAGAAATTCGTTGTGTTGCTTAGTGTTATAGAATCAGTTTATTATACTGCTAGTATTTGAAAGCCAACATAATAGTCTAGGAGCATGTCTCAATCAAAGAAGTCTCTGGGGGAAAAAAAAGTCTCTGGGAGATTAAAGCAATTTTTAAATGAGTATGACTCTTCATAAGCAAGCTTTGCATTTTGTCCTTAGACCTAAGCTAAGACAAAATATTGACAGTAACTAAGTCAGGTTCCCATTGCTTTATTAGTGCAGCTTTATTTGATACCCTGATTGTTATCACCTTGGTTGAAAGAGCTGAGATGCTAGCTATTGGGGAGGAAAGGCCAGAGTTGGCAGTCAGGATTTTGAGTCCAAGGCAGTGTTTCTCATAATACGGTCCCTAGAATTTGAATCAGAATCAGGGAGTATAAGGATGTATGTGCTGGGTGGTGTTAATTAAGGGTACAGGTTCCAGGGCCTCACTCCATACCTACTGAATCAGAATCTCTAATGGTTATTGTCTGGGAATCTCACTCTTATGTATCCTAAAGGCTGGAAACTACTAGTCTGGGAGAAATAAGAGCGTATAAGGGTCTATTGAGGAAATAGAACAATGGTTCGTAGGGAGGGTGAAAATCCCCTTTCTTCAAAACAGTATTTTTTTGTTTCTAACTTATTAGGACAGATTAAAAAAAGAAAACACAAAGCCAGTGAATAGGGTAGGTTTGGATCTCCAGATCTACTAGCTGAATTTACTGAGTGCTGGTAAATAGGAAATGATGCTAGCGATCCCAGTACCAAACTTCAGCCATATGCTGGTTTATTTTTGTAGCATTATGTGGCTAACTATTTTCACATGTTCCTACATATTATTAAATGTGAGAATCTCATTTGCAAAAATAATTAAAAGACCGCACTGGAGGGTACACCAAATTGAGATCAGCTGGGTAGATGCTGACATTGTTAATCCGTCAGAAAAATAATTAGACCCAGAGGGCAGGTTCCACAACCAAGATGCTAAAAGCTAAGCAGAACTCAGAAGAAACCTTTCCAAAAGATTTTTCAACATGTTTGCCAAAGGGATTCCCTGAGAATATTGGCTGACCCATTTTTATGGTGTGGGCAGAAACTGTCTGTTGTAGTTTTTGCACCTATACATATGAGGATCTAAACCTGTATACACTATCCATGTGTTACAGGCTTTTCCCAGAACTTTTATTATTCAGCAGTATTTCTAAAGAACCTGCTATAAAGAGACATATATGGAAAGTACTAGAGAGATTAGGAAGATAGGATTCCATGCCTAAGGATTTAAAACATTTTTATTGGGGAGATAAACCCACAGATGGATAAAAAAGACTTCACATTTAAGTAGCTCTGTATAAACAGTGCAAATTCACATATTATAAACAGAAAAGTTGACTAAAGAATATCAGTTTAGTTTGGGGTTTATTGGTACAAATTTTCCAGTGATTATGAATAAAAAATGTGTATTTTTATTTTTAATGAATGATACTCATTTATTATGAAAAATTAAAACATTATGGAAAGGCAGAAAGTGAAAATTAAGAGTTCTATTCTTTAGTCTTTGTTAATTCTTTCTAGATATTTTCTGGTGTTTTCAATCAATTACATATTTATCTCAAATAACAATTTTTTTTAATGAAAGGAATCATTATATATATTGTCCTGCATCTGCAACTTGCTTCTTTCGTTTAACAATATAATTTAGACGTTTTCCTGTTGTGATACATAGAGCTCTCCCTCTCCTGTTTAATGGCTGCATAGTGGTAAGGAATTTAGTTATTCTCTTTTGGTAGACTTTTTTTGGTTTAATTCAGTTCCTCAGTTACACTAACCACATTTCAAATTCTCAGTTGTCTTTTGTGGGTAGTGGCTACCATTGTTGTAGAGCAGGCATATGTAGAACATTTCCATCATTGCAGGAAGTTCTCTTAGACAGCACTGATCTAAAGTTGCCCCAGGAAAAATATCACCTTACAATAACGATTCTATAATTTAATGACTCCACAATTTTTATTTAGGAATTGAAAAGACATCATAGTATCAATGTTAGAGCAAATTATGAGGGAGAAGAATACCCATATTTCAATACATTGACATAACAAATGTTTTTTAACATTTTTTGTTATTTCTGAGTCTTATTATTCGTACTTATGAGTATTGTGTCTGTATTATAGTGTGTTGCACTTTGTCATGCATGTACTGAACATGTGTGGAATGTTTACATTCTATATGTATATACTGTTTTATACTAAGGAATCATAATTATGGTCATTATATAATGTGTATATATTATATGTATATTAGAGTCATTTCTTTTTTCACTATCAATGCCTTTGTATAAATAGTTTCACCAAAATACTATTTTCATGAGATGCACTGCTCTAAGTGGGATTACTGAGATAAATTACATGTTCAGTTTTCTGGCTTTTGCTGCATTTTGAGAGATTTAAGTCTTTTTGGAAAGAAGGAAGGAACTTGACATATTGGAGAGAACAGGTGAGATGAGTCAGCTGTGGGAAATGATCTGTGCAAAGACACTGAGGGGGAAAAACAGCAAGTTATTTAAAAACTTAATAAATGTTCATTATTGCACTTGATCTTAGCCAAAAGGCTGAGAAGCGATTAAATGTTCATTATTGGAATAGATTCTTACGGTGCTGAAAATCTTAAATTTTCATATAGAGTACAGAGTTAAGAATAAGTCTCTTTTTCCCTAGATGAGGCAGATGATGACGACGATCCAGAATATAATTTCCTGGATGACCTTGACGAACCAGACACCGAGGATTTCCGCACTGACCGGGCAGTGAGAATCACCAGTGAGTCCGTGTTTACTATAAGTCCTGCTCTTGACTCCTCCACATCTACCTTTGTAAACTTTGCAGATTTTTGAGGGTAGAGTTTGCAGCACATTGAAGCGTCTCCTACCCATTGATTTTTCTAATTCTTTAAATTTACATTTATGTTCAAGAAGCCTGTCAGTCGCTCATTTATACATTCCACAGTCATGCATTGAGAATTTGGCAGCGATTGTAGTTAGGATACCAAAATGAATAAGACGTGGTCTTTGCCAATAAGACATCAGCCTTGTAGGCTGATACAAAAAGAAAAAGTTACACTGTAAGCTGATGGGTGCTCTAATAGGTTGTGTATAAGGCACACTAAGAGGCCTAAAAGAGGGTATGATATCCTCGTGTGTGGTATGAAGTAGGGTGGGAGGGGTTATGGAAGGGGTCACAAAATGAGATGTTTTATCTTAGTTTTGAAGGAGCCATAAGAACTTTTTGGTGAATGGAGGCAGAGAGGGATATTGCGGATAGAAGGAGATCTGCAGACCACAGAACTGTGAAATGACAGTAACTGTGTTTGGAAAATAGTAAGTGGTTTGGGTTAGTTGTGTGTGTGAGGGGTGGTAGGAAGAGATGAGTAGTGTTCAGTTCATGGAGAAGCCCCGGATTTGAGTTTTGATCTGTCAAAAATGGAGATATAGAAAACAGTTAAATAAGTTGACTTGGTTTGAGTCATTTGTTTAAAAATTATTTCATTGGCCAGCTTGCCAATGATGGAAAACGTATTTCAGGAACTATTGATTTTTACTGAGTGTGCGCCTGACCCTGTAATGGGATAGTATACACAGCCTGGTGAAGGTAAGATGTTGGCTCTTGATCAGGTTATGAAGAGAGCTTTAGAAGCAACCCAAAGTGTTTATTATGTACCTAAATAACGCACGTCTTTGTGCAAAGAGAATTATGTAAACATAATCCTTTAGGACTTTTGTTCTATTTTATTGTTTTATTTCATCTTTCATCTTGTTTTTAGGATTAGAATGCCATTTCCTTTATGAAAATCTTCCATTTATTTTGGTATGTTATGACAATTAAGTTTAGAGGAAGTATTCAAAGGAAAGCACCAGGAATCAAAGAGAAAGTGTAGAATGAAAAGGCTTAAGGATTTAGGCTTTGAGAAAATGGTGAAGAAAGGTCTAGGAAAATATGAGAAAAATCAAAAGTCTTGTGTCAGAAACCAGGGGAAGAGTCTTTCAATGAGCGACTTGGCCACAGTGAAATGTGCTTGTAATGAAATGTTTTCTGCTTGAAGCAGAAAAGTAGACCTCATTTCAGTTCAGGTCTCAGCCTGGAATACACTTGCCTTCCCCTTTTGTTTGTACTTTCTTTAGTTTACAGATACAGTTGACCTTGAACAACTTAGGGGTTGGGGTGCCAAACTCTTGCACAGTTGAAAATCCAACTGAAAGTTTTGACTCCTCAAAAACTTTACTAATAGCCTTCTGTTGACTGGAATGCTTACTGATAAAATAGTTAATACATATTTTGTATGTAAATTGTACTATATACTGTATTCTTAGAATAAAGTAAGCTGGAGAAAAGAAAATGTAATTAAGAAAATCCTAAGTGGTTGAGGGGAGGAGAAGAAAATCCTGGGAGAGAATATATTTACAGTTTTGTACTGTATTTATTGATACTGTAAGTTTATGTTGTCTGTTTACAAGATGAATCATCTGTCAGTATCTACATCAGTATTATCTTAAATGATACAAAACACTGTAGATATACATATTACTAACGCTAGATATCAAAAATGGAAGGATAATGTGAAAAAGAAATCTTTATTTACAGGTGTAATAATTCATTCTTCATATAATGAAGAAGCAGCAGTATGATTGCTTGATGGTGTCCTAGTGTAATCAGTACTATTGCTTCACAGTAGCCTAGCCTATATACTAATGAATGGTTATAAAAGTTTTATGGCGTACAATATTACAGGTATATTCATGTACAGGATTAGAATCATTGTTACATTTTTTTAAAAAATGTGATGATAGCCTGATGATGTTTTCTCTAATTAGTGAGAAATACTGTGTAGTAATGTAATTCTTTGAAAGCAAAGCTATAAATCAGTAAGAAAACTAGCACATTATTAATTTTATATTAAATATCACTCATCTTATGCCTAAGTAAGGACAGGCTGTCCACTTCAGTACAAGTCTGGCACGTGATGTTCTACATGATGAATAATTAGGCAGTGGCAATGGTGATGACACAAAAACAATTCATACAGTTCTTGCCGTACAAGTTTTAGGTCTTCCCAGAGATAAACGTACACAACAGATAAGTTTATTACCTGTAGACATGATGATTATTTACTATTCGTTAAGTGAAAGTGGATCATCATAAGGGCCTCCCTTGTCCTTGTCTTCACATTGAGTAGGCTGAGGAGGAAGAGGAAGAGAAGGGCTTGATCTTGTCTCAGGGGTGGCAGAGGCAGAAGAGGTGGAGGAGGTGGAAGGGGAGGCAGGAGAGGCAGGCACTTTCTGTGTAACTTTACAGAAATACATGGCAATTTCTGTCTGCCTTTTATGCTTTTTCATTTCTCTAAAAATGTTTCTGTATACTGCCAATCCTTCTTCCACTGTTTGCTTTAGTTTCAGAGTCTATTTCATAGAAGGGTTCATGTAAAAGAAGTCGAAAACCATCTTGAATACTTGGAACCCTTCTGCCAGATTGTCTAATGTCAGTTTGTTTTCTGGCATTGCTGCTTCTACTTCCTCCTCATTGTCTGGCACTGGTTTGGAAGCACTCATCTCCATCACGTCATCTTCTGTTAATTTCTCTGGTGTGGTGTCTGTTCACTCTTGAATTTCTCCAAGATCCATATCATGAAACCTTTCAGCCCCTCATCATTTTTTGGCCATATCCACCATCTCATGATGTCCTTGATTGGCTCTGTTGTAAATCCCGTGAAGTCATGCACAATGTCTGGACACAGTTTTCTCCAGGAGAAATTTATTGCTTCATGTTTGATGGCTCTCATGGATTTTTCTGTAAAAATGATGGTGTCTTCAATGGTGTAATCCTTCCAGACTTACATGACATTCTTTCTATTCGGATCTCTTCTGTAGTGTTGATAACTCTTCCCATAGGTTACTGTGTATAATGAGCCTTAAAGGTTCCTATGACCCTTTGATCTAGAGGCTGAATTAGAGATGTGTTTGGAGGCAAGTAGATCGCTTAGATGTCTTTGATGTTGAACACATGGGGTTCTGGGTGGCCAGGGGCATTGTCCAATATCAAAAGAACTTTAAAAGGCAGTCCCCTTACTGGCCAGGTACTTTCTGATTTCAGGGACAAATTATGGATGGAACCAATCCAGAAAAAGGGTTCTTGTTATCCAGGCCTTCTTTTGTACAACCAAACACTGGCAGCTGGTGTTTATCTTTTCCCTTCAAGTAGCAGCTTTATTGACAAGGGCAGTCCTGGTCATAAACTCAACTGCATTTGCACACAGCAGTAGAGTTAGCCTGTCCCTTCCTGCCTTAAATCCTGGTGCTAAGTCTCTTCCTTACTAGTAAATATCCTTTGGCTTTTGTTTGTTTGTTTGTTTCCCTTCAGAATAGAACACTTTCATCTGCATTGAAAACCTGTTCAGACAGATAACCTTTCTCCTCAATGATTTTCTTAATGGCTTCTGTTGCCTTTGAATCAGCAGAGGCTGCTTCTCCTGTTATCTTGACGGTTTTGAAGCCAAACCTCTTTCTAAAATTAGCAAACCATCCTTTGCTGGCATGAAATTCTCCAGCTTTAGATCCTTCACCTTTGTTTTGCTTTAAGTTGTCATATAATGACTTTGCTTTTTCTCAAGTCATATTAGAGTCTGAGATATGCCTTTCTTACAGCAATCCTGCACCCATAATGAAAGCTGCGTTTTTAATATGAGATATAAAAGGTGTTTCACAGAAAGTGCAAGGTTTTCACATCTGCTGGCATATCTGCAGCTATGGCTTCACAAACTTCTTTTTTTTTTGCACTACGATCCTTATGCTGGATTCATTTATCTTGAAATGGTAGGAAACTGCAGCTGCTGACCTCAACCTGTGGTACACATGAAACAATTTAGTGTTTTCTTGTAATGTCATGACTTTTCTTTGCTTCTTGGGACCACTTCCAGCATCACTTTGTGTGGGTCCCATAGTGTTATTCAAGGTCTATGGTATTGCACTAAACACGAAAAATACTCAAGAAGCACAAGAGATCACTTTCTACAACAATATGCAATTTACTGGAGACATGACTACTCAGGCAGAGATGTTTTAAGCAGATACTTGCAAAACTTGAGCTCCCTGCAGTAGCAACAGGAGGTATAATCATATGAAATGATTACAGTAGGGCAGTGTGTACCACAATTCATTTGATGCAGTTATGATTTAATACTGCATTTTAACATTTGGTTGCGTTTTCTATTGATTGTGAATGGCACCATCTACGGGCTGTAGTGTGTGTGTAAATTTTGATAAATTTAGCTTTTTGTAATAGATTTTGATATATTTTATGGTAGTAAATGATAAAATAGGCTAATAGCTACATGTATTTTATGCGTTCATGACACACCTAGCTTTTTCTTAAAATTTTGATATTGCTAGGCTCTGTAGTTTGAGGGTTTTTCAAATTGCTGTAATCCTCCTAAATTTTTCCAATGTATTTATTGAAAAAAATCTGTGTGTGAGTGGACCCACACAGTTCAATTTCTTGTTCAAGAGTCAACTGTGATTTCTCAGGGAGCTCCTCCTCAAGTAGGATTGATCTTGCTTTGTACTCCATACTATTTTATATGTCCTTTGAAATACTCATCTCTCTCATAACTGTTTATTTAGTATCTGTCTCCTCCCCTTGACTGTGAGTTTCTCATAGATCTTGCATTATTGCCTTAGAGCTGGTGTTTTGCATGGGGCCGACAATATTTGCCAATCAAATAGTGAACTTTTCTGGGATTCCTGAATGAAGTATCTTCTTTCTACTCCTGGAGTTCTGTGTTTATAAGTGAAAACTGGGATAGCATTTTAATTTTATTTCTCCCTCTTGTTCTCTTCTGTCTTATGTTATCATGTTTAATTATAATCCCTTTAAGAAGACTTATCCTCACTTGGATGATAAAAATTAAAAAATATAAAAGCATAGAATCACAGTGTTTGGGAAGCTTCCTGTGGTCACATATATTTTCTTCCCACTTGAGCATTTGTTAACAGCTTGTCTGATGTGGCCTTTCAGTTTCTGTTTGGATACTTCCAGTGACAAGTTCATCAATTCTGCAGACAGTGTATCCTGCTCTTGAACACTTCCTCAATTAACATTTTCCTTATTGAGCCTGAATCTTACCTTTTATATTTCTCTGTTTGTCCTCTGTTGCTAAAAAAATATATAATTTATTCCCAAGTGTGCATAGTAAAAGGTGTTTCTTTTCCTGCATTTTTTTCTGTGCTATGTTAAACATACTAAGTTTCTTCAGTTCTCTAAATGCCAGAGTTCCCAGATTTCGGCACCCAGGTTACCCTCCTCCGGATTCTAGTTTTTATTTTTAAAAAAATTTCTCCCTCATTTTATTGTGAAACTTTTCGAACATATAGAAAAGTTGAAAGAACTGTATAGTGGGTATCCACATACCTACCACCTAATTTCTCTAGTTAACTTTTAATATATTTGCTTTATCATCTAGCTATCCATTTACTTCTCTGTCCATCTATGAATCCATGGATTTGTTTGTTTTGATGCACTTCAAAGTGAGTTGTAGACATCAGTACCTTCACTCTTAAGCATTTCAGCATGCATATCATGAATTAGAGCTCAATATTTGTTTATAATTTCCCTTTTTAGGTAAATGTATACTCATTGTATTACAGAAATCTTAAGTGTACCATTCAGTGAGGTTTGACATGCCTGCACTTGTGTAACCCAAACCTCTAACAAGAAAGAGAATTGTCACCGCAGGAAGTTCCCTCTTGCCCCTTCCAAGTCAGTCCCCACACCATCCCCCCAGGTGCAATCACTGCTCCATTTTCTTCTATCACAGATTAGATTTGCCTCTTTTAGAACTTCATGTAAATGGAATTATATAGTACGTGTTCTGTTCTTTCACCTAGCATAATGTTTTTGAGATTCATCCGTATTGTATATTGTCATTAATTTCTTCCTTTTATTACTGAGTAGGATCCCATTGTATAAATATACCAGTTTGTTTATCTATTTTTTATCAATCCCCAGGTACTGATGGACACGTGGGCTTTTTAATTTCTGGCTATCTTGAATAAAAATAGCTCTGAACTTCTTGTGCAAGGTTTTTGGACAAATGTTTCACTTCTTTTCGGTCAGCTATCTATGGGAGGAATCATTGTCATAGGGTAGATGTATACCTAGTTTTCTAAGAAATTGCTAGACCTTTTTCCCAAGTGCCTTTCCATTTTACATTCTTATTAGAGTTCTAGTTGCTCCACGTCGTCCCCAACATTTGGATTTTAGCTTTTTAATGCCCTCTTAAGAAGGGCTTTTAGAGAAATGATCACAGTCCTTAAGATACTGAACAGAGACACTCTTCTGGTTCAGTGACATGTTTACCTTCTTGGTGTGGACACTTTTCTGGAGCTGCTGTATCATACTGAACTTAAGATCAACCAAAACATTTAGATCTTTTTCAGATTGTTTTCGAGCCGTGTCACCTTTTTGTGCACTTAAGAAATTGATTTTTGAAAATCCTAAAAATGAGACTTTAAATTTATTCCCATTATGTTCCATCCAATTAATTTGAGAAAAACCTAGAATTCTGAATCTGTCATTAGTTGGTCTGACAATTCCTTTTGCCTTTATATCATTTACAGAGTTGATAAGTGTGTTTTCTGGGTATTCTAGGTCGATGATGGGATTGCTGGATAGTTCAGGTCTAAAGTTAGGGTCCTATGATACACTACTGGAGACTTAACTCTTGATGCCATTCATGACGATAGACCACAAACTATGAATTTATCTTCTTATAAAATCATCTAGCTCTCATTTTTGTATGTCTTCCCACAAGAATTTAAGCTTCATGAGAGTAAAGTTCTGTCATGTATCCAAGCATCTATAACAGGGTTTGAGGCATGTAGTTGGTGATCAGTAAGTGTTTTTGAATGGATGAATGCATGATGGATAGATATGAAGATTTTCTCAAACGCCTTGCTGAAAACAACTTTCATTGTTTTCTTGGAATTCCTTCTATTGCAATATGAAACAGATTTGTGCTAACAACATACTGTTTGGCTTTTTTTTTTTTTTTTTTTCAGAAAAGGAAGTGAATGAACTGATGGAAGAGCTGTTTGAAACTGTGAGTAATGATCTTTGAATGAGAACTCAGGATGGGAAAAGTAGAATCTCCAGCAAGCTCTGATGTTTGGTCTCAGAGACCTTCTCTCCAGAAGGTCTGACCAAGCAAATTTCCCTTTTAGTCCACATAGGAGAGAATATAGTGGTAGGAGAATTTTGCTAAATAATAAATTTTGACTATCCATATGTAGGTTATTCTTAATAAAATTTTCCTTGGAAACTTTTGGATGGCCTGTCATTTGGTGCATCCTTAAAGGTTACAAACTAGTTTTAGATTATTCTGAGCACAGATAGTTTACCTTTCTCATAAGTTTGTCTCTCAAAAGATATTTTGAACATTTTGAGTTATCCATGATCTGTCCTTATCATTGCAAGTTGACAGGTTGAGAAACTTTTTTCCTGGCATAACAGTCTCCCCATGTGTGGAATTGTGGGAACCCTGAAGTGAGAGCGGTCCTGATGCAAACTCTTTCTGTGTTGCCAGCATTACTGAAGTCCTATAAGTTGTAGTCTTCACTTTTCCTTCTCACTGCTGGCATGACTTCTGCATGCCCATTCCCCAGGAATATCCTTCCTTTCCTTTTCCCCACAGTTTCAAGATGAGATGGGATTCTCCAACATGGAAGATGATGGCCTAGAAGAGGAGGAACGTGTGGCTGAGCCTCGGCCTAACTTTAATACCCCTCAAGCCCTACGGTAGGCTAGCCAAAGATTTTGAGATTTACAGTGGAGGAAAAGTGTATGTCTAAAAAGGTTTTCAGAAATTGTGGTTAGCAGTTTTCCGTCCCTGACTATGTGCTGTTACTGATATAAGGAAGCAGAGCCCTGGCAGGGTGTCAGGTGGCAAGTGAATAAGTCTCCTTATTATGGGGCAGTGCAGCTATAGACCAAGCTGTATCTGTTTGGGAAAGGAGAAAAAGCAGTAGCTGGCATCCATAGCAGCCTCTCCAGGTGAATGGTGCTGGAGAGGCGTGTAAGCTTCTATGTGGCCAGCCACAGAAACTACCGCAAATTATAATATTTAGTATGTCCCTTTTGTTCTTCTATTTGCCGTTAATGTCTAGTAAATGTTAATGAAAGTTTGATAGTCACTAAGGCGTTAATTGAGCAAACCATGAAGCACCTGCAGTAATGTCCTGGAGTCTGAAATGTAGGTACTGCTCTCTTCACATAAGCTGGCATTTCTGTTTCCCACCCAGAAAAATAGAGGCTTTTTCCCCCCTATTTTTGTGATGAGTTTGCATAATTCATCAGTACTTCATTGTTATTCATTCTAAGTAGCAGCATACTATTGTTAGATGACTGGCTGGATGTCAGGGTATGATTTGTGTTGTGGGTGGAACAAAGCAAAACTAAGAGACCAATAGCCTCTAATTAGTCCTCTGTTGTGACTTAACAGCATTACCCAGCTAGAGAGCTTTGGATCAGCTGAAAGCTAGACCTTCAGGGAATTTACAATTTAGTGAAAAAGACAAGGTATACTAATTAATGTATAAAAACCAGAAATATCAGTTATACTCCATTACAGTAAATACCATAATATAACTACAACAAAAATCTAAAGTTCCTCCCCCCCCAGCTTTATTGAGATATAATTGACAAGGAAAGTTGTAAGGTATTGAAAGTGTACAGTGTGATGATTTGATATATGTATACATTGTAAAAGGATTACGCCCCATCGAGTTAATAACACTACTACTACCTCATATACTTACTTTTTTCTTGAGAACATTTTCAAGATTTCTTAGTCTGTATCTGACCCACTTATTTCAAGCCATGTTTCATAGAAAAAAATTCTAGTGTAGCAGAAAGGAACCACTCCTCTTGGGAACTTATTATACTGAAATTTGATCTGTAAACATATTTCAGTTCCACTAATTAACTCTGTGTGTGAATTTTTAAAATTTGGGACTCTATTGTAACTACTTAAAATCCTTGTTCATGAATATCTTCTGGTATTTGGTTGATCTGCTTGGGCTGCTGCTGCTTCTCTTGCAGCTGGAAATGCAAACCTAGCTTAATCTTCAATTAAATAAACTATCACGAGGAGAGTGAGTTACCTGTGCTCTGTTTATCGACTGTCCAAGAAATACTTAAAAATCATGTGCAGGCTGTTTTTGCATTATCTACGTTTTTCATGCTTCTGTTCTTCTGTTCCTCTGCTAATGGTGCATCAAAAGAGTTTTCAGTTCTCAGTAAACTTGTACAGAGGACAGGCCCATGACTTTAGGTTTTCATCGTGAGCGTGCCCATACTTGCAGTAAATATTTTGAGAGGAAACATTATCTTTATCCCTACAGGCTCTTGAAAAACATTATTATCATTTTAACAGTTGCTACAATATAGAGGATTTCTTGAAATAGGATAACCTGCCAGTCATAGCTACTTGAGCAGGTCTTACCCTGTTTGCATAGAGTATCAGCTCATGCTTAATCACTTCAGTGTCTTGTTCTGCCTCTACCTCAGAACTAGCATGATAGGTATTTGGATTTTTACTTCAGCCCTGGACGGATTCTCTCTCAGGAGGTACGGGTGAGAGGGTAGGGTTAAAAAACTTGGAGGAGGAATTCGGAGGGCTAAAAGAAGGTATTTCCATGGAGAGTAGTAGGGTAATACTTGAGCCATCTGATCACTATTCATCATAAGCTATGATGTATTTTAGTACATCCCCTTCTTACTTCATGCTAGAAGGTCTTTGACTTTATTTGTTTGGTCTTTGACTTTTTACAAAAGGAAGGCAGGGCAGCCAAATGGATAAGAGTTGGAGAATGGGAGGAGCTAGGCTGGGATGGGAGTAATAGGTAAATGAGAGAGCAGATGCTGTGCTTTGAGAAGATTCTGTATCACCATTAAGAAGAAGTCCCAGTTTGAGATTTACAAATGTTAGCCACTATATATAAAAATAGATTTAAAAAACAGTTTCTGCTGTATAACACAGGGAACTATGTTCAATATCTTGTAATAACCTTTAATAAAAAAAAATATGAAAACAAATATATGTATGTATATGCACAACTGGGACATTGTGCTGTACACCAGAAATTGACACATTGTAACTGATGGTACTTCAATTAAAAAAATAAATTAAAAAAAGAACAAGTCCTATATTAAAGTAGATATCAGTGTGATGCAGAAATGATGGGTTCCCAGTAGCTCCTTGAATGCAGACATTTCCCTGCTCTTAGATTTTTGTTTATTGTCCCCTTCATTTGTATATTATTTACAGGAATGATTTTAGAAGGGGACAATTTGAAATCATCTTATTTGAATCTATGCTAACAACTTTGGGAGAAGATTTGTATAGGCTAGGAGTTTGTCTGTTGACTAAAGTGAAATCTAGAGATTAGCCATCCCCTGAAGAAGCGGAGTTGGGAGGATGGAAATCTCTGGAGCCCAGAAAAGCAGCTGGGGTTAAGTCTAGGTGAACGATAACAGGGAGCTCTACTAGAGCAATGGCGGTGGCGGAGGAGAGAAGTGGAAGGTTCCAGAGCTGCTCCTCTAGAAGCGTGGTCAGATCTTGGTGCCAGGTCACATGTGGGGAAGAGCAAAACAGAGAATCAAAGATGAGTCTGTGCCTCTAGTTTGACTGATGGGTTGAGAATGGTTCCAGTGGGAAAATGGATTCATCAGCAAGAATGGATTTGGGGTTATGATAACGTGTTCATATTTAGGCAAGTGAGTAGATGGAAGTCATTCATACTCTCTTAGTCCACCATTAGAAGGAATTGGATGTGTTGTGGACCTAGGGAAATACTCACATTCAGTCATCTCCTTTTGAGGGTAGGTTTGAGGAACCACTGGCCAACTTGCTAAATGAGCAGCATCGCACAGTGAAGGAGCTACTTGAACAGCCGAAGATGAAGAAATCTTCAGCCAAACAGCAGCAGGAGGTAGTAGACAGGGTTAAGCCCCAGAGTGAGAAAGTTCATCAGACTCTGATTCTAGACCCAGCACAGAGGAGGAGACTCCAGCAGCAGATGCAACAGGTGAGACTCTTCTCTGTAATGTTAATGCTGGATCATCCATTGGCTTGACTCTGAAGCCAAAAATTAGCAGGTTTACAAAAGTCAGAAATAGGTGTCTTAATAACCATGGAAACCACAGACCACAGGATCTTCACATCATCCGTTAGGATCTTGAAAGGTTATCATGTTCGTGTCCTTATGGCTCACGTAAGAGTGCATGCAAGCACCCTGAAAGTATTCAGAATTACAGATTTCAAAGAATCTTTAGCAATCCCTTCTAAATTTAACAGCCTTACTGCCAGAGTAGTTTTTTCTTCTTTCTAATCTAAGTCCCTCTGGCTTGAGGTTAAACTTCCTCTGGTTCTGTTATTTTGCTCAAGGGGAACATATCTGAGAAAAAACTTCATACCAAGATACTGTGTTGTTCTCATAGTCTCTCTAGAAAGCAAAACATATATGATAAAAGTGCTTACATCTTAGTATGGTCTTCTGAGTTCCTGAAATGACAACATCATAACACATCACTGTATTATTTTCTTTCCCTCTCCAGCATGTTCAACTCTTGACGCAAATTCACCTTCTCGCCACCTCCAACCCCAGTCTCAGTTCGGAGGCCAGTACCACAAAGATATTTCTTGTAAGGTTTCAAATATCCCTAACTCTAAGGAATTGAGTATGCAGTTAGTTTGGAAGTCATTCTCACAGCTCTTCCCCATCATAAGCTACATTTATTCTTCTTTCCTGCATGTTTTGGTAGCTGTTTGTATGGCTCCTGCGTTTGCTGAGTGAACGTAAGCCACTGATTTCCATGAAAGGATGGAGAGTGTATTCAGTTTTCTTTAGACAATCCCTCTTACTTTTTCGTTCGGTTCTCTTCCTCACCTTTAGAGCTACCCATCTTAGGTTTTTTAGTACTTCTGTTCTTTTTATTGAATTTATTAAATATTTATAAGGATCCTATCAGTGTTTTATGTATAAAATTAATATCGCTCATGACATTTTGAAATCTTTTGGAGGGAGGTCTTTTAATTTCAAAATTTTAAATTCTATAAAAACTGCCCCTGAACTTCAGGGCTCGTAAAGATGATATTCTTTGCCTCTTGGGTAAGTCTTTTTGGAGTTTGAGGAGTATGTTGGCTAGTAGTCTAAGCGTCCTTGGATAGTCAGCATGGTGTATCTCCGTCTCAGATTGTTCAGAGGATCATGAGAAGTACTTTGTTCTAGGTGTTATTCAGAGAAACCCAAAACAATTTCTTTTCTCTCTTTTATTTTTCTATTTTAAGTAATGGCTCTCATTCTTGAGAACCTTAATTCTAGTTGGGGGCCTACGTCGTATGTCCAAAAGGCTGAGGAACACTCAGACTGAGAATAAAACAAGAACAAATTAGTGCTTCACAAATCCCCGAATTTCTAAGGACTTAGCAAAAGAGCGGTCTTAATAGAATAATGTTAATTGTGAAAGACTTTATGATGAATTTTACTTGTTTCTATCCTGTTATAGGAAGGACAGTTTTTCACTCAGAGGCTAAGGGCTGCTGGTATTAATTGTCTGAAACTTAGATTTCCTTTGTGTCCTGTTTTCCCAGAAAGAGCTGGGAACCTTTGCTCAAAGCTCCATCGCCCTTCATCATCAATTCAACCCCAAGTTTCAGACCTTGTTCCAACCCTGTAACCTGATGGGAGCTATGCAGCTCATTGAAGACTTCAACACACATGTCAGCGTTGACTGGAGTCCTCGTAAAACTGTCAAGAAGACCGGTAGGGGGCAGATGTGTCCGCTTGAAGTTTTAACTTACAAGGAGAAGTGGGAGTCTTAGCCCGCAGATAGTTTCTTAAGGATAGTTTCCTGAGGTTGGAGGAGATAGGATATTTGTAATTTCTTCCTTCTGTCTTGTATCCTCCCTCTGTGCTCATTATCCAAGTTCTAGAATTAGATGATAATACTAGGACTTAAGTAAGGGATGGAGGCAGTGGACAGGACACGGCTGTGGAGGGTAGAGAGGTGGCACTCGGTGCTAAGGTTTGGACTTAGATGTGAGGGTAAGCATTAGGCGTCAGGTCAAGACAGACTGATAAAGATGGAAGTCAGGTGGTAAAGTCAGGTTGTGTTTAGGCTTTTACTCTCTTCTTTATTAGGATCATTTTATTTCCTGTAATGATTGTAGTGACATCTCCATTTTGAGTGACATGTTGATTTGGGAGGTAGGAACAAATTAGAGATGATGTACATTTGCCGCGTTCAGTATTTTAAAGAAATGTTTATGCAGCTTTGGTTTTTACCTTGCATTGGTTTAGTATTTTTTGAGAAAATATCTGCTGTTTTTTTAAACCAGGTATTTGCTTCTGATTTGTTTCATGGTTCAGCAAATTAGTTGTGGTTTGCTCTGGATTTGGGTTTGTCTTTGGACTTGATTTTAAATTCCTGACTCTTCCAATTAAATTGAATATAGTTGGATTTTGGTGCGTTAAGTCATGGACACTGATCTCCAACTACTTTATTAGTTATATGTTGGTAATGAAAACTTAACACTGAACTTATAGTAATAACTTACACATAGAGCACCCTGTGTTTTTCTTCTGGGTATATAAAGGTAACACTTATGGAAGCACACATAATGGATATTATAGTGCTTAACTCTGGAAAAGCAGAAGTGCCTGGAATTGAGAGGCTTAGACAGCAAGACAGAAATGAATGAGACTGAATTGTCTCATTCTTTTTATGGCTTTTTGATGAGAACCTCAGGAGGAATGTAGGAGAACTTAATGAAAGTTAAGTAAGAGCCAAATCAAATAAAATTTGGAGTACCAGGTTTGTGAGGTAGATTAAAGAAGTTGGAATCTTATCCTGGAAGAAAGAATCGCTGAAGGTCACTTAACTTTCAAGGATTTAAAGGGGGAAGGAGGTAAAAATTTGTTGAGCATACACTGTGTGCCAGGTATTACAAGGTGCTTTGTAAGCATTTATATTACTTAGTGTGTTAAGTGTTCCACCTAGGAAAGAATAAGAGAATGAACTTTTAATAACAGTGAATGGGACTTCTTTCAGAAGGTGTATGTTAGACTGAGAAAGACTATGGAAACTTTGGGTGGGAGGGCACCGAGTTAGGTAGGGGCAGCTCTATCTAAATGCAAAAACAGATTCAGAGCTTTTGTGAAGCCCTCTTTTGTTACAGAATGTCATTTATCACAGATTTTTTTCCTTACAGCCTATGAATTTCCCTGTTTGCCAAAGCAAGTAGCTTGGACCCTAGCCACAAGCAAGGTTTTCATGTATCCAGAGCTACTTCCAGTGTGTTCTCTGAAGGCAAAGAATCCCCAGGATAAGAGTTTCTTCACCAAGGCTGAGGACAAGTAAGGATTTATAGTAAGGGAACAAAAGCACGAAATATCCCAAGGAGAAGACCGAGTTCTTTTTTTTGAGGAGCTTAGGGGTAATAAGGCATGTATAATAAAGACTGGGTGCACAGGACCAGAAGGAAAGCAGTGTAGATGGGCACAGATCTCTGTGTGTGCCTGTTGCAGCAGTGCCAAACCCTGCTCTTTGAGGGAATGACATGCGCATTTTTGAAACATTTTAAATGGTTTCTTTCATTTATTGTAAAAACTAACTTCATAATAATGTTAGAGGAAATATTTCAAAAGAAAGCAATTTTTTGATCCATTATCCTAAATCACCCCAAGATGAATGATTTTTTCTTTTTTTGTGCGTCTTACGTAATTATGGGCAACTTAAGTGTACTTTGGATTTGCTTTTTCTAACCTAACGTCTTCTTGAAATTGTTTTCCTGTGTTCTGTGCTTTAATTTTGTCCTTTTGTTTGTTTGTTTCCGTATATTGTCTTTTAAAGCCCTATGATTAATATTTAAATACTAATGGCCCTGAGATAGTCTTTTAATTTGCCACTCCCCCACCCCCGGTTGTTTTAGCTGTAAATGAGGCTTCCCCACGATCTTCGTGTGTAGAGCCTTTAAAAATCTTTTGAGTTTATCCCTTTGGGTAAATTCTCAAGAGTGAGATTATTGGATAAAGGTCGTGACCACTTTTATAGCTCTTGATATGCACGGCCGCACCGCCATGAGCACACATACACGCGTAACGGTGATTGAATGTTTTGTTGGGAGGTAGTGTTGGTGCCGATTTAATGTGCCTGATGTGGTGCCCGTTATTCATTTTTTATTTGTTTATTAGAATTATTCTCCTTCCTTTCAAACTTCACTTATATTATGAGTATAAAGCGCATCATGTCCCGATACTTGTGAGGGATTTACGCTTAGCGTTTCCTCTTCCCACCTGATTGTGCACTCCCCATGGAGTCTTACTCGTACAGTACTTAGTAGCGCTCAGTAAATACCTGAAATTTTCTGTGGACTTGCCATTAAGTTGTACAAGAATTAGACGCAGAAAAAGTGCATTATGGGATGTGGATGGAGTTCGTCTGGGAGGCTTCTCAGCAGGGTGGACTGTGGACTGTGACTGAGTGTCATTGCTCCTTTCTCAGTTTGTTAGCTTTAGGGCTAAAGCACTTCGAAGGGACTGAGTTTCCTAAGCTTCTCATCAGCAAGTACCTTCTCACTTGCAAGACTGCACACCAACTGACAATGAGAATCAAGAACCTCAACATGAAAAGAGCTCCTGACAACATCATTAAAGTAAGTGCTTCCTGCATGCGCCCCTGGGTACCTCGGCGAGGTGCAGCCATTCGGTTTTCTTCTTGGTCACAATGAATAGGCTTTTAGCTGAGGCTAATTCTTCCCACCTGCACAGTGGATTAATCACCCTCTTGCCTTTCAGGGACAGTGATCCATTCTTTTCCTGTGAAGTGTCGTCTTCTTCCTTAGTTATGGATATTGCCCCTAAATATACAATGGTTCATATTTTTTAATATTTCTCAAACCTGTTTCCCTCTAGCCATTCACTCTTTCTTTTTTCACTCTAACCTTCTTCAAAGGACAGGCAGCAGCCACTTTATCCTTCTCCTTAACTCTTTTTATTTAAATATTTATGTCAAAGTCATAAAAGTGTACACTTTAAAGAGGCAAATAGTTGAAACAGTTTAAAGAGTCAGATGGTTCTTTGAGGCTTGTCATGAAAACCAGTATTTTCCTCCCTACTTCCTGCTAACCAAGGTTTTTGAGGGGATGGCATATTGAACTTCACATCCAGATAGCATTCTTATAATTGTTATTTGATGTTATGGATTTAGGTTTTATTTATTAAATGTAAACCGTGGAAGGTCCAATTTTCTCACTGTAATTATATCACAATTTTGGCTAGATTGTATTTGGAGTTTCCATGATGAATACTATGTAAATTTTCCCACAGCTGAGCTGTGTAGTGTATCATGATTACTTTGCTTTTCCTGATGAATATTTTGTTTCTCGTGGAGTTAAAATTGCATTTTTGGAGGGTTGGTGGGACTTGATCTTATTATGTATTTGTACCCGTTCAACATTAAAGTCGACTTCAGTTTTCTAAATCTGTTTTCAGTGTGTTCAGATATTTTAGGTGTTTTGCTGTCTTCTTCATCCTCCTGAAGAAATGCTTCCCAGAGCCCTGTGAGGCTGTTCCGCTCTACCCAGGTTGCTCTCTAGGCTTGTGGCCCTGATGTCTTCTTGGGCTTTTTCTGCCCCATCATCCTGGGGACTCATTTTGCCTCTTACTTGTGTTGGATCCTCTTAATTCTGAACCCTATGTCTGCTTTACTTCCTTGTTTTAGTGGAGCACATCCTAGTAGCATTCTGAGGAAGAGCGCTTGAGAAACACATTTTTAGAGTTAAACTGTATTCAGGGTCTGTCATAACATGACATGACCAGAGTCAGTTTCCTAGTTGACTGGATGCCTGGTTTGTGTGTGTAAGTGTTGTTACTAGGCGACTTAAGATCTTACCACTGGGGGAAACTGGGTGAAGGACACATAAGACCGGTCTGTACTATTTTTGCAACTTGCTGTGAATCTCTAATTATTCAGAATCAGAAGTTTGAAATATGTCTGTATTTGGATCTCCCACTTCTGTGGGTTTAAACACTAGGTTGAAAATCACTTTATTAGAAAATTTTAAGGGCCTTGCTCCATTTTCTTGTAGTTTCTAGTGCTGGCTGTTTAGGAATTTGGTGCCCTTTGGTCTCTTGGACCTTTGTGTGATATCTCTTTTTTTTGTGTCCCTCTGGCAACAAGTAGGATTTTTCCTTTTCTCCAGTGTTTTACAATTTTATGGCAACATGTCTTTTTAGCTTTGAAATTTGTGTTGCTTTTATCTTTTCTCTCATTTTCTCTCTCTTTGTAGGCTTTTACCTTTTAAAAAATTCCTTTTTTGTTTGTTTGTTTTCACGGGGTTTTAAGAGGGGACAAAGCCAAATGGATGCGTTTAAGCTGCCTGTTTTCACAGTAAGTCAGCCCTTAAGTGTTGAACCTGTCGAAGTGTGGATGTTCTCCCCACAAAGATCTCAGATTATTTCCTAATTGGCCACTGAGTGGATTCTTTTCTGCTCTTATCCTATTTAACTTTGCAGTTAAAACCGTAGTTTACTCATTCCTTCTTCAAACTCCTGTCCCCTGATGTCCTGTGATACCAGGACTCTTACCTCAAGCTGCTCCTTCATGCACTCCTGCCCCGCTCTCCCCTCAGCGTCAGTGTTCCGTGATAAATTCTGTGTGTGGTCTTGCCCAGTTTCATGATTTTTGCGATTATCTGTCTCTGTGATTTTCAAATCTGTATCTTTGGTCTAGATTTCTCTCCTGAGCTCCAGCTTAGTGTCACCACCTGTTTAAAGGAAGTCTCACCTCGGTTGCCTCACTGACTCCTCACACTGAACTTGGGTCTCCTTCTGCACCTTCCAGTTGTTGCCGCCGCTCCCCTCCCCCCACTCTCCCTTCTTTGATCTGTTCTTTGGGAATGATGTTACTGCCTAGCTGTTTTCTCAGCCCGTTAACTGAGGAGTTTCCTCGACTCCTCCTCCTTGATCACCACCATTGTCTGTCACCAAGTTCTCAGTTTTCTGTCTCCTGCTGGGGTGCCCACTGGCTAGTTCAGGCCTCCGTCACACCTGGATTAATGCAGTGGTTTTCTAAGTGGTGTCTAATTCTGGCTCCCGTTTATTCTGTCCTGCGAGTTGCTGCCATAGCCACCTGCATGTAATCCTTCAGCGTAGGGTTCAGACTGCTTGGCATGGCACAGATGGCCTGTCCTGCCTGCCTCTGACTTGTCTCCTGAAGTCTCTCCTCATTCCTTAGTTGTTGTGGCCAGACCATCTCTTTGTGCTTCATTAAACATGTCCATGATAATGAACATGAAGTATATTCTGCCTCATATAGCAGAGTGTCCGTTAAGATTCATCTATAGTTGCGCCTGCTCCAGAGAAATCTTTATTGTTCAGCTGTGAGTTGTGTGTCACTTTCTTGTGCACGTCTTTATACTTTTTGATACAAAATGCTATTATTGGTCTACTTGGTTGTCTCTCCCATTAGTCTGTATGGTCTTTGAGAGCAGGAATTGCTTCTTTACTTGTATGTTCAGCTTGTAGCATGGTGCCTGGGAAGCAGAAGACACTCAACAAATGTTGAATGATTGGGTGCATACTGTCAGTGTAAGTTCAGTTTCCCTTTGTTTACTCTTAAAACTGAACTGCCTCAGTCTCTCTGTTCTTCTTTCCCTTCCCTTTTAATGTCCTTCACGCCATTATTTGCTTAAAAGGAAGTTTCCATGTGGCCAGGATGAAGGTTAATCACTTTCATTGCATCTGTTGAGCAGGAGGAAATTTTAAATGACCATTTGCATTGTTTTCTCTGTGACTTAAAATTTTTCCCTTCCTGCTGACCAGAATGGAGAGCGTCAGAAGATACTGAGCAATTGTAAAATCTTCATTAATTAGGTAGTAGTTAATTTGAAATGCAGAAGCATTCAGCACATGCTGTTCATGTATCTGTTTTATGGATGAATGTGTGTGTGTGTGTGTGTTAAACCACTGCCTACCTCGCCCCCGAGCCGGACAGAGGGCATTGTTTCTGGAATGAATGTAACTCATGCTTTATTTCTTCATGCTCAGTTTTATAAGAAGACCAAACAGCTGCCCGTGTTAATGAAGTGCTGTGAAGAGATCCAGCCACATCAGTGGAAGCCACCTGTGGAAAGGGAAGAACACCGGCTTCCATTCTGGTTAAAGGTACAGTCTTCCTCCTCAAAGTGTGTCAGAAGCAGAAGGTCACCAGAAACATCAAAGGCTACTTTGCACCTCTGATGCTTTGGTTGTAGAACTAGGCCTTGAGAAATCTTCAGTCACCCTTCCTCTACTCCTTCTCCACTCTTCCCCCAGGTGATTCTATAACCTTTTAAAAATGAAGGTTAAAATGATAGTTTCCTAAAGGAGATTCAGGGAAGAGCTTCTAGAGTATACAGTTGGAATGCAGTCTTTGTAGACATTTGATCTTGTGCAGAAAAATCCTTCTTGAAGTGATGTCTAGAGATTGTCCTGAAAAGGTCCTTTGCATCTCGAAAGCCCTATGATTTTTTACCAAGTTCTGGCACGTGCTGCATCAGAGTGTTCTTGTTCCCAATAGGCCAGTCTGCCATCCATCCAAGAGGAGCTGCGGCTCATAGCTGATGGTGCCAGAGAGGTAGGAAATGTGACCGGAACCACGGAGATCAGCTCAGACCCAGGCCTCGGAAAAGGCAGCTCAGAACTGGGGAGTGAAACTCGGTACCCACTGCTGCTGCCTAAGGGTGTAGTCCTGAAACTGAAGCCAGTTGCCAATCGTTTTTCCAGGAAAGCCTGGAGACAGAAGCGGTCATCAGCCCTGAAGCCCCTCCTTATCAGACCCAGCCCCTCTCTCCAACCTAGCTCCGGCCCTGGGAAGACACCGGCTAGGTCAACTCAGTCAGAAGCCCCTCCGAGCAAAACGGTGGTCGGGATTCCTCACATGATCCAGCCAGCCACTGTCTTACAGAAAGTGCCAGGTGGCACTCTGCCGGGGGTCGCTGGGGGCGATAGTTTTGAGACTCCAGCAGCACTGCCTGCTACACCCCCTGACACCAAGACCAGCTTCCCTCTGATTGAGCCCCAGACCCTGGTCCCCTCTGCCCCTGTGCCCAAGGTAATGCTGCCCTCACTTGGTCCTTCTAAGTTTCGAAAGCCCTGTGTGAAAAGGAGGGGCTCAAAGAGAAAGGGGGCCAAGACCTCTCTCTGTCTGAAGACTGCCCCCCTCCTCCACTCTGCACCTGTCATCTTCACTGTCCCTGCCACCACTGTGAAGGTTGTGAGCCTTGGCAGTGGCTGCAACATGATCCAGCCTGTGAATGCTGCTGTGGCCCAGAGTCCTCAGACCATCCCCATCACCACCCTCTTAGTTAACCCCACTTCCTTCCCCTGTCCGTTGAACCAGCCTCTTGTGGCCTCCTCTATCCCACCCTTAATTGTTTCTGGCAACTCTGTGAATCTTCCTGTACCATCCACCCCTGAAGAGAAAGCCCAAGTGAATGTGGACATCAGTTGTCCTTTGGCTGAGGGGAAAAATGCCTTTCAAGGCCTAGAACCCAAATTAGAACCTCAGGAACTCTCTCCCCTCTGTGCTGCTGTCTTCCCCAAAGAGGAGCCCAGCCCAGGGCCTCCACCGGCCGACAGAGCGTGCCAGGAAGAATTGTCGGACAGCAGTTCCTATGGCTGGACTATAGTGAAAACAGAGGAGGGGAGGCAGGCTATGGAACCACTGCCTCAGGGCATCCAAGAATCTCTAAACTCTTCCCCTGGGGATTTAGAGGTAATTGTCAAGATGGAACCTAAAGACTCTTGGGAGGAAATCTCTGGTGGATCCCCTGAACAGGAAATCAAAGAGGAACACTGTGTGGAATTGGGCACTGGCTTTCCACGTGAGGAGTCAGGCGGTGCTGGAGAGGTGAAGATACAGACGGCCCTGCAGCAGGAGGAGGAGAGGAGTCAACCAGCTAAAGCCCCTTCAGCTTCTCAAGAGCCTGCTGATGGAGGAAACTCGGGAGAAATGAGCAAAGGGTCCCCAAAGAATGCTTCATCCTGCGCTGACCCTGACATGGTGCTTAGCAGCCCCCCAGGGAAGCCCGAAGACTTGTCTAGCGCTGATGGTCAGTCAGTGGGGACCCCAGCTGGGCCAGAAACTGGAGGAGAGAAGGATGGGCCAGAGGAAGAGGAAGAAGAGGACTTTGACGACCTTACGCAAGATGAGGAAGATGAGATGTCATCAGCTTCTGAGGAATCTGTGCTGTCTGTCCCGGAACTCCAGGTAAGAGTTGTGGAATCTTCTCACGTATTTTGTGGACTCAGTAATAAGTTTAATTTACTGATAGTTCACCTGTTCTCTTGTTGGACTAGAGACTCGACATAGTCCTAAGATCATTTTTATTTGACTTTTGAATGCATTAGGAGACAGAATTTGAGGATTGAAGTGAGAGGAGAGGCACAGGGTGAAATTTTACTTATTATACTTGACTTAAACTCATCTGAACTTTGAATTGAATTACCTGAGCACAATTTAAATGATCAAAAAAATAGATCATAAGTATGGACCCTGGCAAAGGAAGATTATCTTCAGGGTAGAGATGGACTTTTCAAAACACATCTGCTCCCTCCTGTCCTTTGCTCCAAATGATTAACCTCAGTTCCTCCTCAAAAGCTCTTTGCAGTCAGTGCTAGGTGAGGCATTACAGGCCTCATGATCACTCTTTGGGGGGTGGTTTGCAGGAAACAATGGAGAAACTGACTTGGCTCGCATCTGAAAGGCGCATGAGCCAGGAGGGTGAGTCTGAGGAAGAGAACTCCCAGGAAGAGAACTCCGAGCCTGAGGAAGAAGAGGAAGAAGAAGCAGAAGGAATGGAAAGCCTGCAGAAAGAGGATGAAATGACAGACGAAGCGATTGGAGACCCTGCCGAGAAGCCTCCTACCACCTTTGCCTCCCCCAAGACTGCTCCAGAGGTGGAGACCAGCAGGACCCCACCAGGTGAGTTGGGCAAGCCTGTATTCGGCAGGTCTCAAGTGACCCCATTTTCTGAGGGACATGTGCAGAGTGGCTAGCTTGTAAACCAGGTGGCCAGTTTCCAGAGGAGATCCTCTGGCTCCTCCTGCCAGCCTCCCTTCCTCAGAACAGGTGTTTAACCTGGTGCCATTGTAGCGGAGCGGTGCTCAGAAATTTTCAGTTTGACTCTCATCAGGTGCTTTGTATTTGTATTTGGTTCACGTAAATTTTTATACTGGTTCTTAATTCATCTGTCACATGTGAGGCCAAGAGCTGTGTTTATTTTGGAAAACACTGCTTGTTCCTCACAAAGACAGATGTGCCTCTCATACCATTTTTCCAACAGCCTTTCTCCTGAATTGCCCCATAACATCGAGAAGGATTTTGATGGGAGGGTGTACATTGGTGGAGTGGGAAGAGTAGGGGTTGCAGGGACAGAGAAACAGTCTTTTTCGCATGTACTCTAAGGAGAGAGCGTCAAAGCTGCTGGAAAGGGCCGGAGCAATCATCGAGCTCGCAACAAGCGGGGGAGCCGTGCCAGGGCCAGCAAGGACACCTCCAAGCTGCTGTTGCTGTATGATGAGGACATCCTCGAGCGGGACCCACTCAGGGAGCAGAAGGATTTGGCCTTTGCTCAGGCTTATCTGACCAGGGTAGGCAAATGCTGCTTCCTGTTACTGCCAGTCCCTCTGAATAAGACTGCTTCTCCTTCTAGGCAGGTGTTTTAAAAGTGAAGTCTGCTCTTCAGGCTGCGCAACAGCCTTCTATGCCTCTGCCTTTGCTTTCCTAGAATTACCAAAAGAACTGTCTGAGAGAACCACAACAATGCAGGGTTCAATCATAAGCAGATTTATTGTTACTACCTTAACATCACCCCTGTATTGCCCAGAAATTGGGGGAAGATGATTCCCATCATGAGTGAGAGGTTATGACTTGACTGAATAGGCTAATGAGGATCTTTACTGATCCCTTGGCTTCAGAAGAAAGACTTTTGGTGCCCTGGCCAGACAGTGGACCTCAGTGATCCTCAGAGACATGAACCAACCTGTTCCTGGTAGTTATCCTTATCTCATCCTTTTGGTAACCAGCTGGTTCTTTTATTCCCCCCCCCCCCACAGGAAAGTGGTGTACTAGCAGTGATAGTCATCGTTTTGTTCTGTTTTTTTTGTCTCCTAATATTTTACTAACATTGGTAATTTATATATTATTTACCCTCAGATGATACTGTGCCGAAATGTATATACCAAGCACTTCTTACCTGTTTCAGTACAGAGCTGAAATCTGGAGGGAGAGTTTAGGGTTGTGAGCTTGAGAAAAGCTTACCTGGTTTAGTGGGTGGGATTGTGGTCCCTGGAAAATGAAGGCTTTTCAGTTGCCCACTTCCAGAAAAGGAGCTGTGCCTTGCTCATGGCTCTGTGTCTCCCACTAACAGCCAGATCTTAGGACCTGTCAGAGGAGTAGCCTCTGAAGGATACTTTGAGAGCTTTCTAACAGTAACTCCTCCTTCTCCCTCTGTACCACTGTTTCTTGTTGGGGCCCAAAGAAACGGTGTTGATGATTGAAAGTCCTTCTGTATAGGTACGAGAAGCCCTGCAGCATAGCCCTGGCAAGTACGAGGACTTCCTTCAGGTCATCTATGAATTTGAGTCTAGTACTCAGAGGCAGACAGCCGTGGATCTCTACAAGAGCCTGCAAATTCTGCTCCAAGACTGGCCTCAGCTGTTGAAGGACTTTGCTGCTTTCCTGTTGCCCGAGCAAGCTCTGGCCTGTGGATTAGTAAGTAGATGGGCAAAGACAGCACACTGGGATTCCTGGGTCAGAGCGAGACTGGGATTGAATAGCGCTGGTCAGCACTGCTCCAATCTCCCACTGCTTTCAGTCAGACTGCCTTCCCCTACAGTAAGGTCATAAGAGCCTTCTTCTTTTCAAGGGATAAGCTTCCCAACTCCCGTTCTCTCATTTGCTTTATGCATAGCATGAGGGGTTTTACCTCTGTTGCCAGTGGAGACCTTAGGGAAATCATATGCTCTTTGCTTCTCACTGTTGTGAAATGGGCATTCATTCAACAAATATTTGAGTGCCTACTATGTGTCAGACAAAGTTATAGGTACTAGAAATAGAGTAATTATAAAAGACAAAAATCCTTACCCTCACGGAGCTTACATTCTCTTGAGGAAAGTCAGGTTAAGTAAACAGCAAAACATATATATTATAATTATATATATTATAAAAATTATAAACTATATGTATACAGGAAGATATATAGTATATAGTGCTTTATAATGATAATGTTGCAGTTTTACACATGGTGGTCTGGGCAGGCCACTATGGTAAGGTGATGTTTGAAATGTTGGAGAATAAGGGGAGAGGGTGTAGCTCAAGTGGTAGAGCACATGCTTAGCATCCATGAGGTCCTGCATTCAGTCCCCAGTACCTCCTCCAAGAAAAAATAAATAAACCTAATTACCTCCCCCCATCAAAATAAAATAAAATAATAAATTAAAAATAAATGAATAATGAAATGTTGAAGAATCAGTGTCTCAATGTGAGGGATATCCCAGTAGGATAAACCTAGGAATAAAGGATATGATGAGATTATTCTGATAGTCTTAAAGCAGTTACATGATAATGAGAGATTATGCACATTGTGCCAGTCTTCTCTTCCTGCGTTATTATGAGGATCAAATGAGGGTATGTGAAAATTCTTTGTAAACTGTGAAATGTGTCTGATCTCACAATCCATGAAACAGTAAACAACTTGAGATGTATAACCCTTGAATCTTTCGTTTATACTTTAGTTGTCTTGGGTTGGTAGACCCCAGTGACCCAAGGGGGACAGATGCTATGGTCCTAAAAAAGACCTCACAGTTGTAAACCAGAGCTTTGTTATCCCGCATGCCCCCAGCACATTTTTCTTGATTCTTATGCTTAGAACCATCAAGTCCTACTCAAGCTGTATAGGTGACTCCTCTTTTGCCCTTTATCCACTCTGGTAGTTTGAGGAGCAGCAGGCTTTTGAGAAGAGTCGCAAGTTTCTCCGGCAGCTGGAAATTTGCTTTGCAGAGAACCCCTCACACCACCAGAAGATTATCAAGGTCCTCCAGAGCTGTGCAGACTGCCTGCCCCAGGAAATCACTGAGGTATTCTTTCCTGTTTTGCTGCCTTTCCATTGTCTGGGCTTTCGGCCTTCCCCTTCTCCCCTCCCTAACCGATCCCATATCCTCTTGCTTCTGAGCAATGGGCTTCCTGGAAGGGATGAAGAAGGCAAGGAAATTTTAGACTTACCTAAAGCATGAAGCACTGGGACAGGTGGTGGTTGCCATCTGAAACCAGAGCCTGACTGCCCTTCATAGGCTCAGGAATGCCCTCCGTGCCCTGGAATGGAAGTCCAAGGAAGAAGGAGATGGTGCCCAGGTGGGGCTTGCCTCCTGGCTCTGCTTGACTTAGTGCCTGGGCTGGAGATCAGTATGGCAGGGATAGAGAATGGTGTCATTAGGAATCAAACCTGTTAATAATATAGGCAGACCTCAGAGATACTGCATGTTTGGTTCCAGACCACCACAATACAGTGAATATTGCAATACAGCGAGTCACACAAATTTTGTTGTTGTTTCTCAGTGCATGTAAAAAGTATATTTACACTATACTGTAGCCTGTTAAATGTGCAACAGCATTACACTTTAAATATAGTGTACATACCTTAATTAATGCTAGCCATCTGTAAATCAGGTATACTTCAGTTTAAAAAAAATGCCAACCATCATTTGAGCTTTCAGTGAGTTGTAATTTTTTTGTTGCTCAGGTGTCTTGCCTCAGTATTGATGGTGCCAGCTGATCAGGGTGGTGGTTGCTAAAGGTTGGGGTGGCTGTGGCTGTGGCTGTGGCTGTTTCTTAAATAAGGCAACAGTGAGGTTTGCCGCAATGATTGACTCTTCCTTTCATGAATGATTTCTCTGTAGCATGCAATGCTGTTTGATAAAATTTTATTCACAGTAGAACTTCTTTCAAAATTGAAATCTATCCTCTCAAACTCTGCTTTATCAACTAAGTTTAGGTAATATTCTAAATCCTTTGTTGTCATTTCAACAATCTTTACATATCTTTACCAGAAGTAGATTCCATCTTAAGAAACCACTTTATTTATTCTTCTGTAGGAAGTAACTCCTTATTTGTTGAAGTTTTGTCATGAGATTGCGACAATTCAATCCCGTCTTTTGGCTCCACTTCTAATTCTAGTTCTCTTGCCGTTTTCTATCACACGTGCAACTACTTCCTCCACTGAAGTCTTGAGGCCTTCAAAGTCCTCCATGAGGAATGCAAACACCTCCTTCCAAACTCCTGTTAATGGTGATATTTTGACCTCTTCTCATGAACCACAAATGTTCTTAATGGCATGTAGAATCTTTTCCAGGTTTTCAATTTCCTTTGCCCAGATCCATCAGAGGAATCACAATATAGTGTTATTAAATGTATCTTTTTAATTTTTAAAAATTTTATTGAAGTATAGTTGATTTAAAGTGTTAGTTTCAGTTGTACAGCAAAGTAATTCAGTTATACATACTTATTTTTTTTCATTATAGGTTATTACAACATATTGAATATAGATCCCTGTGCTATACAACAGATCTTTGTTGTTTATCTATTTTGTATATAATAGTGTGTATATATTAATCCCAAATTTTTAATTTATCCTTCCCTCCCAACCCTTTTCTCCTTTGGTAACCTGTAGTTTGTTTCCTATGTCTGTGAGTCTATTTCTGGTTTGTAAATAAGTTCATTTGTATCATCATTTGTTTTTTAGAGTCCATATATAAGCGATACCATGTGACACTTGTCTTTCTCTGTCTGACTTACTTCACTTTGTATGATAATCTCTAGGTCCATTCATCTTGCTGCAAATGGCATTATTTAATTCTTTTTAGAGGCTGAGTAATTTAATGTTCCATTGTATGTATATACCACATCTTTATCCAGTCATCTGTTGATGGACGTTTAGGTTGCTTCCTTGTCTTGGCCATTGTAAATAGTGCTGCTATGAACATTGGAGTGCGTGTTTCTTTTTGACTTAGATTTTTGCTGGATATATGCTGAGAAGTGGAATTGCTGGATCATATGGTAACTCAGGTTTTGGGGAGGTTTTTTGTCTTTAATTCTTATTTTTTGTTGAAGTATAGTTGATTTACAATGTTCGTTTCAGGTGTACAATGTTCGTTTCAGGTATATAAAGTGATTCATTTATACATATACATATATATACATATATATATTTTTTCAGATTCTTTTGTATTACAGCTCATTACAATAAATTGAATTTAGTTTCCTGTACTATAAAGTAGGCCCTTGTTGTTTATCTATCCCAAACTCCTAATCTGTCCCTCCCCCCTTTCTATTTTTAGTTTTTTTAAGAACCTCCATACTCTTCTTCATAGTGGCTGCACAAATTTACATTCCCACCAACAGTGTAGGAGGGTTCATTTTTCCCCACACCCTCTCCAGCATTTGTTATTTGTAAACGTTTTAATGATGGCCTTTCTGACTGGTGTGAGGTGATACCCCATCATAGTTCTGATTTACTTGAAATGTGTTTCTTATATAATAAGACTTGAAAGTCAGAATTACTTTTTGATCCATGGGCTGCAGAATGGATGTTGTGTTAGCAGGCATGAAAACAGCATTAATCTCGCTGTACGTCTCCATCAGAGCTCTTGGGTGACCAGGTGCATTGTTAATGAGCAGTTGTATTTTGAAAGGAATCTTTTCTCTGAGCAGTAGGTCTCAATAGTGGGCTTAAATATTCAGTAAACCATGTTGTCAACAGATGTGCTGTCATCCAGGCTTTGTTGTTCCTTTAAAAGAGCAGAAGCAGAGTAGATTTAGCATAATATGGAACGGCCCTAGGGTTTTCAGAATGGTAGAGGAGCACTAGCTTCAACTTAAAGTCACTGGCTGCTACAAAAGAGTCAGGCTGTCCTTGAAAGTTTTTTTTTTTTTTATTGAAGTGTAGCTGCTTTACAGTGTGTTTCAGGTATACAGCAAGTGATTCAGTTATACAAATACATACATATATTTTTTTCTTTTCAGATTCTTATTTTGGATAAAAATAATTTTTTTTTATTGAAGTGTAGTTGATTTATAGTGTTCGTTTCGTGTGTACAACAAAGTGATTCAGTTATACATGCACATACATATGTGTATGTATGTGTGTATATGTGTATATAGATATAGATATCTGTCCTTTGAAGTTTTGAAACCAAGCAGTGACTTCTCTCTAGCTGTGGAAGTCCTAGATGTCATCTTCTTCCAGTACAAGGCTGTCTTTTCTACGCTGAAAATCTGTTGTTGGGTGTAACCACCGTCATTATCATCTTAGACCTTCTGGATAACCTACTGTAGCTTCTGTATCAGCACTTGCTTCTTCATCTTGCATTTTTGGAGACTGCTTCCTTCCATAAACCTCATGAACCACCTCTCCTAACTACAAAATTTTTTTCTACATTTTCCCCTTGTCTCTCAGCCTTCATAGAACTGAAGAGAGTTAGGGCCGTGGTAGGCTTTGGCTTAAGGGAATGTTGTGGCTGGTTCGGTCTTCTGGTTTGATCTTAGACCACTAAAACTTTCTCCATATCAGTAGTAAGGCAGTTTTGCTTTTCATCATTTGTGTGTTCACTGGAGTAGCACTTTTAATTTCCTTCAAGAACTTTTCCTTTGCATCCATGAGCTGGCTGACTGGCACAAGAGGCCGAGCTTGTGGCCTGTCTCGGCTTTAGACACGCCTTCCTCACTGAGCGTAATCATTTCTGGCTGTTGATTTAAAGTGAGAGATGTGTGACTCCTCCTTTCACTTGAATGCTTAGAGGCCACTGTAGGGTTATTAAGTGGCTTAATTTCAATATTGTTGTGTCTCAGGGGGTAGGAAGGCCTGCGGAGAGGGAGAGGGAGACAGAGGGGGAATAGCTGGTCAGTGGAGTGGTCAGAACACACAGCATTTATCGATTAAGATTGCTGTCTCTATGGGTGCAGTTCGTGGTGTCCCAAAACAATTACAATAGTAACATCAAAGATCACTGATCATAGAGCCATAATATATATAAAAATAATGAACAGGTATGAAATGTTGTGAGAATTACCAAAATGTGACACAGAGACATGAAGTGAGCAAATGCTGTTGGAATAATGATGCTGGTAGACTCACTTGACTCAGGTTGGCCGCGAACCTTCAGTTTGTAAAAAACGCAGTGTCTGAAGTGCATTAAAGCGAAGCTCACTAAAACGAGGTGCATTGTACCCCTCTTGTGCAGGGAAGCATGGATGGAGAGGAAGTTTAAGAACTCTGAGTTATCAAAGAGAGGTTTCTCTGTGTCTCCCAGTTGACAGGGAAAGTAGAACTCGGAAGTGTGTGGGATTGATTTGGAATGGTGGCCCAGAGAGGCTCTGGGGACTTCATCTCTCCCTCTACAACCCTCCCCAGCTCAAGACACAGATGTGGCAGCTCCTCAAGGGCCATGACCACCTACAGGATGAGTTCTCCATCTTCTTTGACCATCTGCGCCCAGCAGCTAGCCGGATGGGTGACTTTGAAGAGATCAATTGGACTGAAGAGAAAGAGTATGAGGTACAGACTGTGAGGCTGCAGTAGGGTTGTAAAGGGGAAGGTCGTGTGTAGGAGGGATACCTGCCCAGGGTCTGTGTTGAGTGGCACCCACTCCTCCCCAGTTTGATGGCTTTGAAGAAGTGGCCCTGCCTGATGTGGAAGAGGAAGAGGAACCTCCCAAGATACCCACAGCCTCAAAGAACAAAAGAAGAAAAGAAATTGGGGTCCAAAATCACGATAAGGTATACCAGGTTGTTGGGGATTATTTATTTTTCATGAATCAGACTTGAGTTTTCTGTCTAAGTGGGTCTCTGACTTAGTGTGGGATCCGAGGCAGTCGTGGAGCAGGAACAAATGGTCGGGCTGCTGTGGACACGCAGAGCCCCTGGGAAGGTCAGTGCAGGTGCTGAAGGGGCCCCACCCCTGATTGCCTCATTAGAAGCATCTGTTTCTCTCTGGCTCAGAGCTGTTTCTCTTATCTTTGGCTCTTCTTCTTTCTGTTCATATGAAAAATGGAACCAGGATTCCTCATTTTGATTATGACAACAGCTAATACCTAGCTTGTTACAGAGTGTCATGTATCTCTTGGAGTTATTTTTCATGAATTATTCACTCATTTAATTCTCACAGGACACTGAAAAAATTGCTCTTGTTTGCATTTTACAGAAGAGGAAGCTGAAATGCAGAGAGGGGCCATTGCCAGGGTCTCACGTTTAATAAGTGGCAGTGCAAGTTTATGCACCCAGGTGGTCTGGCCCGAGTCTGCTCACGCTCACTGCTCTCTGTTGTTCTCCAGGAAGTAGTCTTTTTAATTCATGGCCTTTCACTACATGTCTTGTATTCTTTCTTGGGGAAAAACTGCTGCTTAGTAGCTGAATGACCTTGGGCAACTTACTTAATCTCTCTTTGTTTCAGTTTCTTCATCGTCATTGGGGATAATAATGGTACTTATGTCTTGGGTTTATTGAACAGAGAGTATCATTGAGTGAGCCTTCCATATGTACAAAGCCCTCTCTCAAGGGGATTGGAAGAGAGGGGAGAGCTCAAGGCACAGGGAGACAGAAACAAAGACAGACGAGTGAGTAGATCATATTTCGTGATGGAGCTCTCCAGTGACTTTGCCTCAGATTGTATTTTACTTCATATTTCTTGAAACATCTGGGCAACTGGGATATATCAGTCTTTGGGTCGTTTAAGGATTGTTTCAGGGATTCAAAATAGGCTTTAATTGAGTTTGGGCGTTGATTTCCCCAGGCAATGTGAAGAGATGGTGTATAATAAAAGAGAAAGGAAGCAGGGAGGGGGTCAGGGGGTGGGCTTGTTCAGATGGCTCACAATTTAGCTTCCTCTCTTGGTACCAAAAATGCTTGGCAGCTAACCAAGCCCAGGTATCTCCTAGGAGGCTGAGTGGCCAGATGGGGCCAAGGACTGTGCCTGTTCCTGCCATGAAGGAGGTGATTCCAAACTGAAGAAGAGCAAAAGGAGAAATTGTAGCCACTGCAGCAGCAAGGTGAGGAGGGGCCTGGTGCCCAGGGTATCAGAACTGCCTGGGGCAACCCCCAGGTTGCCTTCTGTTTGGGGTATATTTTTGCTACCACAGATGTGTGTCTTACAGAATTCCTAAAAAGATTACACATGGATAAATAATGCAGTACATGTGTACATTAGTGTGTGTATGGAAAATAGAATCTTTTAAAAATATATAATGGATTTTGCTTTTTAAAGAGGATCCTGTAGTAAAGCTTTTGGAACTGGAGAAAAATCAACCCGTTCATATATTTCCCTCAAAAAAAATTTTTTTTTCAATGAAGCAAGCCTGTGTGAGGAAAATAGAGCCCAAAGGGAATGCTGGTTCTGTAGAGTAGGGATGGTTGGCAGCAAAAATCCTCGGTTGGAGAAGGAGTGGTAGAATTCAATACTCTTTTTTGGGCCATTTGAAATCATTGGAGCAGATGTGCATGTGGTTGACTTGCATCATGGCAGGGCTTCTTCCTTTGGTTGGCCCCTAAGACAAAAGAGGTCAGGAGACCCTTGACCCAGAAGGCCATCCCTGCAGGTCTGCGACAGCAAATCCTACAAGAGCAAGGAGCCCCATGAGTTGGTGGGCGGCAGCCCCCACCGAGAGGCCAGTCCTATGCCCGGTGCTAAGGAAGCCGGGCAGGGCAAGGACGTGATGGAGGAAGAAGCCCCAGAGGAGCGAGAAAGCACTGAGGCCACCCAGAGCAGGACTGGCAGGAGCACCAGAAAGGGAGAGATGCCTATTCCAGGTGAGTGATCCGACTGCCAACCCAGCCTTTCTCCCTTTTTTTCCTATCTCATTCTCCTGGGCTTCAAGCAAGAACGTCTATGAACCTGGATAAATAATGGTCTTTTCCGTGATGGACTACCACCTCTTTTACTAGTAAACCAATAGGAAACCCATCTCCTGTCCACCCTTAATTTTCTCTCCTGTGGCCTCAGCCCTTTTGCAGAATTAAGAGTGCTACAGAATCAACATGATTCAGCATTTTCTTCTCGTGTTCCCATTCCTGAGCCCCTTACCCTTGTCTCCAGATCCTCTGTGATCTGCATTCTAAAGACCCAGCCATTCTCAGCATTGGCAGTCGGACTTTCTGTCTTTGTATAAGTAATTTCAGCCCTGACCCTCACCACACTCTTCTAGATTAGAACTTCATCACAGTAGCTGCCAGAGTGACCCTGTGGTAGTTCGTAGTCCTTAGGTCCATCATTACCCTGTCCATCCCCTTAGATCCTTATTTTCCTCCTAAACAGGCTTGGCAGCGGGGAGCACTTTGCTGTCCCCTCAAGAAGTGACTCTTACAGACCGGCTTCTCGTGGATGGCCCACCACCCTGCTCCCCAGAAACTCCTCAGCTTCCCTCCAATGCCGGAACTGTGCTGGGCACTGTTAGGAGTAACCAGGCTGGGCCTGAGGTTCTCCCCTGCCCCAAGGCATCTCCCAGACTTCAGAATGAGGTTGAGGGCCATCAGGCAGGGGGTGAATCAGAGGTTCCCATGCTGGGCTGGGATGCTTCCGAAGCTGAGAAAGCGCCTGAAACTGTTGAGCCCCCTGCTTCCTTCCCAAGTCCTGTTTCCTCAAGGACCAAAGACTTAGGGAGAGGACAGGTGTCTGGGAAACCAGACACTCAGGAGAGCTGGCTGCCTTCAAGCAGAGCTGGGGTGAAGACAGCAGACAGGGTGTCCCCTGTCCATGAATCTTCTTCATCAGGAATTGACACCTCAGAGACTTCTCCCAAAGCCTCTAGAGGAGGTTTGGCTAAACCCAGTGGGATACAGGGCAAGGGTCCAGTGGGGGAGCAGCAGCCAAAGGCCACAGAAGCTACAGTGTGTGCCAACAACAGCAAGGTCAGCTCCACGGGGGAGAAGGTGGTCTTGTGGACCAGGTAGGTGGGATGGATGATGTGTGTTTGGCAAATGCCTGTAACACACCCATGTTACTAATGTAGATTAATCACCATATGTGGATTACAGGGAAGCTGACCGGGTGATTCTGACCATGTGCCAGGAGCAAGGAGCACAGCCGCAGACTTTTAGCATCATCTCCCAGCAGCTAGGAAATAAGACCCCTGCTGAGGTAAGTGGCAGGGAGGCCTGTTAGAGCATCAAGCCCCAGAGGAACCAAGGAGAGGGCCTGGCAAGAAGAAGACAGGATGGCTAACTGAGAGGTGACTGGTGGTGGTAAAGGCCTCTCCCAAGGAGGCCCTGACTTATAGTGGCTCTAGGAGGAGAGGCAGGGCTGGCATTTTGGGGTAGAAGCCCGAGATTGCATTCTAGTTTTGTTTTTAGAAAGAATGTGACTTTGGGCAAAATGTTTATTTAGCCTCTTGACCTGTTTCCTAATCTGTAAAGGAGGACACAGCCCTCACAGCCTTACTGTGTGGAACAAACAAGACTATTTAAATTGGTGTGTAGTGCTTAATAAATGTTAAAACGAGACTAACTTAAGAAAGGTGATGCAACTCTTCCCCTCTCCTCCTAGGTTTCCCACCGTTTCCGAGAACTCATGCAGCTCTTCCACACAGCCTGCGAGGCCAGCTCCGAGGATGAGGACGACGCGACCAGTACCAGCAACACAGACCAGCTGTCTGACCACGGGGACCTTCTGTCTGAGGAAGAGCTGGATGAGTGAGACTCCGGAGTGCGAGGATGTCATCTGCATGGAGTCAAACCCAGCAGGCGCCCTGATGGGGGAGAGGGCGGTTGTACTTCGCTTGTACAACTCTTGAGCTCAGTACACGGAGCTGGAGGAGCAGGGTCCGGGGACGAGGACAAGGCAATCTGGGGACATCTTTTGTGAAGACCTTAGGAATCTACTTTATGAAGAGCATTGTGGGGCTCGGCTTCTTTTCTACTGTTTCTGTTTTTGTTTTTTTGTCTGATGGTACATATTTATTGTTCTGTGATCTGATCACAGTGTTTCTAAATGTAATAAATGTGTATGTTGGTGTAGCCAGTCCCAAGACACTGAGCTCCTGCATCCAGCGGTTTTTATTGTGAACTAGCTCTTTCCTCTTCTTGGAGCTTTAGTCCATGAGGCTGTCGCCAGCCTGATAGCACTGGGCCAGGCTGCGCAGCTCCTGCAGCGTCTCCTCTAGGTCATCCCGTTCCACCCCGGCATCCATGAAGCTGGCCCAGCGCCGCAGGTCGAGTCTGGCAAGCTCTTTGGCCAAATCTCCCAGGGTCTGGTTCAAGGATGAAGAGGAGCAGAGGGCACCAAGCACAGGGATGCTCTCCACTGCTGCGGAGGGAGAGAAACAGGAGCCCTGTGACCGGACTGTTACTCTACCCTGGAACTCTGTCTTACACACAGGGAAGTCTGGGCCTCTGGTAGACTTGACTGTGTAGGAAACTCAGTAAGTTTTGTGTCCTCTCCCCTCTGTATGCAGTACTCCAGAGGAAGAACACTTCTCTCAGGAGCTATACAGTGAATAAAGGAGTGTTTAACTGGGAACCTTGAAAGTGCCTGTATCCAGGAAGGGATAGAGTAAACCTCTCTCACGCGTGAAATCTTGGTTTTCTTCACCTCCTACATACCTGCCCCAGTTGAGGGACCATCCAGAACCAAACCCTGCTGGCTGAGGCTTGAGGAGAAGAGGTGAGGGTAAGGAGGAACCACCTTGCAAGGAGTCAGCAACAGATGAGAAGAGCTGTGGGGGCAAGAGAGCAACAGCTGAGTGACCACAAGTCAGGGGAGGTCGGGGTCTGGGAGGAGGGTGGGAGCGAGCATTGTACTGACCTCCTGACTCTAGGCTGCTGCTGTTGCAAATACTGGGCCAGGACTTCTTCCCCGGTGGCACACGCATGGAGCGGGGAGGGCAGAGGTGTCCCTGGAGTGAGCTGACTGCCAGAACAAAGCCAAAACCACCTTTAATCTGTGGCAGTGTGAATAAGAAACTAAGAATTATGTTCTCAGGCCATCAGCTGGATCAAGATGCTCAGTGTCTTTTTTTTCTTTTAAGTGGGTCAGAGGGAAGAAGAGCTGGGAAGTGCCATGAGCCTGTCCAGAGATGTATTAGAAAAAGATATGAAACAAAAAAGTCTGACAAGGGCTCCTATGGACCCCTGGTCCTCACCTGGTGTGGCATGCTCTGTCTAGACCCCTCAGCACCACTGACTGGGCAAAGCAGCGTGTTCCTGAAGGGTCCCCACATGCAGACAGTGGGGTCCAGGGGGTGGCCCCTCCAAGCTGCATCAGGGTATCAGGAAGGGTTTGGCTTGGAACTAAGGGGAAGGGGATGGTCGCCCCTGCCATTACCACCTAAAGGTAAGGAAGAAATCAAGTTATGGAGCTTTTCTTCAGCTCTGACCCAAATCCCCATCTCTGACCCAACCCCTTACAAAGCTTCATACCTTTTTCCCAGAGAAGTTCAGCATATTGGCCAGATGAACCATGGAAACTGGTGAGGAACGTAGGCGATAAGGGACAGTGACTGTGTCCAGGGCTGTAGCCAGGATGGCACTACAGTGGAAGGGCAGAGCGGCCTGTAAAGAGGATGCCAAGAAGAGCAGTTGGCCTTCTGGGTTGAGAAAAGAGCATGTGGAGGCAGAACAGTAATGGCAGAGAGGTCCAGGTGCTTTGGGACAGGGGTGTGTTTGGCCCAAGGCTGGACAAGCACAGGACAGTGTGATATAGGAGGCCACATCAGAGCTGTGTTCAAGCTGAGGCTTGAAGAATAGATCCAGGGGGAGGTGTAGCTCAATGGTAGAGGGCATGCCTAGCATGCATGAGGTCCTGGGTTCAATCCCGTTACCTCCATTAAAAATAAATAAACTAATGCCTCCCCCTCGAAAAAATAAATAAAATTGGGGGAAAAAAAAGATCCACTAGCAGAAAAAGGCTGACTTGGCGACTGTACATGAGGGGGTGTGGGGGGTGTCCCGTCACTAACTGCCGTCAGAACAAAATGTGGAGCCTTACGTCATAACGAAGGTAAGGGAAGTTGACGGGTGGCTCCTGTCGCAGACCCAGGCTCCCACCCAAGGATAAGGGGCAGACTAGAGAGCTGTGGGCAGACAGGTTCACCAGACCGAAAGCTGTGTTTAACAGGCGGTAGATGTTCTTCTGGGGCTCCTGGTGAAAGAAATGAGAATAGTTTGTTTTCAGCAACCTTCTCACCGGGCTATGATTCCATCCTTTTCCCCTCCTTACCCTGTGACTGTTTTTTCCCCCAAGCACTACTCACCCCAAGACAGTACGGACCAGGGAGCAGGCCCCAGGTTATTATTCCCCTCCCTGAATACTCGTCTTGTAGCAACTCTGCGGCCTTTGCGCCTACCCCAGAGAAGCCATCGTGCAGGTCACACAGTATCTGGAAGCCCTGGAGAGAGGTGAGTGATGATGAAAGACAGCAGAACGAGAAGAGTTTCTGTCCCAGTGTCCACCATGCCACGCAGCTACCTGCAGGTAGTCGCACTCCTCCACGTAGAAGTGCAGCCTGTCCTCCAGCTCTTCCAGGTACTTAGGTTCCTTCAGGATACTCTCCCCTTGGCCGAAAGCTTCCAGGCGACCTGCTTCCCTGCCATGCGTAAACCCGATCCAGGACTTACAGGGCTCCCCCACGTCTATCCCCTCCACCTGCTCAACACATCTAGTTTTGGGGGAAGGCCCGGAAGATGGCCTCAAAAGAGCCTCATCCAACATTGGTGGAGACCCGGTTCCTTGCCTCAGTCTCTGGGGTCCCCCATACCCATCATGGTTGTACTTCTGAATCATACAGATGCTCCGGGGATGGAGATGGACTCTGAGGAAGTCTGACCAGACCCTGATGCTGCCCTCTGCGGGGATCAGTGGTTTTAGAGTTGCAGCAGTGGTGCATGGGGGAGGACCTGGAAAAAAAAAAAAAAAAAAGCAGAGGAAATGTACCTTACTCCATGTTCCTGCTCTGCCCGGTTCCCCATTCTGCGGTATCTAGACAAGTCTCACCTCTGCCATTAGGGATGGATTTGACCCTCCAGATACCATCACTACTCAGCACTCCCTGGGAGGGATGAGAAAATCTGCAGTTAGTTCCACCGAAGTCTAGAGGCAAAAGTTGACTTACCCTCCCCAATTTTGCTAGCCACACCCTACAGCCTCCTTTCGGTTCATGTAGTCACAGTCCTCTAGAAAAAAGTGCTTTTTCCCAAAATACCATTCTAAGGCATTTAATATAACTAAAATTCTCTTTTTTTCCCCCTCTGCCCCAGTGGAGGCACTCTAGTTGTAGCACTGGGTGGGTAAAAAGTTCAGGGCAAAGGCCCTCACCTCTGCACTCAGAAGGTCCTGGAGATAAGGGTTCTTGGGATAGGGTTCCTCTTTGTGTGTGGTGAGCTTCCCTTGCCTGAAAGAAATCGGAGATTGATCATAGTGCCAGTTTTCCTGAGTTCGCCAGCTTCCTGTGCTCATTCCCCACTCCTCTCCAAATACACAAATACCATGCTATGGCAGCATCTAGCTGTTTGTCTCTGTAGAGTCCACCTTCTTGTTTTAGGGAGCTCAGACTACCTGCACAAAAATAACAGGCAATGTTAAGTGAAGTCCAGTCCCTCCCGTCCTTCAGCTAATCTTCCTCTGATCACCAGACAACCTGCTTTCACCATCACTGCAGTACTTGGTTCTTCCAAGCTTTCTTGAATATACATGAGTTGGAAAAAAACCTTGCCTAGGAGAATCTAGATTCCATCCTTCATTTCTCGGCTTAGCTGTTAGTTGTGGGACCTGGGCAAAGACCACACCCAGCGGTCCTACGGGAGTCCCACAGTGTCCAGAGATGGCTCTTGAATGGAATAAAGCCTTTGCCTTCTCGCATCCCTCGGGTGTTGGCATACTGAAGTTATTTCTCCCTATGGCTCTTCATCTCTGGTCCTTCAGCCTAGTGTAAGTCGGGGCGGAGGACCTTGAAGCGAACGGATGCTAGAGACTCTGCGCGCGAAGGGGAACGCCTGAAACTGACTGACCCCGGCCACTGCCTCACCCTTCAGATCCATAAGGATGAGTCTCGGCGTGTAGGTCTCTTGGCCGTGTAACGTCCGGCCCGTCCGGTACAGGACGTCTGGGCACAGCTCTCCCAGCGGCTCCTTGGCATCGGTCGGTCTGCATAGCGCAGCATCCTGGGGAGGCAACAGAGGAAGGACTGGACTTAGGGATGGTGCGACAGACAGGACGGAAGGAAAGGCTGGAGATCTCGAAAGGCTTAGTTGGGGCAGCCGCCCAGAGACCTCACCTGCTGGTTCCACCAGTGTGCTCCCACGAAACCTGCAAAATGTCCCAACTGCAAAGTGAGCACCTCCCGGGCCCCGCCCGCCATGCTGCGCAGCTCCGCTAGGTCGCACAGTGGCTGCCTGCCCACTCGCTACTCCTACCCGATTGGCTCGGCATGCTTGTGGGCGGGGCCTCTATTCCGGCACCCAATTGGCCCACAGACACCTCCGTTCTCATAGGATAAACGATTCGTTTGGCTTTAGAGACACCGCTCATCATACCCCGCCTCTCCCGAGCGTGGACCGGTTCTGCTTAACCAGTCGTTGTCGTCGAGGGGCGGGGCCCCTTGACGCAGGCCGGAAGTTGTAGGCGCCGGAGTCTATGCATAATGCGGAAGCGCTCTTGGCGTTGTTTGCTTCGTGAGGTATCTGGCGCGGCTCACTTAAGATTCTCCTACCTACTCCTTACGACTCTTGCAGCTTTTGTCTTTTCTCGCATGGGATACTTCTACCAGCTAATAGTGCCTCAGGCAAAAAATAAAAAAGTAGAAGTTCCCCTAAAGCCTAACCTGCGTTCCCTCCTTACCGCTCCAAAGTGACAGCCTTCCTGACTTCTAACCCAGTGGACTGGCTTTGTATGTCTGTATATCACATTATGTAAGTAAATCGGAGTACGTATTCTTTTGCCTATGCCTTTTGCACAATATGGTTAAATTCTTCCCAGTACGTGCATAGTAGGGTAATACTTGAGCCTTCTTATCACCATTTATCATAAGCTATGATGTGTTTTAGTACATCCCCTTCTTACTTCATGCTAGAAGGTCTTTGACTTTGTTTGTTTGTTTGTTTGGTCTTTGACTTTTTACAAAAGGAAGGCAGGGCAGCCGAATGGATAAGAGTTGGAGAATGGGAGGAGCTAGGCTGGGATGGGAGTAATAGGTAAATGAGAGAGCAGATGCTGTGCTTTGAGAAGATTCTGTATCACCATTAAGAAGAAGTCCCACTTTGAGATTTACAAATGTTAGCCACTATATATAAAAATAGATTTAAAAAACAGTTTCTGCTGTATAGCACAGGAACTATGTTCAATATCTTCTAATAACCTTTAATAAAAAAAAAAGAATATGAAAACAAATATATGTATGTATATGCACGACTGGGACATTGTGCTGTACACCAGAAATTGACACATTGTAACTGATGGTACTTCAATTAAAAAAAAATTAGAAAAAGAACAAGTGGATATCAATGTGATGCAGAAATGGTGGGTTCCCAGTAGCTCCTTGACTGCTCTGTTATTCAGACATTTCCCTACTCCTAGATGTTTATTTTCCCCTTCATTTCTATATTACTTACAGAATGATTTTAGAAGGGGACAATTCAGAATCATCTTATTTGAATCTATGCTAACAACTTTGGGAGAAGATTTGTATAGGCTAGGAGTTTGTCTATTGGCTAAAGTGAAATCTAGAGATTAGCCGTCTCCTGAACAAGCGGAATTGGGAGGATGGAAATCTCTGAAGCCCAGAAAAGCAGCTGGGGTTAAATCTAGGTGAACGATAACAGGGAGCTCTACTAGAGCAATGGCGGTGGCGGAGGAGAGAAGTGGAAGGTTCCAGAGCTGCTCCTCTAGAAGCGTGGTCAGATCTTGGTGCCAGGTCACATGTGGGGAAGAGCAAAACAGAGAATCAAAGATGAGTCTGTGCCTCTAGTTTGACTGATGGGTTGAGAATGGTTCCAGTGGGAAAATGAATTCATGAGCAAGAATGGATTTGGGGTTATGATAACGTGTTCATATTTAGGCAAGTGAGTAGATGGAAGTCATTCATACTCTCTTAGTCCACCATTAGAAGGAATTGGATGTGTTGTGGACCTAGGGAAATACTCACATTCAGTCATCTCCTTTTGAGGGTAGGTTTGAGGAACCACTGGCCAACTTGCTAAATGAGCAGCATCGCACAGTGAAGGAGCTACTTGAACAGCCGAAGATGAAGAAATCTTCAGCCAAACAGCAGCAGGAGGTAGTAGACAGGGTTAAGCCCCAGAGTGAGAAAGTTCATCAGACTCTGATTCTAGACCCAGCACAGAGGAGGAGACTCCAGCAGCAGATGCAACAGGTGAGACTCTTCTCTGTAATGTTAATGCTGGATCATCCATTGGCTTGACTCTGAAGCCAAAAATTAGCAGGTTTACAAAAGTCAGAAATAGGTGTCTTAATAACCATGGAAACCACAGACCACAGGATCTTCACATCATCCGTTAGGATCTTGAAAGGTTATCATGTTCGTGTCCTTATGGCTCACGTAAGAGTGCATGCAAGCACCCTGAAAGTATTCAGAATTACAGATTTCAAAGAATCTTTAGCAATCCCTTCTAAATTTAACAGCCTTACTGCCAGAGTAGTTTTTTCTTCTTTCTAATCTAAGTCCCTCTGGCTTGAGGTTAAACTTCCTCTGGTTCTGTTATTTTGCTCAAGGGGAACATATCTGAGAAAAAACTTCATACCAAGATACTGTGTTGTTCTCATAGTCTCTCTAGAAAGCAAAACATATATGATAAAAGTGCTTACATCTTAGTATGGTCTTCTGAGTTCCTGAAATGACAACATCATAACACATCACTGTATTATTTTCTTTCCCTCTCCAGCATGTTCAACTCTTGACGCAAATTCACCTTCTCGCCACCTCCAACCCCAGTCTCAGTTCGGAGGCCAGTACCACCAAGATACTTCTTGTAAGGTTTCAAATATCCCTAACTCTAAGGAATTGAGTATGCAGTTAGTTTGGAAGTCATTCTCACAGCTCTTCCCCATCATAAGCTACATTTATTCTTCTTTCCTGCATGTTTTGGTAGCTGTTTGTATGGCTCCTGCGTTTGCTGAGTGAACGTGAGCCACTGATTCCCATGAAAGGATGGAGAGTGTATTCAGTTTTCTTTAGACAATCCCTCTTATTTTTTTGTTGAGTTCTCTTCCTCACCTTTAGAGCTACCCATCTTAGGTTTTTTAGTACTTCTGTTCTTTTTATTGAATTTATTAAATGTTTATAAGGATCCTATCAGTGTTTTATGTATAAAATTAATATCGCTCATGACATTTTGAAATCTTTTGGAGGGAGGTCTTTTAATTTCAAAATTTTAAATTCTATAAAAACTGCCCCTGAACTTCAGGGCTCGTAAAGATGATATTCTTTGCCTCTTGGGTAAGTCTTTTTGGAGTTTGAGGAGTATGTTGGCTAGTAGTCTAAGCGTCCTTGGATAGTCAGCATGGTGTATCTCCGTCTCAGATTGTTCAGAGGATCATGAGAAGTACTTTGTTCTAGGTGTTATTCAGAGAAACCCAAAACAATTTCTTTTCTCTCTTTTATTTTTCTATTTTAAGTAATGGCTCTCATTCTTGAGAACCTTAATTCTAGTTGGGGGCCTACGTCGTATGTCCAAAAGGCTGAGGAACACTCAGACTGAGAATAAAACAAGAACAAATTAGTGCTTCACAAATCCCCGAATTTCTAAGGACTTAGCAAAAGAGCGGTCTTAATAGAATAATGTTAATTGTGAAAGACTTTATGATGAATTTTACTTGTTTCTATCCTGTTATAGGAAGGACAGTTTTTCACTCAGAGGCTAAGGGCTGCTGGTATTAATTGTCTGAAACTTAGATTTCCTTTGTGTCCTGTTTTCCCAGAAAGAGCTGGGAACCTTTGCTCAAAACTCCATCGCCGTTCATCATCATTTCAACCCCAAGTTTCAGACCTTGTTCCAACCCTGTAACCTGATGGGAGCTATGCAGCTCATTGAAGACTTCAACACACATGTCAGCGTTGACTGGAGTCCTCGTAAAACTGTCAAGAAGACCGGTAGGGGGCAGATGTGTCCGCTTGAAGTTTTAACTTACAAGGAGAAGTGGGAGTCTTAGCCCGTAGGTAATTTCTTAGGGATAGTTTCCTGAGGTTGGAGGAGATAGGATATTTGTAATTTCTTCCTTCTGTCTTGTATCCTCCCTCTGTGCTCATTATCCAAGTTCTAGAATTAGATGATAATACTAGGACTTAAGTAAGGGATGGAGGCAGTGGACAGGACACGGCTGTGGAGGGTAGAGAGGTGGCACTCGGTGCTAAGGTTTGGACTTAGATGTGAGGGTAAGCATTAGGCGTCAGGTCAAGACAGACTGATAAAGATGGAAGTCAGGTGGTAAAGTCAGGTTGTGTTTAGGCTTTTACTCTCTTCTTTATTAGGATCATTTTATTTCCTGTAATGATTGTAGTGACATCTCCATTTTGAGTGACATGTTGATTTGGGAGGTAGGAACAAATTAGAGATGATGTACATTTGCCGCGTTCAGTATTTTAAAGAAATGTTTATGCAGCTTTGGTTTTTACCTTGCATTGGTTTAGTATTTTTTGAGAAAATATCTGCTGTTTTTTTAAACCAGGTATTTGCTTCTGATTTGTTTCATGGTTCAGCAAATTAGTTGTGGTTTGCTCTGGATTTGGGTTTGTCTTTGGACTTGATTTTAAATTCCTGACTCTTCCAATTAAATTGAATATAGTTGGATTTTGGTGCATTAAGTCATGGACACTGATCTCCAACTACTTTATTAGTTATATGTTGGTAATGAAAACTTAACACTGAACTTATAGTAATAACTTACACATAGAGCACCCTGTGTTTTTCTTCTGGGTATATAAAGGTAACACTTATGGAAGCACACATAATGGATATTATAGTGCTTAACTCTGGAAAAGCAGAAGTGCCTGGAATTGAGAGGCTTAGACAGCAAGACAGAAATGAATGAGACTGAATTGTCTCATTCTTTTTATGGCTTTTTGATGAGAACCTCAGGAGGAATGTAGGAGAACTTAATGAAAGTTAAGTAAGAGCCAAATCAAATAAAATTTGGAGTACCAGGTTTGTGAGGTAGATTAAAGAAGTTGGAATCTTATCCTGGAAGAAAGAATCGCTGAAGGTCACTTAACTTTCAAGGATTTAAAGGGGGAAAGAGGTAAAAATTTGTTGAGCATACACTGTGTGCCAGGTATTACAAGGTGCTTTGTAAGCAATTATATTACTTAGTGTGTTAAGTGTTCCACCTAGGAAAGAATAAGAGAATGAACTTTTAATAACAGTGAATGGGACTTCTTTCAGAAGGTGTATGTTAGACTGAGAAAGACTATGGAAACTTTGGGTGGGAGGGCACCGAGTTAGGTAGGGGCAGCTCTATCTAAATGCAAAAACAGATTCAGAGCTTTTGTGAAGCCCTCTTTTGTTACAGAATGTCATTTATCACAGATTTTTTTCCTTACAGCCTATGAATTTCCCTGTTTGCCAAAGCAAGTAGCTTGGACCCTAGCCACAAGCAAGGTTTTCATGTATCCAGAGCTACTTCCAGTGTGTTCTCTGAAGGCAAAGAATCCCCAGGATAAGAGTTTCTTCACCAAGGCTGAGGACAAGTAAGGATTTATAGTAAGGGAACAAAAGCACGAAATATCCCAAGGAGAAGACCGAGTTCTTTTTTTTGAGGAGCTTAGGGGTAATAAGGCATGTATAATAAAGACTGGGTGCACAGGACCAGAAGGAAAGCAGTGTAGATGGGCACAGATCTCTGTGTGTGCCTGTTGCAGCAGTGCCAAACCCTGCTCTTTGAGGGAATGACATGCGCATTTTTGAAACATTTTAAATGGTTTCTTTCATTTATTGTAAAAACTAACTTCATAATAATGTTAGAGGAAATATTTCAAAAGAAAGCAATTTTTTGATCCATTATCCTAAATCACCCCAAGATGAATGATTTTTTCTTTTTTGTGCGTCTTACGTAATTATGGGCAACTTAAGTGTACTTTGGATTTGCTTTTTCTAACCTAACGTCTTCTTGAAATTGTTTTCCTGTGTTCTGTGCTTTAATTTTGTCCTTTTGTTTGTTTGTTTCCGTATATTGTCTTTTAAAGCCCTATGATTAATATTTAAATACTAATGGCCCTGAGATAGTCTTTTAATTTGCCACTCCCCCACCCCCGGTTGTTTTAGCTGTAAATGAGGCTTCCCCACGATCTTCGTGTGTAGAGCCTTTAAAAATCTTTTGAGTTTATCCCTTTGGGTAAATTCTCAAGAGTGAGATTATTGGATAAAGGTCGTGACCACTTTTATAGCTCTTGATATGCACGGCCGCACCGCCATGAGCACACATACACGCGTAACGGTGATTGAATGTTTTGTTGGGAGGTAGTGTTGGTGCCGATTTAATGTGCCTGATGTGGTGCCCGTTATTCATTTTTTATTTGTTTACTAGAATTATTCTCCTTCCTTTCAAACTTCACTTATATTATGAGTATAAAGCGCATCATGTCCCGATACTTGTGAGGGATTTATGCTTAGCGTTTCCTCTTCCCACCTGATTGTGCACTCCCCATGGAGTCTTACTCGTACAGTACTTAGTAGCGCTCATTAAATACCTGAAATTTTCTGTTGACTTGCCATTAAGTTGTACAAGAATTAGACGCAGAAAAAGTGCATTATGGGATGTGGATGGAGTTCGTCTGGGAGGCTTCTCAGCAGGGTGGACTGTGGACTGTGACTGAGTGTCATTGCTCCTTTCTCAGTTTGTTAGCTTTAGGGCTAAAGCACTTCGAAGGGACTGAGTTTCCTAAGCCTCTCATCAGCAAGTACCTTCTCACTTGCAAGACTGCACACCAACTGACAACGAGAATCAAGAACCTCAACACGAAAAGAGCTCCTGACAACATCATTAAAGTAAGTGCTTCCTGCATGCGCCCCTGGGTACCTCGGCGAGGTGCAGCCATTCGGTTTTCTTCTTCTTGGTCACAATGAATAGGCTTTTAGCTGAGGCTAATTTCTCCCACCTGCACAGTGGATTAATCACCCTCTTGCCTTTCAGGGACAGTGATCCATTCTTTTCCTGTGAAGTGTCGTCTTCTTCCTCAGTTATGGATATTGCCCCTAAATATACAATGGTTCATATTTTTTAATATTTCTCAAACCTGTTTCCCTCTAGCCATTCACTCTTTCTTTTTTCACTCTAACCTTCTTCAAAGGACATGCAGAAGCCACTTTATCCTTCTCCTTAACTCTTTTTATTTAAATATTTATGTCAAAGTCATAAAAGTGTACACTTTAAAGAGGCAAATAGTTGAAACAGTTTAAAGAGTCAGATGGTTCTTTGAGGCTTGTCATGAAAAACAGTATTTTCCTCCCTACTTCCTGCTAACCAAGGTTTTTGAGGGGATGGCATATTGAACTTCACATCCAGATAGCATTCTTACAATTGTTATTTGATGTTATGGATTTAGGGTTTATGTATTAAATGTAAACCATTGAGGGTGGAGACTTAGTTCTCTCTGCACTCCCATAGTCTCACCACAAGTATGCACATCTTCTGTCCTCCAATTTTCTCACTCTAATTATATCACAATTTTGGCTGGATTGTATTTGGAGTTTCCATGATGAATACTATGTAAATGCTCCCACAGCTGAGCTGTGTAGTGTATCATGATTACTTTGCTTTTCTTGCTGAATATTTTCTCGTGGAGTTAAAATTGCATTTTTGGAGGGTTGGTGGGACTTGATCTTATTATGTATTTGTACCCGTTCAACATTAAAGTCGACTTCAGTTTTCTAAATCTGTTTTCAGTGTGTTCAGATATTTTAGGTGTTTTGCTGTCTTCTTCATCCTCCTGAAGAAATGCTTCCCAGAGCCCTGTGAGGCTGTTCTGCTCTACCCAGGTTGCTCTCTAGGCTTGTGGCCCTGATGTCTTCTTGGGCTTTTTCTGCCCCATCATCCTGGGGACTCATTTTGCCTCTTACTTGTGTTGGATCCTCTTAATTCTGAACCCTATGTCTGTTTGCTTTACTTCCTTGTTTTAGTGGAGCACATCCTAGTAGCATTCTGAGGAAGAGCGCTTGAGAAACACATTTTTAGAGTTAAACTGTATTCAGGGTCTGTCATAACATGACATGACCAGAGTCAGTTTCCTAGTTGACTGGATGCCTGGTTTGTGTGTGTAAGTGTTGTTACTAGGCGACTTAAGATCTTACCACTGGGGGAAACTGGGTGAAGGACACATAAGACCGATCTGTACTATTTTTGCAACTTGCTGTGAATCTCTAATTATTCAGAATCAGAAGTTTGAAATATGTCTGTATTTGGATCTCCCACTTCTGTGGGTTTAAACACTAGGTTGAAAATCACTTTATTAGAAAATTTTAAGGGCCTTGCTCCATTTTCTTGTAGTTTCTAGTGCTGGCTGTTTAGGAATTTGGTGCCCTTTGGTCTCTTGGACCTTTGTGTGATATCTCTTTTTTTTGTGTCCCTCTGGCAACAAGTAGGATTTTTCCTTTTCTCCAGTGTTTTACAATTTTATGGCAACATGTCTTTTTAGCTTTGAAATTTGTGTTGCTTTTATCTTTTCTCTCATTTTCTCTCTCTTTGTAGGCTTTTACCTTTTAAAAAATTCCTTTTTTGTTTGTTTGTTTTCACGGGGTTTTAAGAGGGGACAAAGCCAAATGGATGCGTTTAAGCTGCCTGTTTTCACAGTAAGTCAGCCCTTAAGTGTTGAACCTGTCGAAGTGTGGATGTTCTCCCCACAAAGATCTCAGATTATTTCCTAATTGGCCACTGAGTGGATTCTTTTCTGCTCTTATCCTATTTAACTTTGCAGTTAAAACCGTAGTTTACTCATTCCTTCTTCAAACTCCTGTCCCCTGATGTCCTGTGATACCAGGACTCTTACCTCAAGCTGCTCCTTCATGCACTCCTGCCCCGCTCTCCCCTCAGCGTCAGTGTTCCGTGATAAATTCTGTGTGTGGTCTTGCCCAGTTTCATGATTTTTGCGATTATCTGTCTCTGTGATTTTCAAATCTGTATCTTTGGTCTAGATTTCTCTCCTGAGCTCCAGCTTAGTGTCACCACCTGTTTAAAGGAAGTCTCACCTCGGTTGCCTCACTGACTCCTCACACTGAACTTGGGTCTCCTTCTGCACCTTCCAGTTGCTGCCGCCGCTCCCCTCCCCCCACTCTCCCTTCTTTGATCTGTTCTTTGGGAATGATGTTACTGCCTAGCTGTTTTCTCAGCCCGTTAACTGAGGAGTTTCCTCGACTCCTCCTCCTTGATCACCACCATTGTCTGTCACCAAGTTCTCAGTTTTCTGTCTCCTGCTGGGGTGCCCACTGGCTAGTTCAGGCCTCCGTCACACCTGGATTAATGCAGTGGTTTTCTAAGTGGTGTCTAATTCTGGCTCCCGTTTATTCTGTCCTGCGAGTTGCTGCCATAGCCACCTGCATGTAATCCTTCAGCGTAGGGTTCAGACTGCTTGGCATGGCACAGATGGCCTGTCCTGCCTGCCTCTGACTTGTCTCCTGAAGTCTCTCCTCATTCCTTAGTTGTTGTGGCCAGACCATCTCTTTGTGCTTCATTAAACATGTCCATGATAATGAACATGAAGTATATTCTGCCTCATATAGCAGAGTGTCCGTTAAGATTCATCTATAGTTGCGCCTGCTCCAGAGAAATCTTTATTGTTCAGCTGTGAGTTGTGTGTCACTTTCTTGTGCACGTCTTTATACTTTTTGATACAAAATGCTATTATTGGTCTACTTGGTTGTCTCTCCCATTAGTCTGTATGGTCTTTGAGAGCAGGAATTGCTTCTTTACTTGTATGTTCAGCTTGTAGCATGGTGCCTGGGAAGCAGAAGACACTCAACAAATGTTGAATGATTGGGTGCATACTGTCAGTGTAAGTTCAGTTTCCCTTTGTTTACTCTTAAAACTGAACTGCCTCAGTCTCTCTGTTCTTCTTTCCCTTCCCTTTTAATGTCCTTCACGCCATTATTTGCTTAAAAGGAAGTTTCCATGTGGCCAGGATGAAGGTTAATCACTTTCATTGCATCTGTTGAGCAGGAGGAAATTTTAAATGACCATTTGCATTGTTTTCTCTGTGACTTAAAATTTTTCCCTTCCTGCTGACCAGAATGGAGAGCGTCAGAAGATACTGAGCAATTGTAAAATCTTCATTAATTAGGTAGTAGTTAATTTGAAATGCAGAAGCATTCAGCACATGCTGTTCATGTATCTGTTTTATGGATGAATGTGTGTGTGTGTGTGTGTTAAACCACTGCCTACCTCGCCCCCGAGCCGGACAGAGGGCATTGTTTCTGGAATGAATGTAACTCATGCTTTATTTCTTCATGCTCAGTTTTATAAGAAGACCAAACAGCTGCCCGTGTTAATGAAGTGCTGTGAAGAGATCCAGCCACATCAGTGGAAGCCACCTGTGGAAAGGGAAGAACACCGGCTTCCATTCTGGTTAAAGGTACAGTCTTCCTCCTCAAAGTGTGTCAGAAGCAGAAGGTCACCAGAAACATCAAAGGCTACTTTGCACCTCTGATGCTTTGGTTGTAGAACTAGGCCTTGAGAAATCTTCAGTCACCCTTCCTCTACTCCTTCTCCACTCTTCCCCCAGGTGATTCTATAACCTTTTAAAAATGAAGGTTAAAATGATAGTTTCCTAAAGGAGATTCAGGGAAGAGCTTCTAGAGTATACAGTTGGAATGCAGTCTTTGTAGACATTTGATCTTGTGCAGAAAAATCCTTCTTGAAGTGATGTCTAGAGATTGTCCTGAAAAGGTCCTTTGCATCTCGAAAGCCCTATGATTTTTTACCAAGTTCTGGCACGTGCTGCATCAGAGTGTTCTTGTTCCCAATAGGCCAGTCTGCCATCCATCCAAGAGGAGCTGCGGCTCATAGCTGATGGTGCCAGAGAGGTAGGAAATGTGATCAGAACCACGAAGATCAGCTCAGACCCAGGTCTTAGAAAAGGCAGCTCAGAACTGGGGAGTGAAACTCGGTACCCACTGCTGCTGCCTAAGGGTGTAGTCCTGAAACTGGAGCCAGTTGCCAATCGTTTTTCCAGGAAGGAAAAAGCGGTCATCCAGAAGCGGTCATCAGCCCTGAAGCCCCTCCTTATCAGACCCAGCCCCTCTCTCCAATCTAGCTCTGGCTCTGGGAAGACACCGGCTAGGTCAACTCAGTCAGAAGCCCCTCCGAGCAAAATGGTGGTCCGGATTCCTCGCATGATCCAGCCAGCCACTGTCTTACAGAAAGTGCCAGGTGGCCCTCCGCCGGGGGTCGCTGGGGGCGACAGTTTTGAGACTCCAGCAGCACTGCCTGCTACACCCCCTGATACCAAGACCAGCTTCCCTCTGATTGAGCCCCAGACCCTGGTCCCCTCTGCCCCTGTGCCCAAGGTAATGCTGCCCTCACTTGGTCCTTCTAAGTTTCGAAAGCCCTGTGTGAAACGGAGGGGCTCAAAGAGAAAGGGGGCCAAGACCTCTCTCTGTCTGAAGCCTGCTCCCCTCCTCCACCCTGCACCTGTCATCTTCACTGTCCCTGCCACCACTGTGAAGGTTGTGAGCCTTGGCAGTGGCTGCAACATGATCCAGCCTGTGAATGCTGCTGTGGCCCAGAGTCCTCAGACCATCCCCATCACCACCCTCTTAGTTAACCCCACTTCCTTCCCCTGTCCGTTGAACCAGCCTCTTGTGGCCTCCTCTATCCCACCCTTAATTGTTTCTGGCAACTCTGTGAATCTTCCTGTATCATCCACCCCTGAAGAGAAAGCCCAAGTGAATGTGGACATCAGTTGTCCTTTGGCTGAGGAGAAAAATGTCTTTCAAGGCCTAGAACCCAAATTAGAACCTCAGGAACTCTCTCCCCTCTGTGCTGCTGTCTTCCCCAAAGAGGAGCCCAGCCCAGGGCCTCCACCGGCCGACAGAGCGTGCCAGGAAGAATTGTCGGACAGCAGTTCCTATGGCTGGACTATAGTGAAAACAGAGGAGGGGAGGCAGGCTATGGAACCACTGCCTCAGGGCATCCAAGACTCTCTAAACTCTTCCCCTGGGGATTTAGAGGTAATTGTCAAGATGGAACCTGAAGAGTCTTGGGAGGAAATCTCTGGTGGATTCCCCAAGCAGGAAATCAAAGAGGAACCTTGTGTGGAATTGGGCACTGGCTTTCCACGTGAGGAGTCAGGCGGTGCTAGAGAGGTGAAGATACAGACGGCCCTGCAGCAGGAGGAAGAGAGGAGTCAACCAGCTAAAGCCCCTTCAGCTTCTCAAGAGCCTGCTGATGGAGGAAACTCGGGAGAAATGAGCAAAGGGTCCCCAAAGAATGCTTCATCCTGTGCTGACCCTGACATGGCGCTTAGCTGCCCCCCAGGGAAGCCCGAAGACTTGTCTAGCGCTGATGGTCAGTCAGTGGGGACCCCGGCTGGGCCAGAAACTGGAGGAGAGAAGGATGGGCCAGAGGAAGAGGAAGAAGAGGACTTTGACGACCTTACGCAAGATGAGGAAGATGAGGTATCATCAGCTTCTGAGGAATCTGTGCTGTCTGTCCCGGAACTCCAGGTGAGAGTTGTGGAATCTTCTCACGTATTTTGTGGAGGCAACACTTGTTATTGCTGTCTTTTTGATTTGTAGCAGTCATTGTAGTGGGTGTGGAGTGCTCTATTATTATGGTTTTGATTTGTTCCTCATCACTGTTGCTGTCGAACCTCTTTTCATTATGTTGTCAGCCATTTATATGTCTTCTTTAGAGAAATGTCTATTCAAGGTGTTTACCAATTTTTTTGTGGTGTTTATCTTTTTATTAGTGAGGACTTATTCTCTATATATTGTGGAAAGAAGTCCTTAATCATAGATAGGATTTACAGGTATTTTCTATCAGTCTGTGGCTTGTCTTTTTCATTTTCTTAATGGCATCTTTTGAAGAGTAAACATTTTTGATTTTGGTAAAGTCCAATTTATCAAATTTCTGTAGTATGGATCATATCTTTGGTGTCATATATAAGAAATCGTTGCCTAATTTATGGTCATTAAGATTTCCTCTTATATTTTCTTTTAAATGTTTTATACTTCTTACACTTAGGTCTATAATCCATTTTGGATGTCTGATGTGAGGTAAGGGTCAAAATTCATCTTTTTGCATGTACATATCCAATTATCCCAGCACAAGTTGAAATTTATTTTTTTTCCCATTAAAACACCTTAATGTCTTTTTTGAAAATCAACTGACCAGAAATTTAAGTGTTTATTTCTGGACCCTCAATTTTGTTACATTGACCTAATGGGTATCCTTAGGCTAGTACCACTCCGTCTTAATTACTGTAGCTTTATAATGTATTTTGAAAATGAGAAAAGTCCTCCCAATCTTCATATTTAAAAAATCACTTTGGTTTTACTTCCACATAGACTTTAGTGCCTGTTATCAACTTTTTAGAAAAAAAAAGGCCTGCTGAAATTTTAATATCGATTGCATTAAACTTACGAATCAATTTGGGGAAATTTAACATCTTAACAGTATTGAGCCTTGTAATCGAAGACTGTGGAATGTCTTCCCATTAATTTAGACCTTTTAAAATTTCCCCCAGTATTGTTTTACAGTTTTTGTTGTACATCTTGCATTTCTTTTGTTCAGGTTGCTAAGTACTTTATTTTCCTACTATTTTTAAGATAGAATTACTTTCTTAACTAAATTTCATTTTTGGATTTTTCATTGCTAGTATAGAGAAACTTGGTTTTTGTATGTGAATCTTGCAGTATTGTGAACTTGCTAAACTTGTTTTTAGTTCTAGTAGATTATTTTAAGTTTCTTAAGGTTTTCTGTATACTGGAATATGTCATCTGAAAATGAAGAGTTTTGCTTCTTACTTTTCATTCTGATTTAATCCAGTTGAGTGATGAAGAAAAGCCTCAAGAGACCAGCTCTGCAGCAGGCTTAGCATGGAGACACTAGAAATTGGGGCATGATGATTAGGTCTGCAGTAGAAGAGTCTTAAGCCAAAAAGGGGACTGGATAGATTATGATAGCGTATTTGGGAAAAATTAAGAATCCATATTTAGCAAACTGCCAAAGTAATGAGGCAATTCTTCAGTAAGGACTTCACACATAAATGATGGTATAGCCGTACAACTTACTAGTCTACATTCATGAAAGAGAATGAACATAATTATGAGTTTAGACTTCCAAAGATGGAAGCCACTTTCCCAGCCTCATTTGCAGCTATGTAGGCCTGCCAATCAGATGCAGGTCTTGGCCAGTAGACATCTTCTGGTAAGGGTAAGAGCAGTGGCATCTTGATTTGGGAGGCAGCAGGGGTGGAACTTCTGGGGGCTAGATGGCATTGTCATTAGCACAGGCAGTGTCAGTGTTCACAGCACTGACGACTTCATCACAGCTCCCTCTTCCCGCTGTGGTTAGGATGCTGTCTTTGGCTGCTGGGATTGTGACACTCTCTCTTGGAGGTTCTGTGTGCTACTTAATCCCTTTTCTTTTTAAATTCCTTAGAGTGGGCACTCAATTTACAAGAAAAACCCCTGATACATACAATTTCCAAGGTATGTGGAAACACCAAGGTATAAAAGAATACACTTCTGTGTTTAAAAAAAAATGCATGTATTTTTTGTGTAGAATTTGGTAATAGAAGTTGCCCCTAGAAAAGGGGGCGAGAGAAAGAAAGGAGCTTGAATTTCCATGTTTTTGTGTGGTATGAACTTTGTAACCCATACATGGCAAAAATAATGAGAATAAAGGTGGAGTGAAGCCACTGGACGATATTAAGGGAATTGCATGATATGCTGTGTTTGGAAAGCTCACTGAGGCAGCTCTGTGAAAGATGTACTGGAGGGAGTAGCCAAGAGTAGTTGGGAGCAGAGAACATACAACCAAATGATTATAGTGATTCAAACAAGAAGTGACAGGGTTATGAAGGCAGTGGTAGTAAAGACAGAGAGGAGGAAGTGAGTTTGAGCTGTTGAAAGGACAGATCCAAAGGCTTGACTGTTCATATTGGGAAGTGTATCAGTTGGGGTTCAATCAGAGCAGAACCACATTAAAAGGGATTTGTTAAGTGGATTTAAGCTTTCCAGTTGTGGGAGTGGTTAAGCAATCTCCGTAAGGCTGTTACCTTTGAGTCTGATGCTAGAACATCAGTCTAGCTAAACTGGGGACTGGCTCAGGAGGTTTTAATTTTGATAGGGAATCCTTGAGGCAGTGGTTTAAGGGTAGGGGCAGCTGGCTCTCTAGTGAAAGATGTTGATATGCATTCACAGACTCTCTCCTGCATAGTAATTTTTCAAATAAAGCATTATAAAATCCAAGTTGTAAATGGTACAGCCACGTACCATTCAGTGGGTGCCTACTATGTGTGAGGCACTTACATGGAAAGTGACTATATGATTTAATTCTCACAAAACTCCTGAAAGTTTGGCACTATTATTACCATTACATAAGGTGAAACAGAGATAAGGTGAAATCTGAAGTCAGGCTAAGACAGATAGCTGACAGGTGGCAGGTCTGGGGATCAAACTTCTCTACTACCAATAACCTGGGTATGGGGAGAGAATGAAACTCGGCTGAAATTGATTTGAGTCACTATTGTCTCATGTCTCACAAAGATGGTACACAGTACATTCTATATGGATTAAATATAAGTTAATTTATTACATACAGTGTATGCTATAGGGGTTTAGTGCTTAATTCTTTTTCAGGAACCTGTATAAAGTGCCAAACTCAGCTGGAGTTTCAGGAAGGTTCTCAGGAACCACTGATGAAAGTATAAACAGGAAGTGAATGGTCTGGGAAGGAGAAGTTAAGCTGTGAATTTCAATCGCCTAAACTGAATAAAGTCTGGAAAATTTCTGTAGAATTCAGTCTCTTCAGACCCCCAACAAGCAGAATGCCAAAGAAATTAAATTTGGCCTATCTGAAGGCTCTTTCCATCTTATAAATCTAACACAACATTTTAAAAAAGATACTTAATTTAATTCTTAAAGAAATGATACATGATTATTTAAATGTGAAAATCATATCTAATAAACTGGTATTAGTTTCAAGAACAAGAGGACATCTTACTGCCATCACAGTCACTTCCCAAGGAACCCATTTCAGCGAAGGCTGGGAGCTGACTGCAGTCCTGGTCGCTGCCATGAGCCACTCCTTGGCTGCTCTTCTCGTTTACTGAAGAGTGGGTCCCGCCATCTGAGTGGGTCCATTAAAAGAAAAGTCCATTGGCTTCCACGCATGTCGTGACCACGGCTTAGAGGTAGGCACAGAGCTGCTCCAGCTGCCTGGGATTCCTATTACTTAGGAACAGCAGCTCCTTTTTCCCTTCTTCTGTATGAGCTAAAATGGAGTCGAACACAAGTAATTGGCAGTTTTCTCCTGCAACACTGTTACCCAGCAAACTCTGTAGTCAGAGGCTGTGTTATCTGGGTTACATTCCGATGTAATTAGCACTCCCAAGAGACCTCACTTCTAGACCCTTTTACCCCCCCAATATTATTTTTTTCTATGCATAATTTCCTTTTGTCTCTATTCCTCCAATCCAGCGTCTCTCTCTCCCTCTGTTCCAAGAATATCTTCTGGACTTTTAGGACTTTGTCAAACCTCCCATGCCCTTAGGAAGCTCACTACTGTGGTTCCCAACCCACCATGTTGCAGCTGCTTTATACTCCTCCCCTAATAACCTACTCCAATTGCAGCTAATTCTCTATTATCTGGTGATAGAACAGCCTTTCCTTTTCCTCTACAACCCTTAACCCCCAACCCACACCCAGAACCAAGGGCAAGGCTAAAATGAGCAGCTGCAATGCTTTCATATACATATACCAGGACAGGTACAGCAAGGATTTGGTCTGGTGGAGTAGCCTCTCACACAGTATCAATTATTCTGGGGGTGTCCTAGCATAGGAGTCTCCCAATCCAAGTTTGTTGAGTGATGGATAAATGCAGCAGTGAGAGGGTGGCAGCAACCCAAGCACCTGGAAATTCTGCCAGTGGCTGGGCTTGGTCTGGCCTCCCCTGTTAGCATGAGCATCTTATTCTAGACTAAGATGAGAATTTAGGGAGAAATTTAATGCCTTTCATAAGTTAAACTTTAACCACTCCCCAATCCCACACCTTCTGTACCATCTAATCAACCAGAAGTCAAGATACAGGGAAAAAAGATGAAAAACAAATTACAGGCTGCTGCTGAGGGAAGAAGAAATCAAGGCTCTGATTCAGTGGGATTCTTCTGTGAGCACAAAGCTCTGATAGGGAAAAATTAAGCAACTGACCGTTCTCGTGTTGAAGCCAATTGTTCTCCAAGTAATACTGAATACAACTTTCAAATTCCTTTGGGTTATATTTGGAAACCAGGATGGGAATAAAGGGATCCAGGGCATCAAATCCTTCCTGGAGAAGAAGCATAAAGACACAGTATTCATTAAGTGACAAATCAGCGGAGAGATCAATTTTATTTAAACACGTTGAGGGTAAGGCCTTTGCTTTTGTTCTATTCTACTCTGCACTGTCTGGCTACCCTCCCTGATAGTGGCTGGCTACTGTTCAATGTGGCCACAAATATTGTTTAAAAAAGAGCTAATGCTTGAAGGGGAGATGCCACTTTCTGACTTCATAGTCAACAAGAGTTTTGATAACTCATATACTTAAAAATAGAACAAACAAAACAAATAAGGATGGGGAAAAAGACCCTAAATGGAATATAAACTGAAACAAATGAATCAAACTGTTTCAGACTTCCAACATAACACTGAAGGCAGGAGGGAAACTAACCCAAACTAACTGCTGAGCAGAGTATCTGAACTAAAGACCCTTAGTCTAAAGACAAAAGCTACTCTAAAAGAAAGGATGCCTTCCTACATCGTCAGCTCAAGGTGAGGCCATTGAGGTCTTCCGGGAAGTGCCAAACCTAAGCCAAATTACCAGGGAGGCAAGGTCTCCCTCCCTCCCCGCACCTTCCTTTATTTCACCAATATGGCACTTTCCACTCTTCTCATCCTTTATTTGGGACTCTGGCCTGCCTTTCCCCTGGATCCACCATCTTCCGCCCAACAAATCTTATCACCCTCTGGCCTCTCCATCAGGACTTCCTTGTAGGAAGGAAGCTGGGGAGGACGTGTGTGATGATATGATGGTTGATGGTCACAAACTGCTTTACCAGCAGTGGAGTCTCTCAAGACTTGGGGTCATCCTCTGTGGTGGACAGGACAGGAAGACTGTTCTGATCCTCAGTGTCCTGAGATTCAGAGAGGCGGAGACTTGCCTAAAGTCACAATGCTGGCTTAAACCCACAGGTCCAATTCTGGTTCCCAGTATCTTTTCAGCTGTACTTTGCTTCTCTAACAATAAAGTTCTTGTGAACATTTAATGTTAAAAACAAAAACAAAAACAAAAAACCTAAAAGATACTGAGCTCTAAATAAAAAAGTAAGAAAAAATTTTTTTTGAGTTCTAGTTCACAGCTTCTTTTTTAGAGTCAAGGGTTAGCAATTCTGAAACTACTTTTACTGTAATCTAAGATTAAGCTAATAGTAAATATAGTGTGAATAATGAGAGCAGATTTCTTATTGTTGGAGATGAGGGTTACAAATATGGAAAGGGGGGCGGATATAACGAATGTTGTGACGCTAGCCTGAATTGGAAGTATCGAACTCATTTTTTTCAATATAGAGAAACAGATACAGATGTGTGTGGATGTGGATATGTATACACATACGCATATAATATACATATATGTGTGTGTGTGCATATTATGAATAGTACATATATCTACTTACTAACTCTGCTGGAGGGCCTAGAAGTGACACCCACACCCCAGTAGCAATAAGTGTATCTAGCATTCTGGTCTTGGTTTCTAAATAACATTTTCCTCCAAAACAGACCAAAGCTCCTTGAAGAAATGGCTGATTATAGGGCTGGGGTATGGAAAGTACAAGATGAGTCTGGAACATAGTCTTGTGCCAAAAGTAAAGAAGTGCTAAAAATGATGAGGACAGGGGAGGAAGGGGATGGTGGGGGAGAGGAATGATGGGAGATATGTTAAAAGGACAGAGAAGCCAGCAGGGCTCCTACTGGCCAAATCTGGAATAATTTAAACACCAAAATAAATAATGATAGTAAAGGTTTAGAAACCATTAAATAAGAATTCACATGTCCACGCTGAAACAAACAAGTAAATAAATACATAAGGGAGAAAGGAAAGTTCTTACATATAAGAGAAGGCCAATTAATACATTTAGAAGAAATGATGGAGCTAGAAAACATCCATTTTGCAATTATCATGGTAACTGATTTAGGGAAGAATCACCAATGGAAACTAAGACTAGTGAGGGGAAGTTTGAGGCGTAAAAGGATATTCACCTAGTCACAAAGTAGAGCTCCACAAGACACTACAAAAGGAAAAGAGTAGCTACTCAGGAGAAGCTAGGTGGACAGAACCTAGATAACTTAGTTAAAGTGTTCAGAGTTTATGTTGCCAGTAATAAGAGAAATAAGTTTCATGTGCTTCCTGATACTACAGACTGAGAAGATACAGTATAACTTCTAACATCACATGTAATCAGGAAAAACTATCCGACAACCCCATAAATATCCCATAAGATAACCAGCATGTACTCTTTAAAAATAGAGATATAAATATTAAGGTTATAAAACACAAAGACTGAGGAACTGTCCCAGATTAAAGGAGGCTAAAGAGACATGACAATTGAATGCAATGCATTATCCAGAACTTTCTTTTCTTGTAAAGGATATTGGGATAACTGGCAAAATCAGAATAAATTCTACAGATTAGGTTAACAGTATTATACAATGTTAATTTTCTGATTTTGATCATTGTGCTATGGTTATTTATTAGAATAGCTTTGATTTTAGGAAATATACATTATTTAGAAATAAAGAGGCATCATATTTCAAGTTACTGTCAAATAACTTAGGAAAAAAAAGAGAAGAAAGCAAATACAGTAAAATGAAACTGTGTCCAAAAAATAATAATATGTATATATATCTTTAGATGGAACAACTATCTAAGGGTAAACATTTTCCAATGATTTGACCTTTCCCAGCAACTCCTGGGGCAGGTAAGCTTTTCGGGGCTTAAAAAGAGACCCAGTCTGGCTCAATGTCAACACGATGGCTCCTCCATGCTGAAAAAAAGGAAGAAAAGCCAGATTAGAAAAAGACAGAAAAATGCATTTTAATCATCTGCAGATTTTTTTTTTTTGTCTTCAGTGGTACAGCAGTGTGGTTTAGCACAGTTAAATGGCAACTAACATGGTTATTAATTCTAGATTTGGCTCTGACAGTAAATTGCTACAGGATCTTAAATTTATCAAAATCCTTTCCAAAGCTGCTAAGAAGATAGAAAAACACCTTGAACAATTGCAGTAAAGTAAGATTATGCCAATAGTTAAATAAAATGGTTTTGAATAAGTGTACTCCAGTCAAGTGGAAATATAAGAAACCAAATATATAGATTTAAAACTTGGTACAGTTATGGGAATTAAGTAAGATATGAGAACTTTCTATCTAGAAAATTAGAAATTGGTATTAGCAGTGAAACAGTCCCATATCTTTAAAATGAAAATACACTTCTTTCTGAAATGTGCTACTCATCATATGTACTCACCCAATCATTTTTCATCATCTTCCTCAGGTTGTAAATAAGTGCTAGTTCTTCCGGGGCAATCTGCACGTTGGTCAACATGTGAGAGAGAAAGCAAGAGAAGGAGGGACAGAGGAAGAGAACAGAACATTACTTGCTTTGCCTGGATGCTCCCCTGAGACAACTGAATTGACAACTAAAAAAAGTCCTCAACTACTACACAACCATAGTAGCTGACAGTACCACCTCTGGGCTAAGCTGTGTGGCCTCCAGCCCTCCAGCTGCAGTGCTCCTGAGATTAAAACCCATCACCAAGGGGGAAACACCCACTGCTCCCAAGCCACGCCCTTCCTTGGTGCTTCTGATCTTCTCTGCTTAGAAGAAAGAAAACATAGCTTTTGCCTGTCATGCTCTTTTCTAAATACCGTCCCTTGGTATTCAGTGGACAATGGAACGTGGCATCACCTTCTTCTTCCGACACTACATTCACTATATATCTTACTTCAAATATTCCAAGGCAAGAAGACATATGTCCCAGCCTACATATATGATGGTACCAGAAATCAGAGAAACCACAACAGAGAAACTCAGTTTTCCCACCGGACTTTTATCCTCTCTTTTCAGTGTGGTCTTTCCCCAGAGAGCATTGACTCCATCCACTGCCACCAGGAGGTGAAAAATACCCAAAGAACTTTGCCTCTTCAGCTCTTTGAGCACAATCCCAACTGCATCTGTGGCATTCCTCACTCGCATTATGCCCTGTAGGGAAAGAGACAGTGGCTTGCAGACCTCAGGAGGCTGTCTCTGTTACAATGTAGTACACGTTCGGTGTCTTATTTTAATACCTGTTCAACTACTTCTCCCAGAGGACTGCCTTTCTCAGTGCTTTCTCGCTTATTCCAGACATACTTCTCTTGAACTTTTATCTAAAAACAAAAACCAAAAAAGGATACTTAGCCTAAGGATGAAACCATTTCTAGCTAAGAAGGTAGGACGCTAAGGTTGTTAGCAGTCAGTTTTAATCTATTTTTCAAGCCTTGTACGAGACCTCAGCAGGAAAGTGAATCCCTTCGAGCCCATTTCTGCCTGAAGTTCAAAAAAAAAAAAAAAAAAAGGAATTCTGACTAAAAAGTCCAGGATGAAGCAGCCTTGTCATCTGCATTTTTAAGAAGCTTGTAAGTGATGCTCATTTAAATCCAGAGTTGAAAACCCCTGGCTTAGAGATTGTATCCAAGAACCACTAGAGTAGAAGATAATTTTAAGAATACATTTCTGGTTCTGAAAAGGACCTAATCTGGAGAAAACTATGTAGCTGAAAATGTGCTTTAAAGAATTTTACGCTGTAACCTTGGAAAAGTCAGTGAATCAATCTGGACTTCACTATGCTACTCACAAGATGGGAACAGCTTACTGTTGCCTTTTTATTTCATATGGATAAATGAGTTTTAGGGTATGAACTTACTGTTAATAAAATATATGAAAAAAAATGGTATAGTTATCCCAACTACATTATTCGTTCTCCATAGTCTACTGGTACTCTGGACACAAAGGAGATAAAATCTTAAAGATTATCTTGCACCAAACTTCTGGGAATCTAGTCACCTGGCTCAAGAAACGCTCATTTGTAGTTTTGAAATTCTTCAGCCAGACTGAAGCCTCTACAGGTTGATCAAAGCGCTGTTTGTTGTAGGTGGACTGCAGAAGATTGCGACAGTTTTTCACCCAAAGATGAGCTAAAAAAAGGCAAAAGAAAACAAACTAGGCAAGAACTGTGTTCAATTCAAAATACTCTATGCCTTTAAGTTATGGGAGATGACTTTAGTTTCCCATATATATTTCTGAAACCCTTCTTCCTTCAGAGGTTTACTTTTTCGTCTGGTCCATCTTAGTTTTACATATACACACACACACACACACACACACACACACACACACACACAATTTATATTTATATATATATTTATATATATATTTATGAGGGGTGGTAATTGGGTTTGTTCATTTATTTCTATTTGGAGGAGGTACTCGGGATTGAAACTGGGACCTCATGCATGTCAAGCATGTGCTCTATTACTTGAGCTATATCCTCCCCCCATCTTAGATTAAATATTATCATTACAACCAATACCCAAGGTGTACGAAATGGATTAAAGGTCACCTCAGCTTCCTGGCAGTTTTTAAAGATAGTTTGGAAACGTGGATGCACATAACACTGAACAAAACAAGGAGCGATATATTTGAAATATGAGAGCTTAAGTTTTTAAGATCCATGCTGACAACCTAGAATGCCGGTAAGCAGACACATCAGAGGCTCTGTGGGTACTCAAAATTGTTGGCTGATGGCAATAAAGTCTGTGGTGACCTTTACGGTGGGAGTTTATGCTCTTGGGCAGCACCTATCAAAGTGAGGACTGCTGGGCTAAAACTTCATTCTTATTATCAAAAGATTCCAGAACTAGCTCAGACCAATCTGCATCTGGAGCAAAGACCTTTCCCTTAGTCATCAGAACCCTGTCAGAAAACTGAAGCCACAACACTACGACAGTAACAGACTAACCCCGACATGGTAAGGTTAGGAAGTTCTTACCATCAGGAATATGCAGTATCAGCCAGTCCTGTTTTGCACAGAAATGAGTAACATGGCAAAGACTGAGGGTTTTTCCTGTTCCCTGCTCCCCATCTAAAGCACTTGTTAAAGAAAACATTACCAAAAGGAACACTTTGACTGTTAACAAATAAAGCATTTCTTCTTTTCCCACGTTTGAGGGAGGAAAGCATTAACTCAGCTGGCCCAGGCAAGCAGGAAAGGATACAGAGAACGTATCGTACAGCTGGATGAGCAAAATTGGTGTTTTTCAGGTAATGCAGAAGCTCTAGGGCTGGTTTCCTTACCATCAGGCAAGCTTCATTGAATGTCTTCACCTAACAAAACAGGGAAGGAGAAAGGAGAGGGTGGGGTGTGGAACTTCTAGCCAGCTCCTGGTATATACAGTGAGCCTAATATAAGAACCACATCATCAAAAAAACCACAACATCAAATTGCCTATTTTTCATTTATTCAGTTAGGTGAGGTTGGGTCAGTATTGAACTTGAAAATCTAGCCATATAATTTAGCTAAAATTACACCAAGTAAATAGCTTTTGATTATTTCTGTAAATGAAGCACAGATATTACATCAGTTAACTGAAATCTACAAATAATCCAGACACCTCATAACATAACTATGTTTACCACTTAGGGTTGATATAAATGTTAAAAGCGTGTAAAATGTTTAACAAAGTACCTGACACATGGTAAGCATCATATTAAGTGTTAATTCTTTAAAATTTATTTAGTTAATTCTTATTACTGTAACCATCTAGACTTTTCTCTACAACTATAGACACAGTAACTCAGGAGCAGGTGACCAGCTGTCCCACAGCTATGAGGCCATACCTGACACCACCAGCATACAAGACACACCAGAGAACTGACACATAAAATTCATTTGCTTTTTACCACCAGGAATCCTTTGGTGGAAAATTTTGGGAAGCACTGATACATGTGAAAGTGATTTGCAAATAAAGTATTCATAATGTCAACTGATAAGAATAAATATCTAACAAATACTATTCACAAGTATATTAGATAAGGATTAAAACACTTGGTATTTTTTAAAGAAATCTAAACAACTGGATTGCAGAAGGATTTTGACAGGTAAATCCAAACTTAATGGAAAGTGAAACCTTCAAAAACATGATAGATATTAAAACAGAAATGCCATATGAGACAATATGACAGTACTAAAATGCACCAACAATGGTGAGGGGGTTGGTCTTCACATAGGAAATTATGGAAAGAATGTATGAGTAATTCCCTCCAAAGCACTGGTGGTTAGGCCATTCAGAAAACAACTTGAAATAAATTTAGGCCCTCAAAACCAGGAAGCTAGAGATTGTACTGTCTTAGAACAGTTTAGAGTACCAAGGGGGAGGGTACAGCTCAGTGGTAGAGTGCATGCTTAGCATGCACAACGTCCTGGGTTCAATCCCCAGTACCTCCATAAAAAATAAATAAGTAAATAAGCCTAATTACCCTCCCCCACCACTGAAAAAGAAAGAAAGAAAGAAAAAAAACAGTTTAGAGTACCATTACAGACTATTTCTTCTGGTTGTGTCCTATTTCCAAATTTTACGAAATTTTTGATGACAAGGCTGTCTGTGGTCTAGTGTTAGCTCCCTTACAGGTGTCTCATCTAACTTCTTGAAATAAAGCACACTGAAGAAATGACATCCTCTGGCTCCTAAGCTAAAAATCACCTGCACAGTCTAGTTTCATATTTCAATAAGGAATAATTTCTGAGGCTGAAAATAATTGAGCAGGAATTAATCAAAAGAACCAATTATACCATAAACTATGCTTGTAGTTAATTATGAAATCTTTCAACGGCTATAAAGCAAACCCAAGATCACACTCTTTGAGTTGAAGTTATGACCACAGAACTACATTTTCTGAAAATCCATGAGACTGGAAAAGAACAATGAATGATGCATCTAATCCAAATATTTCTGTTTGACTCAGGAATATATTATGTTTTTGCTTTTCTATACATACAAACTGTTTTCATGATATTTTACTAAGGGAAGTATTAAATTAATTTTTATCAATTATTTGAAGGCTGAAGTTTCTAGATATCAGTTGGGGAACACAAGGAAAAGAGTGGGATATTGTTCATTTACTTAAGATTTTGCCTGGCTCCAAAAAGGATTTAAAGTGGTTACCTGCAGATAAGCATTTACTTAAAATAATTATAGTAAAAGCACTATTCACAAGAGATAATCAATAGCTGAATTTATGGGTTTTTTTTTAAAGATTCAAGTTAAATCTTTCATAGTTTTCTACTAATTTAATCCCACCCCTCTGCTATCAACAGCTTGTATTATGAGCTCCCTCCAATTCCCTCCCCTGTTTTGAGCACCTGCATTACAAAGCGAGAAGGCAAGCCATGGGGAAATACAGTCTTCAGATCCTGGAGGGGTATGCTGTAGTGCTGACCCTCATGCTGCTCCCCATGCTTGGCCTATGAGATAAAAATGCAAACTGGTATAATGGATAGAGTGACAAAGATTTTGAAAAAGTAGAAAGGGCCATCTAGACCATACTGAAGAAACACTTCTCTCTCAGAGCTGGGAAAGACATCTTTCATTTCTTATCTTAGACAAAAAAAATGCTCATTGTCCCAAAATTCCACAGTGCATATATAAAGCTGATGTTGGCCTAAATGATGAAGCCAGTTGCTCAGCAACGTAAACCCTAGATGTGGAGGTAGCAGAGACAATTCTTGCCATCTGGATTCTTCTGTGCTGTGTATAGGGATGCTCCAGTCATGTGACAAGATCATCTGCATGCCGCTGTTTCCATAGAAACCCCAGAGGAACTGGCAGATAAAGGGACTACAATTACAGGGAAAGCAAAAAGGCACTTCAATGACTTCATTCACTTATTCTATTTCATTTTGTGCTTGTGAAAGTAGGTGAAGGCTAAAGACATAAATAAAACACACCCTGCTGAGATGGTGTTTGGGTAACGAGTTATTTTTCCCCCTTCCACACAGACAGCATATATTAAGATGGAGCAACTCAGAGGGCAGGGGTAGGGACAAAAAGGGAGAAAAAAGCTATGGGTTCCCTTCACATTTAAGCACAGATCACATAACTCATTTCATTTATGAGAGGCAACAGTAATACTGGGGAAAAAGAAATCAACCTCTAGCCCTATGGAACCTGAAGCAGACTGATTTCTTTAGGATTCTCCATACTATGGTTCATTGTCTATGGCTGGCTACCCATTTCTGTAAATAACATTTTACTGGAACACTGCCACACCCATTGGTTTATGGCAGAGCTAAGTAGTTGTGACAAAGACCACTTCGGCTTATATGCCTAAAATATTTACTATCTCGTCCCTGAAGAAAAAGTCTGCCAACTCACCATACAGTAAGATCAATAACAACTACTAAATTTAATTTCTAAGGAATTGACTTACTTAAGTATTTACTATGTACCTACTCTATGCCAAATAAAACCCTTGGCATGGAGTGAGTTCAATAGTAGGGATTAAATCAGAACAGAAGTGGACTGACCTTCTTGAGTTATATTACCACAGTACTAGGGATGGGGAAGACCTGGGTTCAAGAATGCTATCTGAGGTACTCTGTCTGATACATGTAAATCTGCTTAGCTTCTTTGGGTTTCAGTTTTCCTGACATGTAAAATGTCACAGGCAACACAAATGATAAGCCCAGAAAAAAATCCAATCCATATACACATTAGCAACTCACCGGATCATTTTCACTGGTACGGGAAATAGCTCTGGGACTCTCAGCTGGAACCTGGTTATCTAGGTGAGCAGCAAGGCTTTGGGGTGCCTGGGTCCCCATGTGCAAAACACGTCCAGGGTCCAACTATATAAAAGAAACCATTTCAGTGTTTTGAAATTATTAGGTTTTTTATGCTTACTACAACACTGAGATTTTAAGCCGTATCTGTAACAGAAAAATCACTAACATGCATTTTAGTTTTATATAAAATGAATCTTTGTTATTATTTATAATTCTCTAAGTCCACTCATATTATTCATACTCTAAATCTGTTCCAGCCTGCATTGCTATGTCTGTGCTCTGTCCCATACGGAAACAATTCTGTTAGAGAGACTGTTCAGGAGTATAGCTCAGCCATTAACAACCTAACTCAGGAAACTTCACTTAATGCTCTTGCCCAGTGATAAATGGTGGCCAGTACTATACAGTTCCCAGCTGTCAGGTAATCCTTGTCACCTCAGTTATTAGGGGATTAGTGCAGTGTTCCTATTTGATAGGTATAATTACACTCCCCACAGCAATATTCTTGCTGGCCGTTCTCTGGAATAGAGAATCTTTCATTAAGGATACGTAATGAGGGAATGTGTAAAGCATCCAGCTAAGTGAAAATAAATTGCTCTATAGGCAAGTCAGTGAACTGCATATGGAAACTTCTGAACTGGGGAAGGGTTGGGGGAGAGGATGAAATTTCAGGAGACAAATCTGAGAAAATGCTAACCGGAGAACCCCCAGAGTTTAAGGATAACAGAGCTTGTGTGGAAGCGAAAGATGCCAGCTGCAAGAGAAAGGTTAGAGTATGAAGCCAGCAGAATTAGGAGAACAGGGGTGTGAGACACAGCTGTAATAAGGGAATTGCTTGCCAAGTCAACAGGTAATATAAAAGCTGCCTACTTTTATATTCAGTTTCACCAAGCAGCTTCATGAGTACAGAAAATATGTATCATTTTTGTACTACCTCTCATAACACTTATACCCATTTAACAAGATCTTAAACTCCATAACAACTTTTTAACTGGTATCTTTACCTCTAAATCTTTAACTTTATCTTTCAGTCCAAAAGATTTGTCCTCCCAAATAGGTTTAGCCTTCAGCTAATAAGAAAGCTTGGATGGTTCCCTTCTAATGTCAAAAAAAGGTCTCAAAGTTCTTAGCATGATAATCAAGGCTGCTGCTATGAGTCCAACCTATCTTTCTAGTCCCATTCCTTTATAAACTCTATATTTCAGCCAAACCACCATGCTGACACGTTATTCACTTTCATGTCTTTATACTTCTCATTCTACACCAACTTCCCTCTCTCCCTATTTCAATCTTACCCATCTTTTAAGGCTCATCTCAAGTGTCATATCCTCTGTGAAGATTTGCCAGACATCTCCAGGCAAAAGTAATTATCTTTCTTTCTCTGTCGATAGCATTTTCTTTGTATTGCATGCCATTTTTACTCTGCCTTGAATTACATTTATGGCCTTTGTTAATTGAGTACCCATAAGATGCTAGGCAATATAGCATTATATATGCATTATTTTTGAGCCAAGAATCCTAGAAGACAGGTAGAATATTATGCCTGTTTTAGGATGGGGGATACCAAGGTTCAGGGAAGTTAAATAATTTTGCCTAAGGTCAGAGTTGGTACGCAATGAAACCAGAATTCAAATCTAAGTTGTCAGATTCCAAAATCTATCCTTTTAATTATATCATGTTATCTTATACACAAGTTTGAATCCCATCCTAGGCCACACACACTTGGAGGAGAAGGGATCAAGTTTTATAAATCTCCTTCTCTGAGTACCTAACACACCACAAATACTTCATACTTGTGCCCTGAAATAAAACATCTTTCTTAAGAGACACGTGATGGGGGAGTATGTAAGGCATCGAGCTAAGTGAGAGTGAACTGTACTACATGCAATTCAGTGAGCTGCACATAAAAACTTCTGAACCAGAATCTGCATACTTAATACAAAGTAATCAGGTAAAGTAATACAGTTGCTCCAACTCTGAGTATGCAGAGATGGCAATGCTTATCAAATATCCAAATATTCTTTATTTCCCAGCCTCTTTACAGAGATTGGAGTCACATGATTCGTTCTGGCTAATGAACTACAAACGGAAATAATGTGGGTCAATTCTAGTTAGAACCAGTTAAAAGTGGATATATATTCTCTTTCTTCCCCCTGATGCGGCAATCTTAGAATCTACATGCTAAGATGGCAACCCAAGATGATAAACCTTCTTGTGTCTACCTCCTCCCACATTTGCCTGTAAACCATTCTGAAAATATAGCAACAAGAACAAAATAAAATATATATACACAACACAAACAGTATCACCTGCTGAGTTAAGCCAATGAGAATTTAAGGCGTGTTACTCAGCATAGCAATCTGAACAATACATCCTACTACTGATACAAGTTTCTCAATTCTACTGCCAGAGAAAGCATCGTCTCTAAAAAAAGTAGCAGTCAAGTGGAAAATTAAAGATATTCAAGGGCCACAAGGTGGTGCTATTTCTACAAGAAACCTATGACTTTCTAGTTAAATGTTTTTTGCATCAAATCAGAAGCTAGCAAAATGGATTCCTTACTTCTTAGTGTTATATATTGCATCAGCTAGTCTCTTGTTTCTAGGGAAAACAACCATATGTACAACTGCCTCTGCACGGTTACAGAATGAAAATCATGCAGTTCCTGAAAGAACAGCATTCATGAGCCAATCAAAGTTACTACAAACCAATCTACAAACAGCACAAAATTCTCCTCACTGACATTTCCCTGCAGTTTGGACTCAGTTCTTTCTTGTCTGCTACTAAGGAAGAGGAAATTGTTGCCTTTTACTGTAATTAGTTGGGGCCAGAATCCATCCCTTTGTTGATCTTTACTTTTCATTTTATGTTATAATGATGGGTTATTTTATGTACGTAGGTTTATCGTGAATCCCTGGAAAAAAGATGAATCCTATAGGAGGAAGGGCTCCTTTTCTAGGAAATCTAATCTGTAATTAAATGATCAGATCGATGTGAATAAAAGCCCTTCTGGCTCATTTCTTATCCTTCAGGACTTAACTCTGGGAGGATTCCCTCTGGACCCTACTAATCCAGGACAGGTGCTTCTCCTGGGTGCTGTAACAGCATCATACTATGACAATCATTTATTCATGATTCCACTACTGGACTTTGAGGTCCTAAGAACATGGACCATAAAATGCAACACAGCACAGTGGTTAAGGCCACAAACTCTGCAGTCAAACAGACCTGGCATCTAGTCTAGGCTCGACAACATCACAGCGTGCTACCTTAGGTTAGTTACTTAGCTTTTCTAATCCTCAATTTCTGCATCTGTGAAATGAAGATACTGTCTACTTCAAGGGTTGGTCATGAAGATTAAGAGAAATAAAGCACTCAGCACAGTGCCTGCAACATAATGAATGCCCAACAAATAGTAATCACTATTCATGAAATGAGTTATCTTAGAATCCTGAGTTCCTGCCACACGGAAAGCACCAAAAAACTATTTGCTAAGCAAATGAGAAAATAAAGGAAAGTGACAGAATGGTCTTTCTTACTTATGATTTTGTTATTTTAATCAACTATCAGATATTAGCAACTTATTTTCCTTTTAAGTATTTCATTAAGGGATGATAATCATTAACCCAACTAGAGAATAATAAAAGTTAATAAAGATAATTGCAATTAAGCTTATTTATATATTTTTTAAAATGTTAATTCTCCTGAGACAGGGTAAATCCTCAAGCACAACTAATCTACTAAGACCTGTTATGTGACCTGTTAGGGCACTTGGAAGTGAAGTGTATGGGCAGAGGAATGGAATTGTGACTGTTCTTTTGAGCGTAAACTTGTAAATTAAAGCACTAGTCAGCTGAAGTTCTCCAGAGCATTTTATTCTGGGTACAATGAATCCAAAAAAGAAATCCACAGAGTTTGCACAAAGCATTCAAGTTGTTTAGGACTTACCTTATGAACCCTGGAGATAAGCTTTGTCATTCCTTTCAGCATTATCCCTGCACTCTTAAAAAAAAAAAAATGAAAAGGTGAGCCACAGCTGGGAAAAGATATTTGCATAATGGATCAGTATCTAGGAAAAATAAAGAATGCCTATAAATTGATTTTTTAAAAAATGAGCAGAAGACACAAACAGACATTTCACAAAAAAGGAAATACAAATGGCTGGTAAACCCATGAAAAGATATTCATCCTTATTACAAATAAGGGAAATGTAAACTAAAACCACCACACTGAGATACCACTGACAACCATCACACTGGGAAAAATGAAAAAGACAATAGCAAATGTTCAAGAGGCTATAAAGCACTGGGAACCTTCATACACTGTCAGTGGAACTATAAATACAAGTATCTTGGAAAATAAATATGACATTAGCATTAAATTATGACATTAAAGTTGAAAATGTACATGTCTATGACCCAGGTATTCTGCTCCTTGGTATTTATTCTAGAAAAACACTTATACATGTACACTGGGAAATATGTGTCACAATATTCACAGTAGTAAAGTATGAATTATCAGAAACTGTGAAAAGCCCAAATGTCCATTAGGAGAAGAGTGGATAAACAGAGATATGGTCATACAATGGAACACCATCCAGAAGGAAAAAGAATAAACTGCAGTTACATGTATGACAGATGAAACTCAAAAACTAACTGAGTGAAAACTATAATGTACAGCATGATATAATTTATATAAAACTCAAACACATAAGTACTAATTTCATTATTTGGGGCATATACATGTATGTAGTAAAACTGAAAAAGAAAGGCAAGAGCAGCATTTAGAATAATGCTCACCCTTAGGGAAGAGGTAAAGGGATAAGACTGCAGCAGGGCACACAAAGAAATTGGTAATGATCTATTTCAAATGCTTGATAATGGGTATATGAATATTTGTTTTATTATTTTTAAACAATGTATGTTATATTTATTCATTTACATGGTGGAACTGTTTAATTAAAAAAAAACCCTAATCAAGTGGGAGCTAAAAAACATTTAAAGTACTTAAATGCAACTCTCAGTATTCAGTAGTGATAGCATAACCAAATCAGATCTCCAGGTAATTACTTCATTTTTGGCTAATAATTTTCACCTTTCTTGTATTCAAAACCTTTAAAGCAGCAGCGACAACAGTGTTGCAGTAGTTCATTTAACAGTAACAGCTACAACAAAAGAGTTGCTCATTTATTCAACAGTTACTGAGCACCTATTGTGTGCCAGGGCCTGTGAATAAGATGGTGAACAAAGATGTTACAGTCCCTAAACCAACAGAACTTACAGTACTGTTAAGAGATGACACAAACTCCTTTGAATTCCATCTCCTTTTAGTTTTCAAGTTTACTTTTTAATAAAGATGCCAACACATTCCTTAATTCAGTTATTCAAGAAGTGTGTGATGTGCTTCCCACATGCCCACGTGACACAGAGTATACAGTGGTGAACAAGACCAGCATGGTCTCTACTGGCCTGCCTCCCATTTACATGTGGGATTCCAGGGCTCCTTTGCTGTGTTTCTAAGTCTAGAGCAGCAGTTCCAAAATGACTTCGAGAATATTAACTAGTCATAAAATGCACCAATGCTCTCTGGCCAAAGAAATTTGAGAATGCCATATAGCTATATATTTCTTGAATAATTACAATATGTACATATTAGCTTATTTAAAGGCTTTGGGAAAAACTATAGTAAAAAGACTTCATTTTAATCCAAATTTATTTGGCCTTGGAACCCTTGGAACTTCTCTGTTGCAAAATACTATTGACAATATTCTCCTGGATGCTAGTGGAGGGCTGCTGCTGTGGAGTAAGGCAGTGGCTGTGAGCATGTGCCCAGGCCTGAAGATGAAGCTCCGCTAGGCCCCAGGCAGAGGTGAGGTCCCCTCTGTCCCCTGTTCTTTATCTGTCTTACATTGCCTCCACTGCTGTCTAACACCATTCAACGCCCACCACCACCAGCTGCTGCCTAATCCAACTGTGCAGAAAAGAGCTAAAAGAGCAGGCCTAAGACTGCTATCCTTAGAAAGGCCTGGTTGCAAGGTTGCCCCTTAACCAGTGTCTGGGAACTTGGATTTCAGGAGAGTTCCCATCATTCCCAGAATTGGTAAGAGTGGGCCACTGTGCCTAAGCTACTTATATAAACAACATGGTTTACATTAAACATCTACTTTCCTTTTGGGAGTCTGAAATTTTAGCACATGTTAGACAGATATGACTACATAACCAGCCCCAATAAAAACCCCAGGCACTGAGACTCTATTAAGCATCCCTGGGTGGCAACATTTTATGTGTTGTCACAACTTTTCGTGGAAGGAATTAACTGTGTCCTGTGTGATTCTACTGGGAAAGGACTCTTGGAAGCTTATACCTGGTTTCCTCCAGATTTTGCCCAATGTGTCTTTTCTCTTTGCTGATTTTGCTCTGTATACTTCTGCTGTAATAAATCATAGCCATAAGTATAATGTGCTGACTTCTGAGTGCTCCTAGGGAACCAAAGGGGTGGTCTTGGTAAATACCAACACAACCACCCAGTGGCCACCACCACCCAGCATTGATCTCCACTTGGTACTCAATATCACCTGATACCTACCATCACCTGGCACCCAACACCACCATCTCTGACCAGCTCCATTTTCTTAACATCAGTTCTTCTCAGTCTTCTCCTATTTCAACTATCTCAACTCCCTGCCTCCTCCAATACTGTCCTTTCCCATTTGTGACCAGCTACAACTCTTATTTTTTAAGGAAATTTTGAAGTTGATTTCAAAATTCATATGAAAATGTGATGGACTCAGAATAGCCCATATAACCTTAAAAAAAAGAACAAAGTTGGAGGGCTTATATTCCTGATTTCAAAACTGACTACAAAGCTATAGTAATCAAGACAATGTGGTATTAGCATATGCCTATAGATCAAATATGTCTGATTCATATATCTACAGATCAATGGAACCAAGTTGAGAATTCAGTAATAAACTCTTACATCACAGTCAGCTGATTTTTAACGTGGGTGCCAAGATAGTTCAATGGGGGAAAGAAGAGTCTTTTCAACAAATGGTGCTGGGACAAGAAGATATCCACATGTATAAGAATGAACTGACCCCTACCTCATATCAAATATAAAAATTAACTCAAAATAGATCACAGACCTAAATGATAGTACTAAAACCATAAAACTCTTAGAAGAAAACACAGGAGTAAATCTCTGAGACCTTGGATTAGGCAATGGTTTCTTAATGACGCCAAAAGCTCAATTGACAAACATAAAAATAGATACTGGGACTTCATCAAAATTAAAAACTTCTGCTTCAAAGGATACTACCAAGGAAGTAAAAGTTAACCCATAGAATGGGAGAAAATATTTGCAAATTATATATCTGATAAAGGATTTGTATCCATAATACATAAAGAACTCTTTACAACTTAATAAAAAGACAAGGTAACTCAAAAATGGGCAACAAATTTTAACAGACGTTTCTCCAAAGAAGATATACAGTGGCCAATAAGCACGTGAAAAGATGCTCAACACCATTAGTCATTAGGAAAATGCAATGTGATACCACTTCACACTCACAAGGATAGCTAAAATAAAAAAGAACAGACAATAACAAGTGTTGGGGGAGGATGTAGAAAAACTGAATTCCTCATACATTGCTGCTGGGATTGTAAAATGGTGCATTCACTTTGGAAATGTTTAGCATTTCCTCAAAAGTTTAAACATGGGAGTTACCAAATGACCCAGCAATTCTACTCCTAGTTATATACCCAAGAGAAATGAAAATATGTACACACAAAAATTTGTGCACAAATGCTCACAGCAGCATTATTTACAATAGCCAAAATGCAGAAATAATCCTAATGTCCATCAACTGATGAATGAATTTTTAAAAATGGTATAGCCATTCAATGGAATATTAATCAGTAATAAAAAGAAATGAAGTTCTAATACATGGTACAACATGGATGAATCTTTAAACACAAAGAAAGAAGTCTATCACAAAGGACCACATGTAATGTAATTCTAATTATATGAAATCTCAATAATAGGCAAATCTGTTGAGACAGAAAATTAGATTAGTGGCTGTCAGAGGCTGAGAGAGGGGAGAATGAAGACTGATTACTGATAGGTTCTTTTTGGGGTGATGAAAATGTTCTAAAATTAGATAGTGGTAATGGTTACACATCTCTGTGAGCATGCTAAAAACTCACTGAATTGTATACTTTAAAGATATTGAGTTTTATGGTATGTGACTCTCAATAAAGCAGCTAGTAAAAAATGTTGCTTTTTAGCCATATTAAAATAACAGCAATAGCAGAAGCTAACACGCACTAACTACTATATGCCAATGTACGAATGTACATTATATGCTTTATGTTATTTTATCATCACAGCATCCTTTGAAGCATTTTATCAGCTGGTGCTACATAATAAACCACCCCAAAACTCAGTGGCTTAAAACAATAACCATTATTGCTCACATGTCTATAGGTATAGGCTGGCTAGCTCTTTTGCTCTGCGCCATATCTCGCTATCTCTGAAGGGCATCCTCATGGATCTGAGGTTGGCCTCAGCTGGGATGACTGATTCTGCTCTACATTGTCTCTCATCCTCTTCAAAGTGTGGCTTGGACTTGTCACAGCAGTAGTGAAGGCCCAAGGGAGCTAAAAATGATCTCTTCAGACCTGGCTCAGAACCAGCACAGTCTGTCACATTCTATTTCAGACCATATAAGCCAACCCAGATTCAAAAGGTGGGAAGAAGCAGATTTTACCTCTTTATGGGAGGATCTGCAAAATCAATTTTTCTGACATTTGGAAACCACTGTACTGTTAAAAAAAATGGACAAGCTTGGAGCTAAATGTAATTATTGGACTTCAGAGCCAACATTTCTCATCACTATACCATATTTCTTCCAAGGTGGTTTCAACACTCTATTTGTGTAGCTATTCGTTGATTTTAATCTTGGCTAAGAATAAGTGAATTATTAAAATTCATTTTTATTAATTTGAACCTTATTTTAGTTTAGTCTTCTTTATTAATAAGTTTTTGAAGGTTCACAATTTTTAACATTTTGTTATAAAGTTAACCAATGAGAACTAAAAGTTGTTTTGATAAAATTCTAAATCAGAAATTATGGGATAGAGTTATAGTTTCATATCAATTTCAGCATCAAGGGAAATTCAGCTTATATTTTGTATGCCCAGTATAACAAACCTTGAATCACACAGATAAGTGTTGCAAATGGTAACCATTTGTAATAGTTTCTTAGCTTTTATTAAAAAAAAAATTTAGACTAAAAGAACTGCAAAGATAGTACAAAGGGCTTTCTTACACCCTTCATCCAGCTTCCCCTAATGTTAACATCTTACACAACCAAGTACAATTATCAAAATTAAGAAAGTAACCTTGTTACAATACTGTTAACTAAACCACAGACTTTATTTGGATGCCTCCAACTTTTGTGATAATGTCCTCTTTCTGTTTCAGGATCCAATGCAGGATCCCACTTATGGAGAGCTGGATGTTTTTCTGAATTAATCACCAACAAGTTACCTACCCTTTAAAAATTGTGTGAAAATTAAAAATCTGAAAACTATATCCTCAGTGATCTCATTCAAGTAACAATTTAACAGGATATAGTTACTTGACTTCTGCAGCATAGCCCAGATCAGTGGTTCTCAATGTTGGCTACACATTACAATCACCTGGATATAACTAAAACTTCTGATGCCCAGACTGTATCTCAGACCAATTAAATCACAATCTCTGTTAGTGAGACTCAGACATAGGTATATGTTAAAATTCCCCCGCTGATTGCAGTGTGCAGCTAAAAGTGAGAAAGACTGCACAGATGTCAATGGTTAAGGGAATTTCAACCCACTTAGGTAACATGTAGTCTTTGGGTATAGTTATTCAACCAATTAAACATTTAGTATGTACTTCTCCAAAAAGTCATGATGAGACTGTCAAATGTCTTACTTGAATGAAGATATGATACATAATGGCATTATTTTGATTTACCATTCTAGAAATTCTGACAAAAAAGGATATTAGTCTGCCATGACTTTTTCTCTATTGAAATTAGACTAATTTCTTTTTTTTTTTTTTGAAATTAGACTAATTTCTTGATGATCATTAATTCTTTTTCTAAAACAGAGCTTTTCAGCTGGGGCAATTTTGCCCCCAGGGGACATCTGGCAATGTCTGGTAGCTTTTTTGGTGGTCACAACTTAGGGGAGTGGTGCTACTGGCTATCTAGTGAATAGAGGCCGGGGATTCTGCTAAACATTCTGCAGTGCACAGGAGAGCTCCCACAACAAAGAACTACCCAGCCCCAAATTTCAATAATGCCAGGGTTAAGAAAGATTATTCTGAATCTTGAGTCCTATAGGAAAAATTTAGCTCATGAAGACCAATGTCACTGTTTTCACAATTTCAGTCAGAAAAAAACAGAATTTGTGATGCTGCATTTTAAAAATAATCCTCATAATAACTATTTCCCCAAATTTGGATTTCTAGAACAGCATTAGGGATACAGAAGTAAAGGAGTTTCTCTAAAGCGGACTGAAAATGACAAACTTCAACAGTATACATGTCTCCAAGCTCTCAGTGTTCCAACACTAGGTGTTTTTGCTAGAAACAATACACATTTAGTCTCCAAACGACACAGGAGCAAGTGATGGTGCAATTTACAACCTTCTAATGGGGAAAGCAAAGAAAGAAGGGAATGGAAGGGACTATGACTGCTTCCTAGGCTAGAGAATATTCTGGATAATTCTCAACAAACCTAGAAAATTCCTCAACAAATCGACTCTAGACTGGTGAAACATCTGAGAGGTGGGTCTCTAAAGGCTTCACAAAAGGCATGTTAAGTGTACATACCCTGGCTTAACACCCTAGAATTTTAGGGCTGAGTGACATACCTATATTGATCTCAAGCCAATTATACATTTAGATTACGGTTCTGAAGTAGGGACCCATAAAGATAATGACTTAAAGAAAAAAGATATACACAAAACAATCTTATCTATTATGGTGTTAATGTTGCAGGTACTTTTTTGATTTTTATTTCATTAATGTTATTAACAACAATTAGCAATATTAATATTGTTTATGTAATAAAACTGTCCAAACTTCAGTAAGGTGTCCATATTAAAAAAGCAGTTTTTATGAGACCCAAGGAAAACCATTTTTATAGTGATTAAATACACAGAGGTCCCTATGTATATAGAATTATTCAACTGCAACACTGTTTCTAATATTTAAAAAATGGAAAGAACCTAAATATCTGTCCACAGTGGATAAACAGCATATCCATACAATGGAACACCACGCAGCTGTTTGAAAAAACAAAACAATCCCAGAAGCTCTCTCCATATTAATGAGGAAAAACCTCCAATATATACTAAGTAAAAAACAAAACAAAAATGAAGTGCAGAACAACATATATGGCAAGCTGTCATTTGTGTAAAAAAGGGGAAATCTATCCAATTTGTTTGTAAAAAGGTAACTATTTTGAAGGATATACAAAAATTGATAATAGTTTGCCTTCAGGGAGAGAAAATGGGTTCTTGTGGGGGCAGGGAAAGAGGGAGAGTGGTATCTTGTACTTTTTGAATTCTTTTTTAAAATTTTTTTAAAAAAAATTTTAACACAAATTTTAAAAGTTACTTTCCATTTACAGTTAGTACAAAATATTGGCTATATTCCTTGTGTTGTACAATACATCCTTGAGCCTATCTTATACCCAATAGTGTGGATCTCTCACTCCTCTACCCCTTTATTGCCCCGCCCTCTCCCACTGGTAACCACTAGCTTTTCTCTATACCTACAAGGCTTCTTGTTTTTTGTTATATTTACTAGTTTGTTGTATTTTTTAGATTCCACATATAAGTAATATCATACAATATTTGTCCTTCTCTGTCTGACTTCTTTCATTTAGCATAATGCCCTCCAAGTCCATCAATGTTGCTGTGCATGGCAAAATTTTGTTATTTTTTATGGCTGGGTAGTATTCCACTATATATAGATATTACACACACACACACACTCATATATAAAACTTGTTTATCCATTCATCTGTTGATGGACACTTAGGTTGTTTCCATGTGTTGGCAATTGAAAATAATGCTGCTATGAAAATTGGGGTGCATGCATCTTTTTGAATTAATGTTTTTTTGCGGGGGGGCTATACACCCAGGAATGGAATTGCTGGGTCATATAGTAATTCTATTTTTAGCTTTTTGAGAATGTACTTTTTGAATTCTGAACCATGTTCCTACCCAGGTAAAGAGTAAATTTTTAAAAAATAAATCAACAACCCCCTAATGAATCCTTTAAATCTACCCTCGGAAATGTCTGATAAACTCTTTGGTTTCTCAGATGAGTATCTTTCATATAACACTCTCTGCAGGAAAAAACTACATTGTTTTAAGCTAGTAAAAATGTCTTTTCTCTCTCTCTCTCTCTCAAGTTTCCTATCTGTAAAACAAGGATAAGAACTAGAGTAGTGTTTTCCAGACATCTTTTCTCCCTCTGGTAATATAATTTTTACCAAGCTAAGAGCAATTTAAAGTACTAAACATATAAAAGATATACAAGGGCTTTGCTAGGAAAAGCAGGAATAAGGAGTATCTGCTTTGATGTTCCCTTTCTTTCAGCTACTAAAGCACATCAGTAAAAATCCAGGGCTCAAAAAAACTCAAGCAACCATAATAGCTATAAGCTAACATTTACGAAACACTGTCTGTAGGTCAGGCACTGTTCTAAGAGCTTTATGTGAATTAACTTGTATCTTCAAAACAATTCTATGATGTTAGTATTATTATATCCAATTTACAAACAAAAATACAGAGTGGCAAGTATGGCAGAATAGTTAACAGCATGGACTCAAGAATCTAACTGCTAGGATTTGAAACAGGGATCTTTTACTTAATAAGCAAGTTACTTAAACTTTTGTGTCTATTTCCTCATGTCTAAAATGGAAGTATCTAAATATAGGATTGTTAAAAGGATTAAATGACTTATAAATACCAGTTATTACTACTACAAAGTTTCTACACAAGTTTACACTGCTACCAAAGAGAAGAGCTAAGCTTTGAACCCAGGCAGGCTGACATACATATTTCTACTTTGCTAAAAGGCTGAAGCATGAGTTTAAAGTTGTGGTACCCCAACAAAAATTTCAGAGTTCTCCCTTGTTAAATAGACAATTAACAGAAAACAGACTATTACATTTACACAGCATTTACCATAACTTGTCAAATGTAAAGTCTACCCTGATGGTGTTCCAGTACGTTTTATCTTTAAAAACTTGAAACTTTATTTTAAAAATGTACACTGAAGAGCTTTTCCTGCTAATCTGCATTGCATTTAGACAACATTCCAGCAAGGAAGCACCATGAAATAAATGTTTAATTACTTCTATTCTAGCAGGGAAGTTTGAGGGCAGTTTAGCTAAGACTGCTGCTATACAGCAATATCACAGAACTTAGCTGTGTATTTACAGCTTGAGGACTGATGCCAGGAGAAGCAGAGCAGTAGGGAAACACTGGATATCTAGGCAGCTTTGCTGAGTACCTATCACTGTACTTAACGAAGTTTCACTTACATCATACTCTCATTTAAGTTAAAGCACCAAACCACCAACCAGAGTACTTCAGAGGCTAGTCATCATTTGGCTCCCCTTTCTGTGTAATTTTCCTACTGCTGCTGTAATGAATTACCACAAACTTGGTGTCATAAAACAACACAAATTTATCATCTTAGAGTTCTGTGGTTTAGAAGTCCAAAAATCAAAGTGTCTGTAGGGTTGTATTTTTTCTAGAGGCTCTAGAAGAGAATCTGTTTTCCTGACTTCTCCAGTTTTTACAGGTTGCCCTTTCATCTTCAAAACCTGCAACAAGCGGTCAAGCCTGTGTCATACTGCATTGCTCTGACACTGACTCTTGGGTCTCCCTCTTCCATTTTTAAAAAACTCTTGTAATTACAATGGGCCTATCAGATAACCCAGGATAAACTCCCTATTTTAAGGTTAGCTGATTAGTGACCTTAATTCTCTCTTGCCATGTAATATAATGTATTCACAGGTTCCAGGGATTGGGACATGGACATCTTTTGGGAGAACTATTACTCTGTTTTCCATACTTTCCTTGGTTCAAAGAATTCAGGGTTCATTCATTCAGTAAGGTTATTTTATTCAGCACTTAATGTATTTTAGTCTCTCGTAGGCACTGGGACACACACTAAAGAGCAGAATACTATCTTTCATGTCTATATTTAGCTGACAATTCAGTTACTGAAAGCTAAAGGCAGAAACCATAAGTAACCTTATTTATATACCAGCGCAGTGGAATTGCATTAAAAGTATTCTTCTTTGTAGCATATGCAATTATGTTGCTGATGAGAAATTTTACTATGAAGGCAATGTGGTATAGTGAAAATAGTTAAGTTTTTAAGAGACAATCTAAAACCAAAATCTAAAGTTACTGGACCTCTTTGAGCCTCAGGCTTCTCACCTGTAAAATGGGGATAAGATGACCTATTTCAGTGTTTTTCATTAGAAGGATTAAACAGGAACACAAGTTCCACTGACATGGTATTCCACAAATGTTAATTCTCTTTCCCTTCTCATATTTTAATTATCTATATTCATTTCAACATTCCCATGACTTACTTTGCACTAGACTACAAAAGAACATAAAAGAAATGTTAGATGAATATACGTATGTAGGTGCATGATTGGGACATTGTACTGTACACCAGAAATTGACACATTGTAACTGAGTGTACTTCAATTAAACAAATAAATAAATAAATAAAATAAGTTTAAATTAAAAAAAAAAAAGAAATGTTAGACTTAGTCCCTGCCTTCAAAAACAAAAATAAAAACAAAAACAAAACGTTCTTGGTAGGATAACACACTTGTATACACGACAATTAAACAAAGGCTCCTAAATGGCTCCACGAAAGAGGACTTAAGATACGGCTCGGAAAAACAAATATACAGTAAGGTAATTAAGGCAAATTTTCTTTTTCCTCTAAAAAAAAGAAAGAAAGAAAAAAAAAAACCAAACCCAAAACCTGATCAATGTATTGAAACAGGGTAAGGGGGAAATTTAGGAGTGTCTGCTTGAACTTTAGAGCCTGAATAGGCCTTTGAGATTAATCTAGCACAGTGATTTTTCAAACCATTCCCAGGTCCCTCAAAGCCCACAGATATGAAGGAAAGGGAAACCCAAGTGGATCCCTCCCCTAATTTATTCTGCTTTACCTTTTGGGTGAAACGAAAGATTTAGAATAGAAAGCTTTGGGATTATCTATGGACTTTTAATAGTTCATAGTTCTCTTGAATTCAGTTAACACGAAAAAGTAAATGTTCATACAGAACTTTGAGAAACAAGTTATCAGTAGCCACAGAAATCTAACGGACCTAATCTTGCATTGTTTTATTAACGATTTGGAAGAACAGGAAACAAACTACCAATTACACCCACAAACTTTATCGACATCATGAGCACTGTGAACGGTAACACTCTGCACTTTCCTTGTGCCTAGGAGCTACTTTTACTTTACATGTATTTTATCACACACCAATCCTGAAGGTAGATTTGGAGTTAACTATTTTTATGTCCAATTTTTCGTTTCCTGTTGATAAGGAGCCAAGAAAAATAACTTTCTTAATGGCACACATGATATGAGAGACCGAGTCTTGACCTGAACTCGAAATAAATGGTTTCTTTATCCTCTAACATCAGGCTGCCTAATGAGGTCAAAAATATATCATTCATCCATAGGGATTGCGTAAAAGCGCACAAAAACATCATCGCGTATAAGGAGTGGTGTGAAATCCGAGAAATCTAAGCTTAAAAAGGAAAATAAGAAAGACAAAGCCGACCACCGCGCCGGTTCTTCCTTGGGTCTCAGGTCTCCAACACAGAGCCCGGAAGGAAGCCCCCTAGGAGGGTCGCCGGTTCTACTGGCCTCACTCCCTACCTCATGTAGGTTCCGAATCCTGCTCCTTTCCCTCATGGACACAACCCCCGTGCCGGTCCATTCCCTCACCGAGAGTCGCGGACGAGCTCTCCTGACGCGGTGAACCGCAGACACCGTCAAGGACCGGCTCCACGGCGCTCGTCCCGCAACAGAGAAGCAAGCTCCGGTCGAATGGCAGGAAGCTGCTCAACGCGCAGCCGCCGCAGTCTCCAACCTCCCGCTAGCAGAGGGGAGCTAGGCCGGCCCAGACCTGCTCACCGCGGCCGGGACGAGGTTGGGGAAAGTGAGCCGTGGCGCCACAGAGCCGCGGCCAGGGAGGTAAGCAGTTATATGTGTCTATCCGCCACTGGAGTAACTCCAGTCCTAATAGCAAGCCCTGCCCGCTTCGCATGTCATTTTCTCCCCCACTACTGCAGCGGACGGGAATGGAACAGTCCCGCGGGGGGGATTGTGGGAGGCGCACGCGCGAGGGGTGGAGGGTATGTGGGGGGGGCCGGAGGAGGAGGAGGAGGAGGCGGCGGCGGCGGCCGTGGCGGCGGTTGGTGGCAGTGGGGGCGGGGAAGGGGGGGAGGAGAGGAGAGGTGGTGGAAGAGGAGGAGGAGTAGGCTTGGGCTCGCGTTGCTGAAGGTACGCGTGAGGGCCCGCGCCAGAGCTGGCTTGACAGGGGCCGAGGGGAAGTGGGGGACCGTGCGAGGAGGCGCCCCAGAGCGAGTGCGTACTGGCTGGCGGGCGCGCAAGGCGGCCGAAGGCGGTGGTTGGTGGGAGCAGCGAGCGACGAGCCCAGATACACTCTGGCGCGTGCGGGCGGGCGTGCGCTGTTTGCCGCCCGAGTCGGGTGAGGGGGGAGGACAGAGGTGGAAAACGCGAGGAGGGAGGAGTGGGAGGTGGGGGGGCACGAGGCGCCCTTCGCTCCCTCCCTCCCAAGGAGCTGCCGCCGCCGCCGCTCTGCCGCCGCCGCTCCCGCCGCCATTTTGGGTTCGCTTTGCGGAGGGGGAGACGATCCCCGTCTCGGTTGCGGGACCCGCCTCCCCTCAGTTTCCCCCGCTTAGCCCCACGCCTTTCCCTTCTCCTCTCTCGCATTTCCGCCAGTCCGCTCACCCGCTGGCCGCCTCCTGACAAGCGGGAGGGATCCGCTGTGGACCAAGGGAAGCGGAGGAGCCTGGTGGCGGCCGCCCCCTCTTCCCCACTTCCCTGCACTCTCATCTTTCTCGGCCTCGGCCTCTGACACGGTGAGTAGAACCGCCTAGGGAGGCCTTTGGGCCTAAGTACTCTCTCAGCGACTCAATCCTTGGTTTCCTGGGAGCTACTGTCATCTCCCGGACCTGGACCTCCGGGAGAGCTGTGGTAAGGATGGGGGAGGGGAGAGTAGGGAAGGGGATCCTGAGCTTACCGGGAAGTCCCTCCTGGCTGGGGTAAAGGGGTGTACCTGACAGGCGGGCTCCTGGCTTGGGGGAGGGGGCGGGAAAGTAAGCGAGTGGAGGCGGAGTCGGCTATGCCCCTGACAGGTTAGTTTGTGTGTTGTGGAGGCACCATTGGAGCATCCTACCCCCGTAGTCCAGTTGCTCTGTTTAAGGGGTAAGAGTGGCAGGAGGGATGATCTTCTGAGTGTAGTTTACCTGTGTGATCAGGTCTGGGGTGTCCCCGACACGCTGAACGGTGCGTAGGAACGACAGAATTATCTCAGCGTTGTAAGTTTAATAAATGTTACTGGTTAGTTTGTGCATGGAAAGACCTGTTTTTGGTCTGGAAGACAGATGGTCTGTTGGTGTATAGCGGCTGTGTTTGTGTGTGTATGCGAGGAAGGAAAGTGTTCCGGAAGACTTTGCTCGTATTTGTATAAGTGTAATGGAGTTCCCCTTGTAAGTTGACTTATTTTTAAAATAAAATTTGGTATATTCCCTGCTGATTGATATATGTATGTGTTTTAAGGTTGGGAGTGCTTTATTACTTGTTGGGAAAGAGAGGTCACGGCAGTATTTTAGACATGTAGCATGTAAATGTGGGGTCAGGGAATGGGAGAAACTTGTTATAGCCAATTACTCTTAAGAATAGTTTGTTCCTCTGAATAAAGTGAATTGTGTAAATGTAAAGGCCTAGAACATCTTTACCTGAACAATTACTATAAAGATATAAAGAATGGATGGCCTTTTTGCTGACTTGAGTTTATTTTAATACTTTATCTAGAATAAAGCTTTTATTTTGTTCTGAATGCTCTTTCAGTTTATTTGTGATTCTGAATCTGTGAGGATGGTGGGATAGATGTTTTCTCCCATTTTACAAAATAGGAAATTGAGGCATAAAGAGAGAATTTTTCCAAGGTCATGTGTTAAATTGGTGACAAAGTTGGGACTGTAACTTAAATATTTTGGCTACTAGTCCAGTACTGTAGTCACCATACCATGGTCTCTCAGGAGATCTTTGTCAGGCAAATCTGAGTTTGTTGGAAAGATAGGGGCATATGTGGCTAGTTGGATGGTTATTTGGTAGAGATCAGTTGTGTTTCAGACATGTATTCAGACATACGTTGTCCTTGCCAGGCTGGCCTGTATGAAATAGATATTCTTTGACTATATTACTTTTTGTTTATGAAGGAAGCAGAGCATTTCTGATACGTTAGCTTGTATGTTTGGGGGAGGGATGTCTTTCATAGTTTAACTTGTACCAGGGCAGCTGCATGGGGGCTGACATCTTAACTTTAAACTATGGGAGAGAGGATTTTCTTTGATTCATTCGACAAAATATTTATTGAGTAGCTCCTCAATAATAGTCCCTGCCTTTGGGTGAGAATAATCAAGGTGATCCTGTTGAAACAGCCTGGATACATATGAGGGGGTTTGTCTTGACAGTGATACATAGTGAGCCCAGTGAGGCAGACAAGTCAGTGTGGAATTGAAACTGGGAAACCTTCCTAAAAAGTCTATTCAGTTTGGAAGGAATGTAGATCTTCCAGACATGTTAATACGGAAGGATACAATTGTATTTAAGAATCTAATAGGGTGGCCAGTTTGTGGTAGAGTGTGCTGCCTTTTGTACTTTGTTTTGGCATTTCTGAGTAAACTGCTTTGGAGGTATGAAATTGTTGTTACACGTGCCTGTGGATATTGGAACTTTTTGGCTGGGCTGAAGAAATTCTTTGAAAGACTAATTTTGTAGTGAGGATTTCCCCTATCAATATGAGGGAAGAATACTTGAATTAAGCCAACTTAACTATATTTCTCTGGAAAATGGAATGTTTTTGATTTGCTAGATTGGTTTCTAAAGTTTTTTGGGGGTCACTTATCCTGAGAATCTGATGAAAAAACCCTCACTGTAGAAAATGAACATTAAGTACAATCACACAAATTATGCATATAATTTCAGGAAATTAAATTGTAATGAAGTAGAACCAATTTGTATCCAGGTCTCATTTAAAAAGCCTTTCTAAAAAAAAATGTTTTGTTTGGGGGTGGAGATGTTGGTATGAGTTTGAGACGAAAGATTCTATGACAGTGAGCATGCTGACAGAAGAACGTTAAGATCTTGTTTTTAATTCTTTGTATTTTATTCTTTTTTCTTTGCAAACTTATTTCTGCAGTGTTAATACATGATACTGAATTACGTGATAAGAGAATATATTATAACACAAGTGTTTATAGCTTTATTCTTTTACATTATAAAAATAGTAATTTTTATTCTCGAACTCATCTCTTTCCAGTTTTACATTGGGGCTGAGGTGTTTTGAAACTCATTTCCTGGAATTTATCTTAGTTATAACAAACGTTATTGAATTATTTCTATGCAGGAGACACAAAGATTAATAATATATGGCCTTTGTCCTTGAAAAGATTCTAATCCATTTGAGACTATGAATTACATGATGGTGGGAGCTTTCAAAGGGCAAGGTGGAGGGAGGGAAACATTCTTAGAAGTTGAGATTTCATGACTTAATTGCGGAGACCTTTTGCTATTACTTATTCTTAGGAAGTTATAGTCTGTACATTCGATGTGCAACTTTGTAGCTAAAAAATACATTTTGGTGTCACCTGATGTTTTGGGACGAAGGACTTCTCTGGTTTGAAAAGGAGGCAAACATTGGTTGCATTCCTTATCTTGTTTTGCATGTATTTCTATAGCCAGTTTATGTACAGAGGTGTTAATGTCATTTTTGGATACACATGCATCTAAACAGTGTTTCTGGGGTGAAATCTGGTGTTTGACAGACTATTATGAATTTAGTACTGGAAATTAAAAGTATGTATTATTATGACTATTGCTTTTTGTTTATGGAGGAAGCAGAGCATTTCTGATACTTTAGCTTGTATGTTTGAGGGAGGGAGGGATTTTTTAAAGAACAAGAAATTCAGAAAGGTCTTTTAATAGGACAAATTACAGGATTCAGTAAGATAATGGAGGGATCTTAAGAAAAATGATCTGATTGTCTCTTCTATTTATTGTCATGTTCTGTGTGTAATAATGTCATGTAAACTTGTGAAAAGTTTAACATTTTCTGTAATTTTTAACTTGGATAGTAGGTTCATGGGTATTGTGTCTATCTGTGCATATGGATACATACGTATATAGTCTCCTATATGTATGAGACATTAAAAAATAATGCTTGTAAAAAATAATAATGCTTGTAATAATTACAGAAAATACTCATAGTCTTTAAGGATCAAGACTAGAAAGCAATTTTCATATCCTATTCTTGAGTTATATTTGTAAAATATGGAGCATAACTTCCCTATATCTAAGCATTGTGACTTTATAGTATTAGCAATATCAATTGAGGCTTTATTCTTAAGTCTTCCATTCCTTAGGAATAAAGAATTTGGACACATTCAGTCCTACCTAAAATGATCTGCCTGCACACAGTGGAAAAGTTTAATATATGTGTATGTGGTGGGTCTCTATTAAGTAATTTCATGTTGTTATTTGAGTTATGTGTGTTGATCTGAGTCTTTTAAAGGTAATATACAGCCTTACTGAAATCCCCTGTGAGGTCGACTTTGTGTCAGCCTTTCCAGGAGCATGAGCTATCTTAACTCTGGCTATCATAAGAGAGGGAAATGAAGGTAGTTTTTATTTTGAGCTATATTACTAGTCTTTTTAAAAAATCATCTTTCTTTAAATTACTTGTAATTTTCTTGTTTATATACTTTTGTATGGAGAGGTTAGATTTTCATACTTAGGATATGTCATCTTAATTAATGGTAGCTATTGTTTCATGTTTTAGAAATCACTTTGTTGGTGACTGCCTCATTAGGGGTGCTGAGGGCAGTGTGATGTTGATACAACATGATTAGTAAATTATAGCATCAAGTGATGGCAGAAATTTAACTAATAATCTTATTGGTTATTCAGAGTTATATTCCCTTTATTGAGCATCTAACTTTTTTAAATTTGGAGAATCTACAACATTTTGTTTTTAGCATTAATTGTTTTTGCTACCATAGTTTTTAGTCATTTGCTCTTAGACATATGCAAGTTGATGACAGGAGTGTATTTTTTTTTCCATTTTATTTTGTTCCTTTTTTTCCTTTTTTTAAACATGGAAAATTTCTAACATACACAGAAATGAAGAGAGTAGTATAGAGTTCTCATGTACTCAGCATTCAGCGTTAACAGTTTTCCACACCTGGTTATCACACTATATCCTCTTCTGCTAGCCTTTCTTCCTTCTCCCTCGCCCTGCTTATTTTGAAGCATATCTTCAGACATTGTATCATTTCATCCATAAGTACTTCAGTGTACACATTCTTTTCACTCTTAAATGGGGAATTACTTCTCCATAGTTAGGTTTGCATAACTTTTAAGACAAAGTATTTGATAATAGTGGGAACTAAATTACATATACCAGATACTTCTTCTATAAAAATTGTATACCAAATACTTCTAATCTACATTACCTACCAATAGAGATTCCCTCTGCAGACTAAGAAGAAATGAGCTGAATAGATATTTACCTTACTGCTTTTAGATGTTTGCATTGAAAAATGTAGTTAGTTCCGATGTTTCCTAGAAAACTTAATCAGCTTTTTTTCAAACATGCAAGTGAGAAATAATTAATGTCTCTTAGTTTTTTCATTTGTTGTGTTTTTTTAGTCATAGTGACAAGATGCTAAAAACATTTTCTAGTTCCTTTTAGTTCCTTTTGATTTTCTAACTGGATCTAGTTGCCACAAAGAAATCAAGTGATACTGGTGATGTTGAATAGGAGCTGAAATTGGTCTAAAGTCATCTTGCTCTTTAAAGAGAATGAAATGCACATTGTTTTGAATTTTGAAATTCTGATTGTGGGCATTTGAAAATCCATACCATTGCTTAAATTGCTGAATGTGAACCATGTTACAGAGCATGGTTATCATTATAAGTAGAAATACTATAAAAAAAGAAAGTAAATAATCCTGTTGATTTATGAAGATGATTCAGAGTATAGAGATTTGAAGTGGTTGCTAGTAAAATATGATATAGATATATATATCCTTTCCTTCCAGAAAAGGCTGACAGATGAATGTGAATTCCATCATTAATGAAAGTTTGGTTACCTTATATTTTGTTATGTCTTATATTCCCATAGATAAATATGAATCTTTGACTTAATTGTCTTGTTTTACATTTTATTTTTCCCACACTTAATATTAAATCAGTCTTCTCACTCACTTTTATTTGTCCTAAGACCACGGGTGGACAGTGTGTTGGATTATAAAGAAGCTATATCATGGCTTCTTGGTGTACAGGACATTGAGAATGTGGAAGAGACATTCCTTTTAATAAGGTTTCTTAAATTCAGCACTGTTGAAAATGAAAGCTCTAGAGTTTAAATACTTACTGACGTAAGACACCTAACAGGGCTGAATGGAGAGCATTTAAAAGATTGTCTTTTAAAGAAGAAACTGCTAATTCTGACATTTGAGAAAATGAGGGAGTGAATTAATCATGTACTGAGTGAACAGGGTTATATATAGTATATATATTTGAGGATACAAAGATTGGAGGATAAGAATCCCAGATAAGTAGAGATTCCATGTATATGATTGATAACTAAATAATAACACAGGTTAGGAAGTTGAAGTTTAGATACAGAAGCATATCAAAGAAAAAAGAGTGATCACTTTAAAACTGCAGTGAGTTAGAGCTTTAAGTAAATTTTATTTGTGCGTGTGTATTTAATGGAAAAAACCCTCAGATAAATGTAGCACAAGATCAGAGTTTAATTTGGTTTAACAAGTATTTCTTCTGTTCGTTAAATTCATTCATTATTCAGGGGGAGAGTATAGCTTAAGTGGTGGAGTGTGTGCTTAGCATGCACAAGGTCCTGGGTTCAACCCCCAGGACCTCCTCTAAAGTTAAACAAATAAACCTAATTACTCCCCTCCAAATCAACTGAAAAAGAAAGACTACGTTCATTATTCAACTAATATTTTTTCAGGGCTTACTCCATTCCCACTTCTGTGCTTAGGTGTTGGAGAAAAAAAATTACTTGATTTTTTTTTTTTTTTTTTTTTTTTTTTTTGCCGAAAGAGAGTTGTGAATCTAGTAAGGGGAACATCATGTTAACAAACATATTATAATATATAATGCAATACAATTCTCCCAGGCAGAGGAGAGAAAGTTATTGAATATCTGGGGGGAAAGACCAGGTTAGGGATGGCTTCTGACATGAGAAGAACCAGGCTTTAAAGGATAAATATGAGTTATTCTTTAATGCATAGAGAGAGCATTCTAGATAGAGGAAGGTCGTCTGCAAAGGTATGAAAGTGAATATGATACAGTGGAATTAATTCAGGGGACTGTAATTTGAGTCAAAATAATACTTTTCCACCCATTCTTCTATGATTTCCTGGGTCTTCAGTGCTATATAAGGTTGACCTTTGTACTTAGAGATCATGAAAAAGTAAAGATGGAACTATGTTCAGTACACTCTACTTAGACAAAATAGTATATTGTTACAGTTAATTTCTAACAGATTAAAATCAAGAAAATAACTGATTATGTTTTAGTTACTGAGAACATTTTTACCAGGATACATCTCACTCTTTCAGCACTTTAGCTAATCAGGACTTGACTATGCTAGATATCCAGCCAAACAAAAAAATGTATAATTTCTTTTCTTAATAAATAAATCTCCCAGCCTCTACATTGGTATATTTCTCCTCAATTTGTTGAAAATCTCAAATAGTGATTAAAATCATGAACTTTAAAATCAGATTGAGTAGGCTTAGATTTCAGTTTCGCTGTTTACTGACTGTGTTATCTTTAGCAAAATACTTACGGTTTTTGGTTTCTTTGACTGTAAAATGATAATACTTAAAGCAAAGGATTGTTGGAGGATTGTATGAGATAATATGTGTAAGTGCTCAGCATGAAGTATGTTATGTAACAAGTGCACAATACATACTTGCTATTATTATTATTAATTTTTCTTCATTTCCTGAAGAGAGAAAATTTTTTTAGCAAAGCACATGACCTCCTTATATGTATTTCCTATAGGAGGTAAGAATGTGTAAAATACATTTTTGAAAGTGTGTATGAACAACTTCTTTACATGTATACACATTTTTTCTAATTCTTAGTTTTATCTTATTTTCCTCATATGTGAATTACACTTTTGTATTTTCCCATTAACTCCAGGCTCAGCTATTGTGTTAAGCGTCATTTTCCCTTCTTACCAAATCAAGGATTGGCCTCTGAATTAAACAGGAATGTATCTTACTATGTGAATTTTTTTGAGGTGGAGAACCTTAAGTCTTTGAAAGGAATTGGGTTTAGTTATGACAGTTTTCATTTTAAAGCTGATTAGTATTTATTTCTTTTGATATCTTAGGAGCCCAGCGTATTCTTCTAAAGCAGAACCCATCTCTTATTAAACCACCTCATTTGATTGAGAAAAAAGACTAACTTGTATTCACTGAGTGATTATTATGTGCCAGGCACTAGGATACAGTAATGAACAAAATAAGGTCCTTGGGCATTTTCCTTTTCCTTTTCTAGGATAAGATCTTTCAGAATTGCTGTAACATACTGCTACCACCATATTACATGTGGTTCAAGCAAAACTTGTTTTTAAGGTATAGTAGAGATTTCTGAAGAAATGTCTTGGCATATGATTCTTTTATGCCAGAGCAAATCAGTTCTAGGACCAAAAATCTCTAACTCTTGAGGAATCTTTGTTGTATGCCTATGTTTTATCCAGGCAGTCCATTGGACAGTTAGTCCTTTGGGATATCAGTGGTTAAGTCCTCTGTTCAGAGTTAAATAAAAACCAGCATTCTGCCTCCTGTGCTTTCCAACAGAAGGAATATTCATTCTTCAATTTAACAAATATTGATTATATACAGTTGACCCTCCATATCCATGGGTTCTGCACCTGCAGATTCAACCAACCAGAGATTGAAAACATTTGGGGGGAAAATTTCCAGAAAGTTCCAAAAAATGTAAATTTGCCTCACACCACTAGCTATTCATATAGTGTTTATATTGTGGTATTTACAACTGTTTATACAGCATTTACATTGCATTATGTATTAAGTAATCTGGAGATGATTTAAAGTATACAGGAGGATGTGTTAGGTTATATGCAAATACTATGTCATTTTATATAAGGGACTAGAGCATCGCTTGAGTTTAGGTGTCTGTGAGGGGTCTCTGAAACCAATCTGTTGCAGATACCAAGGGAGGACTTACTTTATGCCAAGTTCTGTACCCAGGGGATACAGTAGGGAATAATACTAGTCAAAAATCACTGCCTTCAGGGTGCTCACTTTTCTAGTGAGTGGTAAGGTAGATATTATATAGATGTGTATGATGTCATAGCAGTTCAATGATAAGTGTTGTAAAGAAAGTGTAAACAAGATAAGGGGATATTAGGTGGTTAGGGAAGTCATTTGAGGCAGTAAATTTGAGCAGAGGTCTGAATGATATGAAGGACTCCATCCTTCTCTCTGGGGCATGAGCATAAGTGCTGAGGCAGTAGTGTGTTTTTTGTTTAAGAAATAGGAAAGAGCTAGAACAGAGTAAACAAGCTGGGGAAGAATAATAGAAAATAGGAAGAAGAGGTAGCCAGGGCCTAGATAAGACTTAACAAGATTTGACTGAGCATCTAGGTTTTATTTTCAATGTGATAGGAACCTATTAGAAAGTTTGGAGCAGGGTGGTGACTTGATCTAACACTTTGAAAAGCAAGAGTGATGCAACCAGAGTGACCAGTTAGGAGGCAGTTGTGGTATTTGAGACAAGAGAACCTCAAGTGTTATCAGGGAGATGAATTTGGAATATATTTTGAAGGTAGTAGGAATGATAACCTAGATTGGGTGTGGGGTATGAGTAAGTCAAGAATTACTCCATGATCGCATTAACAGTTGGATGCCATTTACTGAGATGAGGAACACTGGGAGAAGCAGGTTGCAGGAATGCAGAAATTAAGAATTTGGTTTGGATATACTGACTTTGAGTTTTCTATTAAATGTTTCAGCTTGAGATACTGAGTCGGCAGTGGATGTGTAAATCTCGAGGTTGAGGCAGATATAAATTTGGGAGTTGATCAGTGTAGAGATGCTATTTAGGGCCATGGGACTTGAAGAGATTACCTGGATAGTAAATGTAGATAGAGAAGAGATGAAGTTCTTGGACTGAGTTGTGTAGCATTTCTTGATACTTAATAAAAATGCCAAGGTTGAAAGAATCTTTTGATAATTTTAGGAATTAATACTTTCCTGACTAAGAAAACCTAACAAGTACTAACTAGTCAAGGCATAGAAACAAAAATAAAATGGTTGAGAAACAAATTGCTATTTTTTTTTATCTGTTAAATAGCTCTTTGGTTGTGTTGCAGAGATCAGAACATTCATTTCATATGAAACTAGGAACTAGAGTGCCTATTTCTACTTGTTTACTCTGACCAGAAATGTCATTACCTTCCTAGATAGCCATTTGGGAGGGCCACATAAGGTAAAATAAACAAATTCAAGTTTATAAAATAATGAATGAGGTATCAAAAGACATGAAACTCTTTACTCATTAACATAACAACTTATAGCTTCAAAAACTTACAGAGTGAGAGTGAGATCAAGCTGTCTTCTAATTTCTTATTTAGCCTGTCATTGGGCATTTTTAAACCTTCCTTTTAAAAGCTGGTTCTTCATCTGTGGACTTAGTCAACACATCTATATCCTAGATATCCCAGAATATATGTATAAAATGTGACTAATACTTGCAAATATAGTTAGGGCTCAGTATTATTTAGGTTGACTTACTGCATTTGGGGGGATGTATTTTCTGGATGTGGGTAAGCGTCAATTTAAATGTATTTGAGGTGTCAGAAATTGGAAAGAATAGAAATAACCTATATACTGCACCTGCCTTTATCATCTGTTATTTGTTTTTGTTGATTTAAAAACCTGTCAGAAATTCTCTTAGCTAATGCATGAAACGGATACTCTCTTGCTTGAACACATGACTTCACACTTGCCAGTCCACCTCTACCATTAGGAAAATATAGGGCCCATCTGTTGAATTGGCACTTTGCCTAAAAGGCTGATCGTTTTGGACTTTCTCAGTCCATGAAGAGAAATTCTAGAACATTGAGAGGAAACTTTTCTAGTAACAACATACTCCCTAGGGTTTATCTGACCTCTTGTTGCTATTTTATAGAAATCACCAGAGAATTAAGGATCCATATCATTTATAATTTCTTTTTCCCAAGTCGAAGTCCAGAATCATCGTTTATGAGCGTTAGCTAGTTCTCTTTCAGGTAAATGGTGTTCTTAAGAAAACATTACCAAAAATTTCCAGATAGTTTAGAGGTGATCTTAAGTATATCTGAAATGTTTAAGAAAGTAGTATGATTTGGATTCAGATAAACCTCTATAAAGATTTCTAAATGAATCTGTTCCACAAAAATCTGGAAACAATTTACTGAGACTTAGAACTGTGTGGTTAAAAATGGCCACCTCCTAGTTTCATGGACATCCATTCTGTACCTTACCTTAGAAGCTGGCCTCAAAAACAAAGGATCATAACTCTTTTTGAGGTGGTGGTGGTAGTGGTGATAGTAGTCATGGGTCCCATTTTGAATATAATGAAACCTTTATGCTCTTTCCCCAGAAGTGCACATAAGCCCATAAAAATTTTAGTATATAACATCTGGGGGTTCATGGGCAATTTTGATTGTACCTTGTTTCATAAGCTTCTTAATTGAATGTTATGGAATGATAGCTGAATTTGCCTGTTCTGCAACAGTGACTTTAAAAATGGGAATAAACTCACGTAAGGATGTTGGTGGTTGGATGGTGATTTAAGTAACTTTTTGCTGGACTGTCTGTAATCTGTCCACCTTCCTTTTCCCTTCACCATTTTGGTAATGCAGTAATTTCTTGAGAATCATCAGAAGTTACAACTTACATGTTAAAGCAACACATCAATGTTAGAATGGCCACACACATACACAAAAAAGAATGGCAGACTGGGTATAAGAAAAGTAATTATTCTCCAAAATTGGTAAAATGGCATCAAAGTGATAATCATCTGTCTGTGTCCCACTGTAATTGGCTTCACCTTTAGTTACCTAGCCCCCTAGCTATATCCCACACACTGCTCAGTGCAGTTTTTGAATCCAAACCTGACCACATGCCTTGGCAGAACAGACTCTTCAGCACTCTTCAAGACCCACCATACCTCTTTAGCTTTGTATCTCACTAGGCCTCTTATCCTTGTGCTTCAGCTGTTTGGAACTGCCATCATTCCCAAACACAGTTCGTTTATTTCTCCATGACTTTCATGTTCCTCCCAGTGCCTGGCTGCTTAGAGAACACCTTCCCAGCTTCTGAGACAAAGTTCAAGTTGATGCTGTGATCCTTACCTTGCCACCTCCCCTCTTTTGGTGAACAGTATGCACTCATTTCTCTTTGGCATATACCTGGGAGTGGAATTGCTGGGCCACAGGGTAAGCATATTTTTATCTTTAGTAAGTACTGTCAAACAGTTTTCCAAATTGATTATATGAGTATAACTTTACCAGGTGCCACATCTTCCCCCAAATTTGGTGTTGTCATTCTTTTTAATTTTAGCCATTTTGGTGTGTAATAGTATTTCATTGGTATTGATTTGCGTTTCCCTGATGACTAGTGAGGTTGAGCATCTTTTTATGTGTTTGTTGGACATTTGGACATCCTCTTCTGTGAAGTACCTGCTGTTAATATATGTTCTGAATGCAATTCCTTTCTCAGATATATGGAGTGCAGATATCATCCAGTGTGTGGCTTGCCTTTTCACTCTCTTGGTAGTGTCTTTTGATGAACAGAAGTTCTTATTTTTATAAGTCCAATTTGTCTTTTTTTTTCTTTCTGATCCAGTTCAAAGAGGTATGTAGTTAGGGGTAGGAGAAAATGCAAATTACTTATTAACAGGCATAAAGTTTCAGTCAAGCAAGATTAACAACCTCTAGAGATTTCTTGTACAGCATCGTACGTGTAGTCAACAATAGTGAATTGTGCACTTAAAATTTTAAGAGGGTAGATCTCATGTTAAGTGTTCTTACCACAATAAAATAAAAGATAAAGAGGTGTGCAGTAGGTGGTAGTCTATTGAATGGAAACAGAAAGAAGAGTGATGTAGTAAGAAAATGGCTCGTCAGTAGTAGAATAATGGAAAGTACATCTAGAAAGTACATCTAGAAGCTATTGGGTTTTCTCAATTTCATGTGTATCAGAACAAAACAAGACTTGAGAGGTATGTGCATATGGTAGCCACATATATTTCAAATCTAATAAAAATATGTTTTTATTGGATTTACGTTTAATTACAAAACTAATACAAATTCTGTAGTAGGTCAAGAAAAAATTCACATATAATTTTTTTCCCTTTTTACTTTCAAACTTTTCCCCTAAAGTAACCATTCTATCAATTGGTGTATAATCATCCATACTTATTTCTCTGTGCATACTAATACATGTGCTTTTTCCTACTTTTTATAAGTATGAGATCATGCTTGCATTTTAACTTAAAAATAGCAGGCATGGCTGTATATTTGTGTGTGTGTTTATATATATATTTAACTATTTTTGTTTATGTGGTCACATCAGAGAGTGCTGTGATAAATATCCTTTTATTGGTGCTTTTGTTTTTCTATGATAGTGTCATAAAAGTAGAATTTCTGTTGAAGTCAAAGAGTATATAAAATTTTGAATTGTAATAGATCCTATAAATACCACTTTCCAAAATGATGTTGACTACTAGTGCCCCCTTCCCCATCTTGCCAGTGTTAGTTTTTATCAGTCTTAAATTTCAGCCAGACTAGTAAGTGAAAAATACCTCATTTTAATTCATACCTCCCTGACTACTAGTGAGGTAGTTCATCTTTATGTTTCAAATTGATTATTTCTGTCTCTTCTATAATTGCTTGTGCATATCTCTTCTATGTCTTTTCTTATATACTAGTTTATAGAATAACTTTGTATGTTAGAGATATTAATCCTTTTTCATGTTTATTGTATTTTTCTACCAATCCATTGTTTCTTTTTATTTTGTTTCCATCTTACCATACAGATATATAATGCTTTTATGTAATCAAATCTGACAGTATTTTCCTTTATGATTTCTAGTTTCCTGATCTGCTTAAGAAGGTTTCTCAACTATAGGCTGTAGAAATATTCACAAATATTCTTCAGGTGCTTTTATTTTTACATATAGCTCTAAAATCCTTGAGGAGATTATTTTTGTGTTTAATGGGAGGAATGAATCTAACTTTGTTTTCTCCAAATGGATAGCAAGTTAGATCAACATGCAGCAACATACATCAAATAAATCAGCTTCTTGTCATATTGAAATTTGTTAATTGAAAAAGTTTTTACAGGACTGCCACCAGCACATATTCTGTCTTTATGCAAAGTAGGAAAGGAACCTCTTCCACAAGATATTTTATTTTGATCTGCCAGAAACATTTTAAACAGCTTTTTTGAGATATAATTCATGTACTATACAATTCATTAATTCAAAACATACAATTCAATGGTTTTTAGTATGTTCACATAGTTATGCAATCAGGACCCCACTATAATTTTAGAACATTTCATCATTGTAGCCATTAGGAGTCACTGTTCATCCTAGGTATTCCCATTTTCCCCTGGCTCTAGGTAACCACTGATCTACTTTCTTTTTCTATAGATTTGCCTATTTCGGACATTTCATATAAGCGGAATCATATAATGTATTGTCTTTTGGAACTGGCTTCTTTGATTTAGCATAATGTTTTCAAGGTTCATCTGTATTGTAGCATATATCAGTACAGCTGGCCCTCCATGTCTCTGGGTTCCACATGCACGCCTTCAGCCAACCATGGATTCAAAATATTTGGGGAAAAAAATCCCAGAAAGTAAAGCTTGAATTTGCTGCATGCAACTTTTTACACAGCATTGACACTGTATTTACAGCTGTTTATGTAGCATTTACATGTAAGCAATCTAGATATGCTTAAATGCAGGTAGGTTATATGCAAAAACTATGCCATTTTATCTAAGGGACTTGAGTATCTTCAGATTTGGATATCTGCAGGGATTCTGGAACCAATTCCCCATGATACTGAGGGATGATTGTACTTCATTCCTTTTTATTGATGAATAACAGAGCCTGTATGGGTATGTTTAACATTCATGTAAAAGTTTTTGTGTAGATACATATTTTCATTCCTCTTGGATGTATACCTAGGAGTGAAATTGCAGTGTTGTGTGGTAACTCTGTTTAACCTTTTGAGGAACTGCCAGACTATTTTCCAAAGCAACTGTAACATTTTATATTTTGACTCCAATTTTTCCACAGAAAAATTTTATGAAAAACAAGTGTAAGATATTTACAGTGTGAATGGTGCCCTCTCTTGGAAGTGACTCATTTGTTTAGTGTACAACCAAGTGGATTGAGTTGACAGCCCTTAATCCTGGTAATAATTGTAATAATTCATTAATGAGACAATCTTTCCAATGTAACTTCTACTTCCCTCTTGTTACCATTTTAGAATTCCCTAGGGATAGAAATCAATGCCCCTACACATTCCTTGCAACCAAAGTCCCATCCCTCTTTAAAAAAAAAAAAAAAAAACAGAATTGAAGTTATATATTTGATCCATGTTAACTTTGCTCCTTAGGAAGAGCTAAGTAAGGTTTGATCAGATTATCTGTCTGCCAGTCGATGAGTATAATTTTTTTCCTCAGGATTATCTTTGGGAATTTTTTCTGTGTATATTTTCCCCTTGTGGCTTACTGATTGTAATTTATGTCTGCCATTTCACTTTCCTGTTCTAAAGGTTCTAAAGTAGTTTGTTGGTTTAAAACAGTATTTCTTTGGTCATGAGACACATTCTTCCCTCCCAGTTTAATGTTTCTGAAATTAGGAAATTACACAGTTCATAATTACGTTTAATGTGATAGTGGTTTATAAAAATTTTTCCCCTGAAAATGTGGTCATTGATTAATGAAACCTCTTAAAATCACTGGCATCTCCAAATTTAAGAAATATCTATAGTATATAAATGTAAAAATAACTAGATTTATTGGTGATTAGTACTTTGAAAGTTAGGAATTGTTGATGATTGTAACAATCTTTTAAATGAAGAGTTTTTCTGTATGTGAGTAAAAAGCTTAGTTTGTCCCATGTAAATATAATTTATGTTGTATAAATTATGCTGTATAAATTAGGAATATAGTTTAAATTTTGTTGGATTGTCATGAAAATATTTTAGCTTCTGATTTCAGTGACTTATATAATATCATTGATTCAGTGGTTTGATATAAAACATCTTAAACCAGTTAAGACACTACGTACCCTTTTACCAGTTACATACATAGTGCCTATTTTTTAGGTTGTAAAAACAGTATGAGGAGATTATATAATATTTAAAGACAATTATAATATCTGTTCTTTAATATTTTAATTTTCATTTTGTTTTTTCTCTATATGCATGACTAAAAGTATACTAGTATGTATGTTTGTTTATTCTGTCAGTAGATTGAATATGTTTTATGTTCCAGGCACTTTACTAATGCTATAACAGTGATAAGGCAGACAGGATTCTTATCTTTATGGAACAAATGATCTAATGTAAAATATGAATATTAAGCATAATAAGTTTTAAGGGACTTACAGTATGCTATATGAGCACTTAACAGGGTTTAGGAAATGTCTCCCTGATGAAGTGACCTTTAAGCTGAGATGGAAAGGATGAGTAGAAGTCCTATCCAAGAAGTGGATGGAAGAGAGTTCCAGGCAGAGAGAACTATGTTCTTCTAGAGGGAGGAAGACAGACATTTGAGGAACTGAAAAGTACTTAGAACACTTATGTGTCACACATATAGTTGTTTTTTCTTTCTTTTTTTTTTTTTTTTTGGTGGTTATTTGCCCCTGCTCTGCTCATAGAAGAGTGGGAAATGTTGTGGCTAGGGGCAGGTAGGGGCAGGTAACAAAAACAAAAAAGTAAACACTGATATGTGTGTGAAGTACTTTTGTTAAGTACTTCTGATTTATTAGTTCATGAACTAACAGCAGTTTCTATTCACAGATGAGAGAACAAGGCATGGAGTGCTTTGCCGAAAATTAATATAGCAGAACTGGAATCTGAGTGTATGCATTCTGGACCCAGAGTTTGTGTCTTTAACTACTGTACCATACTGCAAATGTGTTATAAATTATGATTAGGATTGGGGACTTTTATATCCAGAGATTTTAAACAAATAAATGACGTAATCTTGTTGTTTTTAAAATCATCTTTCTGGCTGCATCTTGAGGAAGAGACTGGAGGAGAGCAAGGTGGATATACAGTGAAGTTAGAAGACCATACTATATCATGGGGAAGAATTGTTTTTCTGGACAAGTCTGTGACAGTGAAATTAGAACTGCATGTAACCAAAAATTATTTATGTGGTTTTCAGAAGTTTTTTGTTTTTTTAGATTCTTTAAAAATTGAAGTATAGTTGATTTACAGTATTTCAGGTGTACAGCAAAAATGATTCAGTTATACGTATATATTTGTTTATCTGCTTTATGTATAATAGTGTGTATCTGTTAATCCCCAATTCCAGATTTATTCATGCCCGCCTTTCCCCTTTGGTAACCATAAATTTGTATTCTGCGTCTGTGAGTCCATTTCTGCTTTCTAAATAAGTTCGTTTGTATTATTTTTTTAGATTCCACATATACGTGATGTCGTATATTTGTCTTTCTCTGTCTGACTTAACTACACTTAGTAATCTGTAGATCTATCCATGTTTCTGCAAATGGCATTTTTTCATTCTTTTTTATGACTAATATTCCATTTTGTATGTGTATACACACACACATACTACATATTCTTTACCCATTCATCTGTTGCTGGACATTTAGGTCACTTCCATGTCTTCCCTGTTATAAATAGGCATGCTGTGAATGTTGGGGTACGTGTGTTTTTTCAAGTTTAAGTTTTCTCCAGTTTTGATGTGAGACTGAGGAGTCAAAGGTGACACCTAGGTTTCTGACTTGATCAACTGGTGGTACTAATTACTTAGCTTATATGATGTATTCTAAGAAATACGCCAGTCATCTATAAGAATTTGAATCAGGATGAAACCCAGAATAAATTAAATTGCATAAGGAGTTATTAATTTTTTAAAGTGTTAGGTAGTTAATTTATACCTGGTTTTGAATGTTGAGAAATAGAACAATAATTACAGTCTCTAATTGTGTTTAATAAAGACCACAAAGAAAATAAAAATTTATTACAAATGAGGCAAGCTAGATTTTACTTACGTTAAGCTAAAAACTTGCTAACGTTGTTCAGTCTGTAGTGTGGTAATTTTAGTTGTATACTTATCCCAAAAGAAAAAAAAAATTATTTTACGTATTGGGGAAAGTTTAAATAAGATAAATTACCTTTCTTATCAAGTTAAAATAAAAACTTATAAAACTTCATTTACTTTATATTCATATATTGTCATACTGTCTCCTTTGTATATCATGTACATATATTTCCTTTTGTCTGCTTGACCTTTCTACTTCAGTATTTCATGGGCATCTAAATTTTAACTTATTTATTCCTGGACTCTTCATCTTCCTTTTCTGACTCATCCTGGCAAACAACTTCTAGAATGTTAGTTCCACAAGGGCAAGATTTTTGTGTTTCTTGCAATGCTATATAACTTTCAGTTACATACTGGGCACTCAGTAAATATTTGTTGGAAGTGTCTGAAAGGTACCACCATACAATTCTCCAGTTGCTCAAGTCTTCAGATTTTCTTTCCCTCCTCTCCTACATGTTATTGACAAATCATATCAATTAAAATTAATCTCACAATCTGTCCATTTTTCTTTGTTTCCAGTGCTACCACCCTAATCTGTCAGTCTTATGACTAGTATCCCAGAATCAACTTTTGCTGTCTTTCTAACTATTCTTCCACAGCAACCAGAGAAGTTTTCTAAAATTTACATTGTGTCTTGTTACTCCCCTACTCAGAGCTTCTTTTTGGATTTCACATTTTTATGTAGGCCAGCAAGGCCCTCTGCAAGCTATTTTTGTTTATCTTCCCATTTTCATTTTCTGCTATTCTTTTGGTTTATCTACTATTAACCTTTACAGTCTTGGGGACTTTTTAAAAATACTCTTCCCGGTTTTTGGATCATTTTCACCTCCATTTTGCCTGGCTATTCCCTACTCATACTGGGTCCACTTTAAAGTTAAATGTTATTTCTAAGATATTTCCCCTGTCCCTCCAAGTTCCCTTGATATACTACCTCATTTAGTAGTACCTTAACATTTATTAGAAGTTATAATTATACATATTTATATGATTAGTCGTTTATCTGTCTCCCTCTCTAAAATTTAAGGTTCATGACACCAAGGACCATATTTGTATTATTTATGATTGTACCTACAGTGGATGTCATAATTCTCAAAACGTATTTAGAGACTTTCAGAATATTTATTGAATGAATGAAGCGGTAGATTAAGAATGATGAATCCAAAAAGGAGATGATGGAATGGTTAGAGATGTAGTTGAAAAGCCAGTAGAATGTGTCATCATAGCAGCCAAGTGAGAGTTTCAAATATCAAATATACCAAATGTCACAGAGAGGAGTAATAAGATCAGGACTGAAAATGATTTTTAAGAGACAGCATTAACAGTGTTTAAGAGGGACCAGCCAGATCTAAGCTCTACCTTTTATTGGCTATTAACCTGTTTTTTCATTTCTAAAAAGAGAGTGATAATAGTAACTACCTCATGGTGATTGTGAGGCTTAAATAAGATAGTCTATATAAAATTTTTAGCATAGAGCTTTCCACATATTAAGAGCTCAGTAAAATTTAGATGTTTTTGTTATTTTTAAGTTACTGATTCTGAACCCACTTTAAGGACTCAATATTTGTAGTACTTAGAAAAATATATATAGTTTGCTCTTGAACAATGGAGGAGTTAGGGGTGTTGACTGTCCAAGTAGTTGAAAACCCACGTAATCAACCCTCTGTATTTACGGTTCCTCCATGCCTGTGGATTCAACCAACCTCAGATCCTGTAGTACTGTAATATTTACTATTGAAAAAAATCTTCATACAAGTGGACCTGTGCAGTTCAGATTCTTGTGGTTCAACTGTAATTAGTAATTTTCTAAAAAGTTTGTTCATAGCTAAAATGATCTGGGCAAAAGGGCTTCATGCTATAGATTAATGTTAGTTTCACTTGAATTTGAACTGGACTGTTTCAGATTGTTTCAGTGGTTTGAAAATATAAGTCCCAAAGTTGCGTGTGAGATGAATATTGAATTTGCCTCTTTGAGCATGAGTAGAGTTTCCAGCATTCTTAGTTCTGTGTTTCTCCTTGAAACTGTATTTTAAATTGAATATATTGTAGTAGGAACCAGAGTAAGTTGTGTAACAACATAGTATCCTTGCCCCTGAATGGAAAACCTAAATTGTATAGATACATCTTTCCAAAAGCTGAAAGAATATCATTCACAAAGAACATTGCTTTGAAAGTTCAAAAACAACATTCTGGCAGCTGCTGTAGGAACTGCTTTTCAAACAGTTTTCATTTAGCAGATAAAAAGCATTCTTTGTTGTGAAGTATCTTCAGAACTTGGATTTATCTTTACTAGAAACACTTAAATTTGGTATGTGGAGTTTGCCAATCATGATTTTCCAGTCTTACTGCCTAAATAGATTCACAAAATATGCCCTTAGGCATACTGTTCTTTTTCCTCCTTGATCAAGTTAAAGAAATATAATATTTCTGTATTCTTACATACACTTCTAGATTAGTGATCAGTGTTTTCAGATTAATTCTCTTTCAGTTGATTGATATTCTGCTATTATTTAATCATCTGTGTGACTTGGTTTCAGTTTTTTCCATTTTAAAAGGAAAAAAAAAATGGAGAATCATGCTCTCCAAAGAATTCTCAGGAGTGATTTGAAAGGGAATAAATGCTGGTAAAAAGTCCTTTGAGTTCTTTGGAAAAAATACTGAAATTCTACTTTATAAATATGCATTAAGACTTCTGGAATTCTTTCATTATGAAAGTCAAAAATTCTAGGGGAGTTTTAATATGTGTGTACTTGTGAGTAGTCATATAAAAAGTTATTTTTATGTAAATCATTATTTGTTTTTATTCCAGGAAGGATTTGTTTTAATAATTAACCAGAAGGATGTATGGCCAGTCCATCAGTTAACCTTGGTAACATGAAATGCAGGATGGGCATTAGAATTTAAGAAATAAGAAAGAAAGATGGGAACACCTAGAAGAGGAACAAATTAAAGCCAATGAGATGTAACCCACATAAGGCATGGAATTAATTCAAATATTTTACTGAATACCACTTACGTGTCAGGTACTGTTCTAGGTCCTGGGATACTATGTTGAAATAAACTGGCAAAAATCCATTTCCACATGGACTTTACATTCCACTGAAAAGATACAGACAATAAATAGATTGTACACCCAATAGTGAGACGAGCAAAGGCGAAAAATAGGATAGAGTATGAGAAAAGGGTGGTGGAATGGGTGTTTTTCTATTTTATAAAGGGAATGCCTCTTTTATAAGTTACATTTAGGCAAAGATATGAAGGAAATGAAAGAGCAAACCATGCAGTTATCTGGGGAAAGAATGTTCTGGTCAGGTAGAATAAATAAGTGCAGAGGCCCTTTTGGGGGATTATTTCTGTTGTATTTGAGAAACAGGAGGAGAATACTTGTGTCCCCACTTTTTGGAACTAAGTGGAGAGACTGATAGGATATGGAAGAGAGGGCCTTTAGACCATTGCAAGACTTTAGCTGCTACTTTGAGTGAGATGGAAAGTCACTGAAAGAGTTTTGAGCAGAGGAGTGATATGATAAGATACAAGTTTTAAAAGGATCACCCTGATGTCAAGTCAAGAAGACTAAAGAGATAGTCTGAATCAAGGAACCAGTTAGGGGGCTGTTGAAATAGTCCAAGTCAGATATTATCACTTGTGTCTGATTGGTAGCTATCAGATTAATGAGAAATAGGTTCTGCTTTTATTTTTAAGGTAAAGAAGACTTCTGACCAAATGGACATACGGGGCGTTAGAAAAAGAAAGGAATCAAGGATGATTAGAAATTTTTGGCCTAAATATTTCTGGTTGGAGTTGCATTTGTTGAGATGAGTAAGCCTGTGGGAAGAACAGATTGGGGGAGCTGGGTGAAAGTGAATTGACTTTGAACTTGAAGTACCTAATTGTTAGCCATCCAGTGTTGTCAAGTAGGCATTTAGATATATGAATCTAGAGTTCTAGGAAGAGGTCTCAGCTGGTCTCTATCTGGCAATAAAAATTTGTGAATCATCAATGTTAGGTGGAATTTAAATCCAAAAGACCAATTAGTCATTTAGGAGATGAGCGTAGATAGACAAGGAAAGAGCTTGCCTGGGGCACTCCAGTGTTTATAGTTAAGAGAGAAAAGGAAGAACTGACAAAGAAGACTGAGGTTGACTAGCCAGTAAGGGAGACCCATCCAAAGAGGTATCATGGAAGTCAAGAGAAGAAGTGGAGGGGCTGTTCATGTGTGTCACGTTCTGTAGATAAGTCAGTTAAGATCAGAGGACTGAGAATTGATCATTGTACTTAGCAGTGAAGACTGCGTTAGTGACCTTGACCAGCAGTTTCTGTGGAGAAGTGGTGGTGAAAATGTGATTGGTATGTCCAAGAGAAAAGGAAAAGATGAGAGTTTAGAGATGGGGAGTATAGACAGTCTTTTCAAGAAGTTTTTTGTAAGAAGGAACAGAGAAATGGGAAGCTGGTGGGAAAATGGGGTCAAGAGTTGTTTTCTTAGATGAGAAATATTTTAGTATGTTTTCATGCTGTTTGGCATTATCCAGAGGAAAGGTGAGAAATGGGTGATGTGAGGGAGAAAGAGCATAGTTTTCTGAATAATGCTGTTGAGAAGGCATTGGGGATAGAATTTAGCCCTTAAATGGGTCGGTTTGAAGTAGAGACTATGCATTATAATAGGAAGGAAGACAGAAGCCATAGGAACAGACACTGGCAGGTGGGTGGATATATGGTAGGAACTTGTGGCAGTTTCTGATAGTTTCTGCTGTCATCATCTGATTGGAAGCAAAGTCAGTGAGAATGGAGTTGATATGGAATAGCTGTCTAGGAGAGTGGTGGTGTGAATAGATTAGGGAAATGTGTTAACAGCACTAAGGGTTCATATGAGGTTAGTGGTCAGGAATATAACTTCAGATCAGTGAGCGTGATTGTTTTCCTTAGACCAGCTTTGATGGTACAGAGACAAAAGAGGTATAAGATATGATTTGGAAGCTGTTACTAGTGCAATTAAAATATTTTAGTAAGTTTATAAAAAACCACCTCTATGAAATACAATCAACATATAATAATAAAAAAAAAACCTTGTGTGTATGTTTCTCATAATAACGCAAGATGAAGTCATGTGAAAAAAGAAGAAACATTTTCTACATGTCAAACATTATGTTAGAAGCTGTAGGGGCCTTAAAATTCATTTATTAATTCAACCATTTATTGAGTACTAAAATGTGTTCTATTCATTGTTCCAGGTGCAGGGGATATAGTGATGAACAAGCTAGAAGAGGTCCGTCATGAAGTTTACATTTTAGCTATAGTACATTTGGGGATGTGACTGACAAATGTGGAGCAAGGGGGAAAAAAAACAGTTAATCATCCAAACTGTCATCCTGTATGGATAATAGGTATTCAGGGAAGGATCATGTCAGTGGAAGTTTAAATATGGTCTGAGAACATAGGTCTACAATCTGTCATCCAAAAGTTTGTTTTTTGCTCTTAGAAAGCTAATGTAGTGTAGATTGGGTTACTTCTACTGTAGTGTTTAGGGTAGCACTCCTTAATCAAACATTTTAGTTCTTCTACATTAAAATGTATGACTGTTCACAGAAATTGTAATTAAGACCAATGTGGATCCAGATCAAGTTAGGTTTTGTTACTAGTGAGTTATGAAAAATTTTTGATTTTCAGAGTTTTGAATTTTCAGTTGTGAAACATCATGGAGAAGAAAGGACTTTGTACTTTTAAAGGAAAGAAAGCACATGGCCCAGAAGCAGAAATGAACATGATTTTTTAGGGACAGTAAAGAAAACTGAATTGACTAAATTATAGTGGATGTGTGTTGGAAAGTCAGGATATACAGGTTTGAGTAGTTAGAGCCAGATTATGAAAAGCCTTGAATACCATTGTGAGGCGTTAATATATGAAGTGGTAGATGGCAAGAAGAACTGTCCTATAGAACTGGAAAGTTACTGTTACAGCTGTTTATGTGAACGAATAGAATAGAAACACGCTTTAGTCAATTTGCCAATATTTGTTGAGTGACTACTTAAAGTGCTGCTGTTACTGCTATTACTAGTACTACTGATAAAATTGTTGGCACCTTCTATTGAGCCTTGCTATGTTCCAGACATTGGGCTATGCATTTTACTTACATTTCATGTAGGAGTTGTAACACAGTTATATCATATGGTCTTTGTCTTTGAAAATCTTATAAATTTGTTGAAGAGAAGGTCTTAAGGCACATAGTTTAAACTATAAAATATTCTACTTCATCAGTGGAACTTTCTAAGGGATAGGATGTTCTTTCTTCCAGATAACTGGTACTGGATCTTGATTTGGGTATATGCCTGAAATAAAGACTGGTTTGTCAGTCTTCAAGAATAATGAATTGTTTTGCTTTGGTTTTATATTCTAGTCACTAGATTATATGGCAGTCTGGTTTCCTGAGGATCTTTATTTATGTAAGGGGGTTGCCCTATATACATTATTCAGATTCTTAGCTAAGTTATATCACCTATTGTAAAATAATAAATCTATATGCTGGTTTAAAAATACTTCATAGATTTGGGAGATTGAAGTGTCCCAACTGACTATTTGCTATTAGGGAAAATTGTGTCTGGTTTTCAGAGTTTTTATAACAATTATTATCAGTCATTAATATAACTATTTAACATTTGTCTTTTTTACTAGAGCATAAGGCTTTTATAAGTTTAGAAACTGGATCTGTTTTGTTGAATACTGTATTTCCAGGATGTTGCACAATGCCTGGCACATGATAGGTGCTCAGAGATATTTTTAAATGAATGAATGAGTAAATGAATTCAGAGTTGAATTGCGTACCAGCAACAGAGATAATTCCAGCCTAAGAATAAGAATCCTAACCTAAAAAGCCTACAACCTCTTACAAAAAAGTTTGGAGCACTGAAAGCAGCCAAAAATACTTTTTTTTTTTTACGTTCAATGAAGTTGATTTTATTTAATTAAAATGTGAGAATTATATTCCTCTGAATTTGAGAAGTGTTAAAATACATGAAATTATTTTTATCTCAGGCTATGTTTGCTTTTGCTTGACTATCAGTTGCAGACGCTTCTTTGTTGAGTTGTTAACAGTGGTTCTTAAACCACTGTTTGACTTGGACCGTACCACTACAGCTTGTTTGTGATATCTGGAGAATAATAAACTTATTCCAAAATTTTAAATTTATTTATAACTAAATGAATTTAAATCCACTTTGAAATATATTTATCTGTTTTAACCGTGATTTTGGATTCTTTCTGACCTCCTTGTCCTCCTCCCCGTGTACTCATTTCTCATGTTAATAATTGCCTTTGTTCTGATAAATTTTTGTTATGGTCTGTCCTGCAGAGAAAGAGATGCTGGTTGCAAGTTTTGGAGATCCCTGTTTTTTATGGAACACAGTTCTGTAAAATTTTCATAAGATTCCTTGGCAATAACATACACTTGTGATGGACCCTAGAAATACTGCTATGTTAGGATTGGGTTCTGATTCCGAAGGATTTTCAAGAAAGAGTCCCTCTGCCATCAACACTGGCACACTGGTCAGCAAGAGAGAAGTAGAACTAGATAATAACACAAAGGAAGAAGAGGACCTTCGCAAGTGGAATCGGGAAAGAAACATTGAAGCAGGGAAAGATGATGGTTTGACTGATGCACAGCAACAGTTTTCAGTGAAAGAAACAAACTTTTCAGAGGGAAATTTAAAATTGAAAATTGGCCTTCAGGCTAAGAGGACTAAAAAACCTCCAAAAAACTTGGAGAACTATGTATGTCGACCTGCCATAAAAACAACTATCAAGCACCCAAGGAAGGCACTTAAAAGTGGGAAGATGACAGACGAAAAGAATGAACACTGTCCTTCAAAGCGAGTAAGTAGAATTCCCAAAAACAATATGTAATTATTAACAATATTTGGATTTCTACATTAATTTTTATCGAGCTTACATAAATATTCCAGAAAGTTTGATTTTAATCTTTATATGTTATTTCCAAATAGTCTGTTTTGTGAGCTTAAAACAGGCTTTGAGGCTTTTCAGAGATGTGAGCCATACGATAACCATGTATTTTTTGAATTTATAAGATTATGGCAAATACTTTAAATGAGTGTATATTCAGATTGCTGCTCTTTTGTGGCCTAGTGGAAAGAATATTGGATTTGTAGTTAGGAAACCTAGAATTGAATCTTGCTTTCCTGTTTACTAACAATGTGAATGTAGACAAATTAACAGAAGAAATGAAGGCTCAAAGATGTTAAATGGTTATAATACCACCTAGCTTTCAGGATGGTTGCAAGGATCCATTCACTAACATATTAAAAGCTTTTGTTAAATGAAATGTTACATGCAAGAATTAATTCCTTTTGTTCCTCATAAGGCAAATTAATATATTAAAGATTGTCCCCCTATTTCCCACCAGTTATCCACACATAATAACTATTTTTTCTTAATTCTAATAAAGATAGTAAATTTGTTTTAGATCATGTCTTGACCACAAGTTCATTTACTCTCTACAGTATCTAATTTCAGGTTGTAGGTACCATATGTGCCTACAAACGGATTTAAATTTGTGCATGCGTAAGTAAAACAGTGAATCTAGGTAGAAAGAATTGACTTAACATTTTGGCTAAAATTCTGGAATATTCCTGACTGTGTAAAATAACTTGGTTTTTACTGTTAATTCCTTAACATCAAATTTATGTGCTTTCTTCATGATGCAGACTGTGGTATCCAGAAATTTTGTTTTCCAAATTGCTTTGATGTCCAGAAATTTTTAACAGTTGCCATTCTGCATAGGATCATAGAAATATAAGGTAGCCTGGGTTATTTTATTGATAAAATCAGCTGTGGATGAGTTAGATTTTAAGTCAAGAAATAATGAGTATTGTACCAATTCTTGGAAAAAAATTAACTGGATGAATTTTAGCTAAGTTGATTAATATACCCTGAGCCTTATTTTCCTTATATCTATTCCTGGTAACCTAAAGAATTTTCATAAGGGCTATTCAAAAAGTTTTTATCCAGACCTTTTTACTTGAAGCAATGTTAGAGCTTGTCTTGCACAGCTAATTTTTAAAGGGCTCCAACATGATGTCTTTAGTTATCTTTCTGTAGTGTTTTTTTCTGAATAGTGCTAATGATGAGGTTTTTGTACTGAAAAGATTTTACCCACAATACATACTTAGTCTAAATATATAAGTAGTTTATATCTTACTTACCTTGTTTGCAGTCTGTGATTCCTGAGGAAAGGTATCTATATACTTTAAAAAACTGCTGGTAATGGATAAGTGTTTATTTTTCCAGCAGTTTCAACAGGATGTTGAATATATTAGTTCTTAATAAGTAATGGAAAAAGCATGAGTTATGGGATCAGAACCATGTTCAAATACTGGCTTAATAACAGTACACAGGCAGTTTGGTTTATCTTAACTGAGCTGTGGTTTCTCATTTATAACATGGTAGTGTTAATGCCTATCTTAAATGCTTATATAAAGAATTACGTTTTAATAGCCAAGACTTGGAAACAACCCAAGTACCCATCAACAAATGATTGGCTTAAGAAGATGTGGTATGTATACACAATGGAATATTACTCAACCATAAAAAGAACGAAATACTGCCATTTGCAGTGACATAGATGGACCTAGAGAATATTATGCTTGGTAAAGTAAGTCAGAGAAAAGCAAATATGATATGATACCACTTATGTTTGGAATCTAAAAATAATACAAAGGAATTTATATGCAAAACAAACAGATTCACAGACAAAGAAAACAAACTTATGGTTGAAAGGGGGAGAGGGAGGGAAAATTAGGAGTGTAGGATTAACTGATACAAAGTATTATGCATAAAATAGGTAAGCAACAAGGATTTACTGTATAGCACATGGAATTATATTCATTATCCTGTAATGAAATATCTGAAAAAAAAAAAACTGAATCACTTTGCTGTACACCTGAGATGAATACAGGATTGTAAATCAATTTTACTTCAATTAAAAAAAAGAATTAAATTTATATGTAGTATCTAGCATGTGATAGATTCTTGTGAATGTTCTCTTTTCCTTTTTACAGCCTAAGATAGGGCTCCACAACCTGGGATCTCTGTAAAGCTTTAGATGAGTATGGTTGCCCTCAGAATATGATAGTCTATGCAGAATTTTGTGTGTTTGGATATTATTTTCACATAGCTCTCAGCAGCATCTCAAAAGGGTTCATGACTCCAGAAAGATTAAGCATCAGTGGCTAAGGAGGGAAAGATGGACTATTATGAGGCATGCTTATAGTCTAAGAAAGTTTTGGGATTTGGTTTGGTTTGGTTTTACTTACTTACTTACTTATTACAGCATAGTCAGTTTACAGTGTGTCAATTTCTGGTGTACAGCATAATGTTTCAATCATATGTATACATATAATCATTTTCATATTTTTTCATTATAGGTTACTACAAGATATTTGTTTTATTTACTTTAAAGCAAGGCTTTACCATATATAACCAAAACATTTCCCCCCTGATTCTTCAAAAGTCTTTGGGTTTTTGTCAGTGCTGCTTTTAAAGCAAATATTAGGCCTTAGATTTCTAGTAAAAACATAGAAATAAAGATCATGTATTTTATCTCTTAATAGAATTTTTCTTTCGGCAGTGTTCAGAGGACAGAAACAAGACCCTTTGAAAAAATAATTTGCAATCATGATTAGTACTGAATGATTGTTAACTTTTTACATAATATTTAAAAGCAAAACTCAAGTTCAGTTCCATGAGTGAAATTTTCCCATTATTGAATCACGTGACATAATTTTAGATTTATAGTAGTTTACTCATGGACTTCATTATTTAGAGTGATTCAGATATACCATTTTTTAAAAAAATTCAGTCCACAGTTTTGGAACAGGCACTTAAATGACTAAAGTTTAAAGTTTAGTTCTTCCTTTAAGAAATATTAGCTGCTCTTCACATCTTTTAGTTAAAGTTATATAAGTTACAGATTTTAAGGGTTCTAATTTTTTTAAATGTGTTTTCCACCAGTTTTATTGAGATATAATTGAAAAACAGTATGGTGTAAGTTTAAGATGTACTTTGTTTACTTTTAATTTATTTTGAGATTTACCTTTCTGTATTACGTTTTGGCAAAACCAAAAAATTTCATAACATTCAGTGTTGGCAGGAATATAGGGGAAACAAGCACTCTTACATGTTGTTGGTAGACAGTAAATTGATATAGTACCTTTTGAGAGTAGTACTTATATCTGTCACAATTAAAAGTGGGCAATTCCTTGATTCCACAGTGTCTTTTCTGAGAAGCTTCTATAGAATACTTGCAGGTATATGCCAAGATATATATATGAAATATTTATTAAAAGTGTAGATTCCTGATGCCTTCTTATTGATTCTGACTCAGTATGACTGGGTACTTTTAAAAATACCTTTATTGAGATACTATTCACATACCATATTATCCACCCATTTAAATTGTACAATTCAACTTTTTAAAATGGTTTTTGGTCTATTACATTATTAAAATTTAAAATTGTGGTAAAGTCTATTTGATATTTAATATAGAAGTTGTATAAATTCAGTGATATTAATTACATTTACAGCGTTGTGCAACCATCCCCACTATCTATTTCCAAAACCTCATCACCCCAAACAGAAATTCTATAATTGTTAAGCAGTAACTCTGTATTACTCTTCCCCTAAGCCTCTGTCTCTATGAAATTGCTTATTCTAGGTACCTCATGTAAGTGAAATCATAAAATATTTGTCCTTTTGTGTCTGGTTTATTTCATTTAGCACAGTGTCTTTTAAGTTCATTCATGTTGTAGCATATACCAGAACTTCTTCCTTTTTGTAGCCAAGTAATATTCCATTTTACGTTTATATCACATTTTGTTCATCCATTAATAAGCTCTGAACATTTGGATTTCTTTCACATTTTGGCTATTTTGAATCATGCTGCAGTGAACATTGTATAAAACATCTGTTTGAATTCCTGCTTTCAATTCCTTTGGGTATATACTTAGGAGTAGAATTGCTGGATCCTTTAAGTCTATATTTAGTTTTTTGAAGAACTGTCAAACTGTTTTCCATAGCAGCTACACTATTTCATATTCCCATTATGGGAGTGCATGGGGGTTTCAGTTACTTCGTGTCCTCGTCAACACTTGTTATTTTCTGTGTGTGTTTTAAATAATAGCCATTCTAAAGGGTATCAAGTTGTGTCTTACAGTGAACTTGCTTTGCATTTCCCTAATGACTAATGATGTTGTATATCTTTTTTGGAGAACTGTCTGTTTAAATCTTTTGATTATTTTTGAATTGTGCGGTTTTTTATTGCCGAGTTTTCAGGGTTCTTTACATATTCTGTGTTTAAGACATAACTAATTTTTTTTTCCATTTTGTGAGTTGTCTTTTTCACTCTTCATTGTCCTCTGATGCACAAACACTTTCAATTTTGATGGACTCCAATTTGTTTTTCTTCTTCTGCCTTTGCTTTGGTATCATATCCAAGATACCACTGCCAAATCTGAAGTCATGAAGATTTTCCCCTATACTGTCTTTTGAAGGTTGTATAGTTTCAGCTCTTATGTTTAGGTCTTTGAGATATTCTTAGGTATCCCTCTCATCCTGAACTTGCTCTCTGAATTCAGAAACTGATTAAGATAGCAAAAGATACTTTGGACACAAAACTTACTAAAAATTTAATGTTTAAGAGTATGGGTATTGAACTAGCAAATATTTTGATTAAGTAATACACTCCTATGATTTAGAACTTAAAAGATAAAAAAGGAAACAATGAAACATTGTTACCATCATTACCCATCTCTCCCCTCTGAGTACTCAGATCCATTTCGGAATCTCCTTTTAGGCAATCAGGTGATAACCCCCTACTAACTATGATAATAGTTAAGCAGAACAATCATTTCTCAACCAAAGTGAAGGAAACTGTTCTGTGTATTAAATGTGTCTTACTTGGAAGTTAGTATCACATTAAGAACAAATTGTTTGGAACCATACTTGGAGCAGAGAAACTTCCTGGAGTATAATTCCTCTTAATATCAGTGCCTTTGCTATCTCCCACAAATATATTATGTATATACATGCAAATACATGTAAATCCCCCATTTAAAAATATAATTGGTAGCATACTATATGCAATGTTCTGTGTCATACTTTTTTCATTTAAATAATGTTTTGGTATATTCTGGAGATTTTTCCATACAAAAACTAAGAGAGCTTCTTTAGCCCTTTGAAATATGGGTTACAAATGTATTTTTTCCAGTTTGTCATTGGTCTTTACACCTTGCTTATTTTATTTTGCCATGCAGAAATCTTAAGGTTTTTTTTTAACCAAATTTAATTAATCTTTCCTCTTACAACTTCTAGAACTTGACATATCATTAGAAAGGCCTTTACTCCAAATTTATAAAAGGTCTCCTTGTATTTTTAATAGGAATTTTTTAATGTTTCATTTTAAACATACAAATATTTGATCCATTTGGAGTTTATCATGAGTTGTGGGTCCATTTTTATCTTTTTCCAAATATCTAGATGTTGTCGCAGCACTTGTACTGAAAAGTCTTTGTGTGTGTGTGTGTGTGTGTGTGTGTGTTAGGGGGAGTAATTAGGTTTATTTGTTTCCATTTATTTTTGAATGGAGGTACTGGGGACTGAACCCAGGAACTTGTGCACACTAAGCACGTACTCTACCACTGAGCTATACCCTCCCCTCTAAGAAGTCTTTTTCAGTCCTCAGATTTGTGATACTATCTTTACCATACACTGAATTTCCATATGTGCTTGGATCTGGTCTGATTTCCCACTTTGTGTCATTGGTCTGTGTTTATGTGCCAGCATGATAGTTTTAATTAGTATATTTATATCTGGTAGGGCTAATCCTTCCTCATTACTCATATTTTAGAGTGTTCCTTGCATTCTTGCCTAGTTTATAAACTTAATGTCATTTGAATAAAAATAAAATGTTTTTTTCTAGAACTTGTCCAGTTGATTATAAAGTTCATATTTTGTTCATCCTTATCTGTAGTTAAACCTGGGAACCTAATTAGAGGATAATTTCCTTGAGAAGCTCTGAATTTACTTAGCCAGGAATTGGTGTGTTACTAACACCTTTCCTCAGGTCTCCACTTTGCCTCTAGGCTGTGGATTGATGCATTTACCCTCTGGGCAACCGTGCCTGCTTAGGTCAACCTTCTTTTTTCATTTCTTTTGGTACCCTTAGAGATTATTCTTACTTCCTATGAGGCCAGCAGTGCAACAAGCATGACATCTTATGCTGGATAGAGTTACTTGTTATAGTAGAAGGATCTTCATGGTATTTATCCTGCCATATGGCTAGAGTAGAAATCACCTGATTGTTTTATAAGAAATACGTTCATTATTAATTTTATAATAGATTTTCCTGTCTCATTTTTGTTTTAGTGGAAAGAAATATTTTCTTTTAAATTTCCTATAAAAATTTTGTTTTGGCTATCTTACAACTTCATGTAGTGTCTGTGTCATTTCATAAGTTGTCAGAATGATATAGTCATTCTTCTAAAGCAGTATTTTAGAAAGGGAAAATAGAGGTGGAAGTCATAATATTTACTTAGAGTTATCACACACTAACTTGAGAAGGGGCAGTTGTACCTTCCTTACAAGCATTTAAACAAAATTCCAGTTTTGGAATTGTGCAGCATAGCTAGTTATACATGATCCAGTTACTTAGGATACTAAGCTTAAAAAAAAAAATGTGCTTTTGTAGCAAATGAAAAATAACCAAAATACCTGTTTCCTTAACAGGTGATTAAAACTGAAACTTCTGTGAGCAGAAAGGGATTAGAGGGATATTTCAGTACCACTATATACTGATTACGAATTAGGTCAAATAGCATTGAGATTTGGTGCTAAGTTTTTGTCATTGACTAGTTTATTTGATGTCATTTTACCCTAGTTGAGTGGTCTGAATGAGCACAATGAATTATAAACATAATTTACAGCTGTAATTATAATTTCTTTGCCAAAAGATAGTTTTCTGTTTAGAAAAGAAACACCACCCCCAGTACCTCCATTTAAAAAAATAAATAAATAAATAAACTTAATTACCTCCTCTTCCAAAAAAAGAAAAAAAAAAAAAGAAAAAAAAGAGAGAGAAGAAACACCTGTGCCGACTTAATAGTTTACTTAAGAAAGTCTCTTGGGTGGGAAGGGACAGACTGGGATTTCAAAATGTAGAATAGGTAAACAAGATTATACTGTACAGCACAGGGAAATATATACAAGATCTTGTGGTAGCTCACAGAGAAAAAAATGTGACAATGAATATATATATGTTCATGTATAACTGAAAAATTGTGCTCTGTGCTGGAATTTGACACAACATTGTAAAATGATTATAACTCAATAAAAAATGTTAAAAGAAAAAAAAAAAGAAACGGTCTCTTGGAAATGTAATTTTGAATTTCAGGGAAGTGATTTTTATGGAGAATTATTAAAATCCAAGTAGTCTAACTAAGGCCTGTCAGCCTGAGATTTTATTAAATTATAGAAATGATAGATTGATGTAGTTTCCTTAATAAGAAAATATACAGATAATAATAGTAGAGCTCTTACTTAATATGGTTAATTTGCCTAGTAATTACCTTAAATAATTATTTTTGTTTAGGTGTTAGTAACACACCTAATGTCTGTTGCACTTTGTTTATTTTTACTGAAATATAGTTAGTTTGCAATGTTTAGTCAACTTCTGATGTATAGTATAGTGGTTCAATTATACATATATACTCCTTTTCATATTCTTTTTCATTATAGGCTATTACAAGGTATTGAGTATAGTTCCTTGTACTATACAGGGGGAGCTTGCTGTTTATCCAGATAATTTTATATTTAGGAGTTGATACCTGCAAATCCCAAACTCCCAATTTATCTCTCCACTCCCACCCCCTTTCCCTCCTGGTAACCACAATTTTGTTTTCTATGTCTGTGAGTCTGTTTCTGTTTTGTAAATTGTCTGTTACCCTTTAGATAATTGATCATAGGACTAATATTTTACTTTGTACTTTTCACAGAGGAGGATCAAATTTTGTATCCCTTAATTTTGAACATAATCTCTAGACTACAGCGTTGTTTGATTTATATATTCCTCCATAAAATATTTGAGTGCCTATCCTTTGCAGTAAACAAGTAATTATGACATAATAATGTGATAACTTCCATAATAGAAATACAGAATGTTTATAGAATCACAAAATTGTTGGGAGAAGATGGTGAGCAGGAGAGTATGCAAGGAAAGCGTTACAGAGGAGCTTATATTTAAAATTAGATGTTGACATTTTTGTTAGAATTTACTAGAAAGGGAAGGGCTTCTGGGGCAAAAGTAAATAGTAAAGGACAAAGGTGCATTTAGCATGACTCCCATTTGTCAGTTGTATAAAACAAGACTTTGAGAGCCCTTTAGTGTAGGTGAGCACTAAGCAAATACAAAGAATAGAGGGCGAGTGGGGTACTTACATAATCAACTCTTTGTATTGCACTCAAAAATTTAGGGGAACCACTGGTTCATTTTTTATCTACTTTTTTTGTATCTACTTTTTTTGTAACAGATCTTGAGTTGAAGTTTATTTTTTCTCTTTTCTGACTTACAAAGTGGGTTTTAATTTTAAAATCATACAATATTACTTTTAATGCTGTAAAATTTTAAAGTAAAAATTGTATGACCATACCCATTTGTTTTTAGGATTTTTTTGTTTTTAAAGTTTTGTAGTCCTACTTTATATTAATATTCCTCTTTTATTTTATAGTTGAATTTTCTTTTTGGAAAGTTTTTCTATTTGAGAAATTTAGGATTACTTGTAGTTGTAATAAGTAGGAACCCTGTCATTTGTAACTGTAATGTTAAATCTTACCAAAGGTATAGTACTTGAATTTTATTTTACAAAGCTGTTAGTAGTGAACTACCTTGGTCTTCATACAGGAGTGAAAGTCAAGCAGGAATAATATTGGGGCAGATTGATAGAGCTTCTTGAGGACACAGAAGTACAACAGCAGATGGCATTAGAGATCAGGTTTAAGGATGAGTTGCAAGGATTTAACTATTAAGAGGGAAGGAAAGTGAGGTGTATTGGAGATTCAGGGTACAGCTGACAAAGCTTAGCATGACCCATGGCTGTTATTGGTCTGTTTAAAGATTATCTGTAGGTATATGTGTATTTTTTTTAAAAAATCAGCTACTTCAAAATCTAGCAATTAAGAATTCTCTTCCAAGAAGAAAAGGAAACTTTTGTTATATGTCTGATAACCCCTTCTCCCCCACTAATTAATAGGTGGAAAAATACGAAGATATCATACAGGATCTATTTAATAACCTTTGCTTCTTCATTATAAATATCACTTTGCACCAGCAAATGCCTAATGTCAGAAATTAAGAGAGGTATATATGCAAAACAGAAACAGACTCATAGACATAGAATAGAAACTTGTAGCTGCCAAGAGGAGGGTGGGAAGGGATAGACTGGGAGTTCAAAATTTGTAGATATTGACAGGCATATGTAGAATAGATGAACAAGATTATACGGTATAGCATAGGGAAATATATACAAGATCTTGTGGTAGCTCACAGCGAAAAAAATGTGATAATGAATATATGTATGTTCATGTATAACTGAAAAATTGTACTCTACACTGGAATTTGACACAACATTGTAAAATGACCATAACTCAATAAAAAATGTTTTAAAAAAAAAACAGAGAGGTATATATGATTAAGTAAATACCTACCTGGAAAGGGGGTGGTAGTTTGCATATTAACTGTGGCTTCCTTGAAACCTATTAATATAAATATGAGTCTTCAAGCTGGATTTATGGTGTTCCTAAGGCTTCAGTTTCTCTAAAATCTGTTATCTGAATTGAGAGAATACAGATTAGCAAAAGAAGATAATGTCTCAAAGATGTCAGAAATAAGTATTATTAAAGTGAAATTGTAATGAGAACTCACACTTTAAACAAAATAGGTTCTGAACTATTAAATTTGATCTTTTCTACTTTTTATTTTTAAACAGCTAAGTCCATGATACATGTATATTTTACCTTCATTTTTGGAAAACATTTCAAAGTCAAGTATACAAGCTTGCAATAAAGTTCTGCTACTGTATTAGGAAATCAGAGTTTAGAGATGAGCAAATGCATTTTGACACAAATTCACAGATGGGACATATATACTCTAGGATATTTTAGCTGGTTTTAGCCAAGCTACAAAGAATTACTAACATCAGAGTATATACGTGAAAGCAAAAAGATAATCCTAACAGTTACAGGACTCGGAACTAACTTTCACAGTAAAAACAATGAAATAAGATGTAATCAGCTTCTGAACCTCACCTTTTCATTTTTTTTGCCAAAATTGCTGACTGTGATTATCCTGTAGTTCCTTGTCTAGCCCTTGATTTCACGGGTAGGTGACTAAAGAGGACTGCTGAAGAAATCACATGCAGATACTGAGAATTACAAGCCAAAGGCAGGGGAGCTTGGTAACTTTTCTTCTTAACCTGTTCGTTACTTATGACTGAAATTCTCAAACAAGTGGAAATTCTAGACATACTTGGTGACATTTTTTTCTTCTTTTTGTTTCGGCCTCAAAGTAAATTGTCTAAAATAAAAATGAAAAATTAGAAAAATAAATTTAAGGTTACTAAATCCCTAAATAAGAAGTAAAAAGTTTCAGTATACAATAGAGAAAGAAAGTAGGATGAGGGAGTGGAAAGATTCACTTCAAATGTCACCCAATTCTTTGAAATACTCCCTGAACCCTTCCAGGCAGAGTTAGTTACTCTAACTCCTGTGCTTCCCATGCATATATTTTTCTGTTTTTTAACATAAATCACGTTGTATTGCAGTTATTAATTTATTTGTCTTTCAGTCAATACTCTTTGAGTATTGGGGTGATCTTTTTAGTTTTTGGTTTTTACGATCAACACAGAATATGCTTTAAAAACAGTTCAATAAGATATGGACTGTGGGCTTATATCTGTAAGCATAAAACAAATACTACCACCACCACCACCAAAAACATAATCTATAGTTTTGTTAATTTTAATAAGTTAGTATTACTGGTAGCAGTGCTGTTGCTACCAATGGCTGTTTCATGAATTTCCTAGTAAGATACCACCTTGGTGATTACCCTTATAGTAGGTCAGACAAAAACATTCCTGTAAGTATTTTATCACAACACAGAGTGGTGAACTAAGCTATGCTATCTCCGTTTAAAAACAACCCCACATTAGGCTCTTAGTTTAATAAAACATTTTAGTTGTCAGACACCTTTTGAAAGCATTTAACACATCTTAGTGACCCGTCCACTAAAAGATGGTACCAGATTTTTACCAAGCAGGGGCTCTTACGCGCACTGTGTAGAAAGCCAAACTCTGACAGTGGGTTTTTACAGCAAAGTAAGAGTTTATTTACAGGGCACCAACCAAAGAGAATGAGCAGCTCATGCCCACGTTAGGGGAGAGGGTCATAGAGTTCCTCAATCAGGTCGTGGACCTTCTTCACATTGATTGGCAGTGAGGTGACAGGGTGATGTTTTGAGAATCTCAGCCTTCTGGTACCAACCAGCCTGGTAGGTGCTTGTACTCACCATCCTCCATCTAGGTAGGAGTCTTAGTTTCTACAGAACAACTCCAAGATTTGCATCAGATTGTTATTTATGTCCCTTCAGAGGAACCAGGAGGCCTGTAACTGTTGCCCTAATCATTAACTGCTTGAGCCTGCTCTTTGGAGCTTCTAGAAGGCCTAGGAGACTAAAAATTTTTTTTTAAACAAACAAGAAATGGGGGGCACAGAGGCAATTTTTTACCCAGGAAGGCCCCACACAGTCCTGCTTGGTTTCAGTCCCTCCTTTTCTTTAAATACTTGTGAATCCTGAGGGAAACCGGGCGGGACAAGAAAGAATAAAATTTTGGAGAGATTAGTCATAAACACAGTAAGGGAATTTAGTTTTAGGGAGACTGTTTCAAAATGAGCCCAAGTGAAACTGTTTTTATTCTTAATACTATGTGGTATGTTTACCTAGTGCCTTTTTTTTTTTTTTTTTTAACACCATTTTTTATGTTTAGGCTCCATAGCTCTAATCAGAGAATTTAAGACTTGCTAAATAGAAGATGGTCACATTCTCCTCACCGGTAACTTGTGGGCTAGGTGCCATCTATGAGTGTAGTCTTTCTTCTACCAGCTTATGAGAAGGTCCAGAGTATAAGTCCACATTATCCTGCCGTTACCTTTCCATTCCATGTTCTTGTTGTCAAAGGTTATTCAAGCAGGAAGACCTGATGGTATGTAGGTATCTCCGGTCCTGCTTTGAATGGAGTTCTGTTGTCTTACCTTCATATTAGTTGTTTGCTTTGAAAGCTGCTTGAGCTAGAATTATTTTGTAGTAGAGAAAAAGAGAACAGTTGGCAGAGAGCCTGGCTTCTCCATGGCAGAGGCTATTATGCAAATTCTCCTGGATCCTCACATTTCAGTAAGCTTTCTTTTCTCTGTTTAACATACCCAAAACAGATCGCTAAGGGGACAGCCACAGTCTGTCCTAAGCCTTGGAGACAAAACAAGGAAGGTGCCACTCTTTTCCCAGAGTATCATCCATTGTAGAAGCATATGCTCCCATAAATGGAGGGGGAAAGCAGATCCCTTCTCTTGCATTGTTCAGCCTCTGCTATAAATGTAACAGGAAGATTAAAGCTACCATAATTAGTTTGATCAGGTTCATCCTCAATTCTTGCTTTCATTTCATAGTAGAAACTTTTCTAATCAGTGCTGCATTTAGCTGAGCAGTTCACTTCCTTTTAAAGTGTAGCATGTTAAGGATATGTGTTTTGAGTCTGTACTGTGGTTTGTTTTAATGGTGTACATAATGAGGTATGGTGAATTGAATGTTTCTCATTTCATTGTTGATCTTGCTAATGGGAAAAGTCATTATTGAAACAAATTGATAGAAGGCATAACTTCTTAGTCCCAGAGAATTAAGCCTAAATATCATCACCTTGACTCACTAATTCACATGCTGCTTTTTATGGTTGTCTGTTCATATCTTTTATTTCATTTTAATGACTGTAAATCATTCCAGAGATCTTCATATACATACAGACTGCTCCATAAGTGCACATTGCTAATAAATTCTGAGATACAGCTGCATAGAAATGAATGAAGAGTTTGGGGGAAACATCAGAATTAAAGGCTCTATATGATGAGATAAAACCCAGAGCTTTTATGAAACTTAATACTGAGAAAAGTTTGAATACATGATGAAAGAAAAGTTTTTTCTCATCTTGACGTCACTTTGTGAGTCAAAACCACTGGTACATTGTTCTAAATTGCACCTCCTTCCCAATTAGATAGGGATTTGTGGGGAGGAATCCTGAGAGAAAGACTATAGATTAACTTAGATATGTGCTGTGGGAGTGATTTTTTTTTCTCTTTAGGAATAAACTATAAAGAAGAATCTAAAGACTTTTTCCCCTATGCTATTGATAATCTGGGACAGATTGGCATCTTATATTTGTTCCTTAAGTTATATTCAGTTGCAAGAACTCTTTGCTGATAGTAGTTCACGTTACATAGTAATTTCCATATTGTTATTACTGTTATTTTTTATTATAATGTTCTCTGAAGGAATTAAACTTCCTCTAGTAGTATATGATTTTTGCCATAAAAATCTCATTGCCTAACAATGTAGAGTATCACAAGGTATTATCTTAGGTTATAAAAATGTAGTATTTATACACTCTGAATTTTTATAGTAATTTTTTTTCCCATTTGAAAAATAAAAATCTTTCTTGGTGAAGAGCTGCCCTATATGTGTAACTATTGTGTATACCTTTTAACCAAGCAGTTGCACTTTTAGAGTTGATCTGAGGGAAATAATTGGACAAGTAGGCAAAGATTTAAATAATGATATGTTCATCATTATATTACTTAAAATAAGAAATAGCCAGAAACTATTTATGAAGCAGCCCTTAGGAGGTTGATTTTATGAATTTTGAACTATTACGAAACCAATGAATTGATAGGATAACTCTTGATTTATTTGTATAGAAAAGTGTCTTCTTTGTAAGGTATTGTTTAAGTGGGCTGTGAAACAGCAAGCACTTTTGTAAAAGAATGTACATGTGTATATGATGAAGTTTCTGAAATGTAAAAATGTTTATCTGTGGATGATAGTGTTTATATTTCCTTTTTTAATGAGCATACTTTTGTATTTGCTTTCATGTTGAAAAAAATGATATGCCTAAAAAGATGTTTTGATACAATATTTTTTTCCTTTTTATTTATTTAAACATTTTTTTTATTGAGTTACAGTCATTTTACAATGTTGTGTCAAATTCCAGTGTAGAGCACAATTTTTCAGTTATACATGAACATACGTATATTCATTGTCACATGTTTTTTCACTGTGAGCTACCACAAGATCTTGTATATATTTCCTTGTGCTATACAGTATAATCTTGTTTTTTGATTCTACGTTTTGAAATCCCAGTCTGTCCTTTCCCACCCCCATCCCCTTGGCAACCACAAGTTTGTATTATATGTCTATGAGTCTGTTTTTGTTTTGTATTTATGTTTTGTTTGTTTGTTTTATTTTAGATTCCACATATGAGCGATCTCATATGGTATTTTTCTTTCTCTTTCTGGCTTACTATGCTTAGAATGACATTCTCCAGGAGCATCCATGTTGCTGCAAATGGCATTATGTTGTCGGGTTTTATGGCTGAATAGTATTCCATTATATAAATATACCACATCTTCTTTATCCAGTCATCTGTTGATGGACATTTAGGCTGTTTCCATGCCTTGGCTATTGTAAATAGCACTGCTATTAACATTGGGGTGCAGGTGTCCTTTTGAAGTAGGGTTCCTTCTGGATATATGGCCAGGAGTGGGATTCCTGGGTCATATGGTAAGTCTATTCCTAGTCTTTTGAGGAATCTCCATACTGTTTTCCACAGTGGCTGCACCAAACTGCATTCCCACCAGCAGTGTTGGAGGGTTCCCTTTTCTCCACAGCCTCTCCAGCATTTGTCATTTGTGGACTTTTGAATGATGGCCATTCTGACTGGTGCGAGGTGATACCTCATTGTAGTTTTGATTTGCATTTCTCTGATAATTAGTGATATTGAGCATTTTTTCATGTGCCTACTGATCATTTGATACAATATCTTTTTAATTGGCTAACATGATACACTCTCTTAAAAATGATGCCTCTTACTGCTAGCTGTCATTTTAAGGGGTGCTTAGAAATGTAAGAGAACAGTATCACCAGTACCAAATATAGTTTTCATCTACTTGTTAATATCTCATTCATTCAGTTTATCCAGTGCCATAATTTGGAAGAAAAATATCTTTGAAATGAAAACCAAATTATCTGCGTTGGGGGGGGGGTCCCTTCCCATAGTTCTTTTACTGTGAGATATTTCTGATAAAGATGAAAAGTCAGATTTGAGTATAGTCCTTTAACAGGTTAAGGAAACTGGATGTTTCTATTTTTCTTTTAGACAGAATTTTTAAAATAACTTTTTATTTAAGTATAACATAAATATAAGTGTAGCAACACAATGAATTTTCACAAACTCAAGCCATCCCATGTAACCAGCTTTAAGTTTAAGAAGTAGAACATTACCAGCACCCATCAAAATCTTATGCTCTTTGTTGTTACTACTCCACACTAGGGGTAACCATTTTCCTGCCTTTTAATATCATAATTAGTTGTGCCTATTTGCTGACTTAATATAAATGGAGTTATATAGTACACACTTTTATGATGGATCCTTTCACCCAGTACTGTTTGTGAGCATTATCCATGGCATGCTATTGCACATAGTCATAATTTGTTCAGACAGATTTTTTAAGGTAAGTTTTAAAAATTGGAAGTGTCACAATTTTCATATGTAAATATATTTTAAAATACTTAATAAAGCCTTTTAATTTTTGAGCTTTAAAAAGTAACTGTAAAATTACAGAATGGGATATTACAGAATAATTAAAATTATTTCTTTAATAAGGTGGAAAGAAAATGTAAAGATTTCTTTAATTGCAAACTTTATATGTCAGTTGTACTTGAGACCCAAAAAAGCCGGTTTACTCTTAGCAAAGTTGTAAGGGTCCCATCCAAAAGAAGAGGTAGTTCCCTTAATTCTGAATTGATCAGATAGTGGTTGTGTTGTGCTTTAGTGAAAGAGGAATGTTGTCAAACTGAAACATGCCCATCAGGAAATGACCAGAAAGAAGTGAAACTGCTTGGGGCAGAAAGTTGAATATGCTGGTTGATTTCAAATGTATGAAAAGCTGTTGGAAAGAAGTGGATTAGTCTTTAATGTATGTAATTTGAGAAAGTGAGACTCAGACCAGTAAATGAAAATTGTGAAAAAGAGATTTTACTTCACTCTTAGGAAGAATTTTTTTAAAATAAACACATTTCATTATGGTAAATTTCAAATAAAAAAGTTAAGTGACTGGTGCAAAGTGCAGAGGCTGGAGATGTGTACCCATCACCAGGATAATTTGTACATTTTCTACTTCTTGGAAATAGTCTATTCAACAAGGAGTCTTGGTCCATTTTAATGGGAAATGATATTTAGAGACCTCAGTCTTTATGGTTATTAGAGGTGTTTATTGCTACTGGGTTTCCATTGTTTTTAGAAATATTGTTGATAGAGGTAGAGGAAAAATACGTGTCTTTTAAAAACTTCAAGTATTTCTAATTCCAACTTAAAATTACAGAGATTTACTTGACTTCTTTGATTTTATATTATATCTCTTTTTTTCTCCCAAAATACTGGTTCCTAATTATTATTCATATAGTAATTTATTTGATCTATACATCTGTCAGTCATTTATCTATCTAGATTCAAAATAACTATACCACTGCTGCCATTAATATATTCATTGGATGCAATTTAAGATTTCTTTATCGTCAGTCTTTGTTTTTACAACATATAGTCTAAATACTGTGTTTCAAAGTAATTCAAAATAATTATTTTCCATATAGTTGTGTAATTAGTTTGATAACTAGATATATTTGAATCCATTGTTTTTAGTATTTAGAGATTTGCGGTATTTTTCTTTATAATTTTGTTTCTTAAATATGTAAAACACTTAATTGCAAAGTCAGAACCATAAAGCAAGTGCATGGAGATCTAACTTCTAGACCTGTTTCCTCCCTCATAAGTCACTATTTTCATTAATCTTTGGCTTATTCTTCTACTTTACTATAACCAAAAATGTATATATATTCATATTCCTTTATTCTCATGTTCCTATGGTTGCATGTTATACCCACTATCTTGCTTTTTTTACTTAACAGTACATCTTAAAGATCATTCCAAAGCAGTGTGTTGATACCTCTTTTTTTCCTCTGCTTCATAGCACTCCATTGCACAGATATACTTTTGTTTATTCAGTCAGCCCCCTATAGATAATCATTTAGACTATATTTTAGGGTTTTACCATTAAAATAGTGGAATGTTTTATAGCTTTTTGCAGATGTTCGATTTTTGCCAGTATGTCTTGGGTTAGATATCCTAAAAGTGGTCAGAGGAGTAAATGCATGTGATATTTTTCTAGTTATTTTCAATTTCTATTCCATAGATATACCATTTCATGTACAGTACATTTCCATATATGCTCAAATTTGTTTTTGAGTTTTCTATTCTGGCCCATTGGATCTTTTGTCTTTTCATGTGCTAAACTGTTTTAGTGATAGAGGCTTTAAAAAAATGACTTAATATTTGGTACAGTTATCCCCTTGCTTCTTTTTAGATTTTGCTAGTTATTCTTGCCTATCTGTTATTTCCAATGAGTGTTATAACTTTATTTATTCCTGAAAGAAGTCTTGTTGGTATTTTTATTGTGATCCCATTAAACTTGCTTAGGGAAAATTTTCATCTTTATGTCTTCCTGTCCACAAACAAGTATGTCTTTACATTTGTTCAAGTCTTTCATTTGTATTTTATAGTAAAGGAAAACTCTATATGTCAATTATACCTTAATTAAAAAAGAATCTTTGGTGGAACATGAAGGCAAAAAATTCTTTAGAGGGGGAGGCTGAAGCTCAGTGATAGAGTGAGCGCTGAGCATCTATGAGGTCCTAGGTTCAATCCCCTGTACCTCCATTAAAAAAAACTAACAAATAAAACCTAATTACCTCCCCCCAAAACAAAACAAAACCTTTTTAATTATTATCTGAAAATAAAAGACGATTGTGTGAAATGATAAATTCATTTGTAAAGTATATAATGAGGATTAATGCATTAGATAGCAATTTATATTATGACTTAAAAGTTACTTCCACCTCTTAAGATTTTATATAAAAACACATTCTAAAGAAAATATGAATGTATTTTATTGTCTTTTCTGTTCCTCTCACGTGAAGAGAGAACTTGACTGCTCAATCAAGATTATAATTAAGAATGAGTTAAAGGAGTGAAAGTAGGTCAGAGGCTGGCCTGTACTGGTTTGAAGTCATTGAAATCAATGAAGGAGGTAGTCAAGGTGCCACTATTTTCAGGAGGACCATGGAATATTATAGCTAACAATAATTATCTTTTGAAAAACACTGCATTCATATGCTAATATGTATTAGTCCATCTAAAGTAAGCTGAAAGTAGAGTATTAATTTGCCTTTTAAGCCAATGTAAAAAAATATCATAGGAATATTTCTCAAAACCCAGTATTACATAGGTTCATATGTTTGAAAGTCAACAAAGGTAACATCTTGAGAGCCTCTGATATTGCATCAGAGGAACTAACATAGTGTGGCATTAGTATAATATTAATTAGTTTTTAAAAAAAAAAAAAAACACTGTTGCCTTTTTTATATCTCATATGTGGTCATTTAATTTGTTCAAGTATAATGCTAAACTGAAATGGTATAAAGTTTACTGTCTCTGAAACCCTTTTCTTGTTCAAATTTTAGGACCCTTCAAAGTTGTACAAGAAATCAGGTGATGTTGCAGCCATTGAATGCCAGTCTGAAGAAAGCATCCATCTTCATTCACAGGGAGAAAACAATCCTTTGTCTAAGAAGCTTTCTCCAGTACACTCAGAAATGACAGATTACATTAATGCAGCATCATCTACTCTTGTTAGTAGCCGGGATCCTGATTTAAAGGACAGAGCATTACTTAATGCAGGAACAAGTGTAACAGAAAAGTTGGCACAGCTCATTGCAACTTGTCCTCCCTCCAAGTCTTCCAAGGCAAAACCGAAGAAGTTAGGAACTGGCACTACTACAGGATTGGTTAGCAAGGATTTGATCAGGAAAGCAGGCGTTGGCTCTGTAGCTGGAATAATACATAAGGACTTAATTAAAAAACCAGCTATCAGCACAGCAGTTGGATTGGTAACTAAAGATCCTGGGAAGAAGCCAGTGTTTAATGCAACAGTAGGATTGGTCAATAAGGACTCTGTGAAAAAACTAGGAACTGGCACTACAGCAGTATTCATTAATAAAGACTTAGGCAAGAAGCCAGGGACTATCACTACAGTAGGACTGCTGAGCAAGGATTCAGGAAAGAAGCTAGGAATTGGTATTGTTCCAGGATTAGTGAGTAAGGAGTCTGGAAAGAAGCTAGGACTTGGCACTGTGGTTGGACTAGTTAATAAAGACTTGGGAAAGAAATTGGGTTCTACTGTTGGCCTAGTGGCCAAGGACTGTGCAAAGAAGATTGTAGCAAATTCAACAATGGGATTAGTTAATAAGGACATTGGAAAGAAACTAGTGAGTTGTCCTATGGCAGGACTGGTCAGTAAAGATGCCATAAACCTTAAAGCGGAAGCACTGCTTCCCACTCAGGAACCACTTAAGGCTTCTTGTAGTACAAACATCAGTAGTCATGAAAGTCAGGAACTTTGTGAATCCGTGAAAGACAGTGCCACCAGCAAAACTTTTGAGAAGAATGTTATACGGCAGAGTAAAGAAAGCGTATTGGAAAAGTTCTCAGTTCGAAAAGAAATCATTAATTTGGAGAAAGAAATGTTTAATGAAGGAACATGCATTCAGCAAGACAGTTTCTCATCCAGTGAAAGGGGGTCTTATGAAACCTCAAAGCATGAAAAGCAACCTCCCGTATATTGCACTTCTCCGGACTTTCAAATGGGAGGTGCTTCTGATGCATCTACAGCAAAATCCCCTTTTAGTGCAGTAGGAGAAAGCAATCTCCCTTCCCCATCACCTACTGTATCTGTTAATCCTTTAGCCAGAAGTCCCCCTGAAACTTCTTCACAGATGGCTCCTAATCCGTTACTTTTAAGTCCTACCACAGAACTAATGGAAGAAATTTCTGAATCTGTTGGAAAGAACCAGTTTACTTCTGAAAGTACCCACTTGAACATTGGTCATAGATCCGTTGGTCATAGCATGAATATTGAATGTAAAGGGATTGATAAAGAGCTAAATGATTCCAAAACTACACATATAGATATTCCAAGAATAAGCTCTTCCTTGGGAAAAAAGCCAAGTTTGACTTCTGAATCCAGTATTCATACAATTACCCCTTCAGTTGTTAACTTCACTAGTTTATTTAGTAACAAGCCCTTTCTGAAACTTGGTGCAGTAACTGCATCCGATAAACACTGCCAAGTTGCTGAAAGCCTGAGTACTACTTTGCAGTCCAAACCATTAAAAAAAAGGAAAGGAAGAAAACCTCGATGGACTAAAGTGGTGGCAAGAAGCACATGCCGGTCTCCAAAAGGGCTAGAATTAGAGAGGTCAGAGCTTTTTAAAAATGTTTCGTGTAGCTCACTATCAAATAGTAATTCTGAGCCAGCCAAGTTTATGAAAAACATTGGACCATCTTCATTTGTAGATCATGACTTCCTTAAACGCCGATTGCCAAAGTTGAGCAAATCCACAACTCCATCTCTTGCTCTCTTAACTGATAGTGAGAAACCATCTCATAAGTCTTTTGCTACTCACAAACTATCCTCCAGTATGTGTGTCTCTAGTGACCTTTTGTCTGATATTTATAAGCCCAAAAGAGGAAGACCTAAATCTAAGGAGATGCCTCAACTGGAAGGTCCACCTAAAAGGACTTTAAAAATTCCTGCCTCTAAAGTTTTTTCTTTGCAGTCTAAGGAAGAACAAGAACCCCCAATTTTACAGCCAGAAATTGAAATTCCTTCCTTCAAACAAGGTCTGTCTGTGTCTCCTTTTCCAAAAAAGAGAGGCAGACCCAAGAGACAGATGAGATCACCAGTCAAGATGAAGCCACCTGTACTATCAGTGGCTCCATTTGTTGCCACTGAAAGTCCAAGCAAGCTAGAGTCTGAAAGTGACAACCATAGAAGTAGCAGTGATTTCTTTGAGAGTGAGGATCAACTTCAGGATCCAGATGATCTAGATGACAGTCATAGGCCAACTGTCTGTAGTATGAGTGACCTTGAGATGGAACCAGATAAAAAAATTACCAAGAGAAACAATGGACAATTAATGAAAACAATTATCCGCAAGATAAATAAAATGAAGACTTTAAAGAGAAAGAAACTGTTGAATCAGATTCTTTCAAGCTCTGTAGAATCAAGTAATAAAGGGAAAGTGCAATCCAAACTTCATAATACAGTGTCAAGTCTTGCCGCCACATTTGGCTCTAAACTGGGCCAACAGATAAATGTCAGCAAGAAAGGAACCATTTACATAGGAAAGAGGAGGGGTCGAAAACCAAAAACTGTCTTAAATGGCATTCTTTCTGGTAGCCCTACCAGCCTTGCTGTTCTTGAACAAACAGCTCAGCAGGCAGCTGGGTCAGCATTAGGACAGATCCTTCCCCCTTTACTGCCTTCATCTGCTAGTAGTTCTGAGATTCTTCCATCACCTATTTGCTCTCAGTCTTCTGGGACTAGTGGAGGTCAGAGCCCTGTAAGTAGTGATGCAGGCTTTGTTGAACCCAGTGCAGTGCCATATTTGCATTTACACTCCAGGCAGGGCAGTATGATTCAGACTCTTGCAATGAAGAAGGCCTCAAAGGGGAGGAGGCGATTATCTCCTCCTACTTTGTTGCCAAATTCTCCTTCGCACTTGAGTGAACTCACTTCTCTAAAAGAAGCTACGCCTTCTCCTATTAGTGAGTCTCACAGTGATGAGACCATTCCCAGTGATAGTGGAATTGGAACAGATAATAACAGCACATCAGACAGGGCAGAGAAATTTTGTGGGCAAAAAAAGAGGAGGCATTCTTTTGAGCATGTTTCTCTCATTCCCCCTGAAACCTCTACAGTCCTAAGCAGTCTTAAAGAAAAACATAAACATAAATGTAAGCGCAGGAATCATGATTACCTCAGCTATGACAAGATGAAAAGGCAAAAACGAAAACGGAAAAAGAAATATCCCCAACTCCGAAATAGACAGGATCCAGACTTTATTGCAGATCTGGAGGAATTAATAAGTCGTCTCAGTGAAATTCGAATCACTCATCGAAGTCATCATTTTATCCCCCGAGACCTTCTGCCAACTATTTTTCGAATCAACTTTAATAGTTTCTATACACATCCTTCTTTCCCCTTAGACCCTTTGCACTACATTCGAAAACCTGACTTAAAAAAGAAAAGAGGGAGACCCCCTAAGATGAGGGAGGCAATGGCTGAAATGCCTTTTATGCACAGCCTTAGTTTTCCTCTTTCTAGTACTGGATTCTATCCTTCTTATGGCATGCCTTACTCTCCCTCACCTCTTACAGCTGCTCCCATAGGATTAGGTTACTATGGAAGGTATCCCCCCACTCTTTATCCACCTCCTCCATCTCCTTCTTTCACCACTCCACTTCCACCTCCTTCCTATATGCATGCTGGTCATTTACTTCTCAATCCCACCAAGTACCATAAGAAGAAGCATAAGCTACTTCGACAGGAGGCCTTCCTCACAACCAGCAGGACTCCTCTCCTTTCCATGAGTACTTACCCTAGCGTCCCTCCGGAGATGGCCTATGGTTGGATGGTTGAGCACAAACACAGGCACCGTCACAAACACAGAGAACACCGTTCTTCTGAGCAACCACAGGTTTCCATGGATACTGGCTCTTCCAGATCTGTCCTGGAATCTTTGAAGCGCTATCGATTTGGAAAGGATACTGTTGGAGAGCGATATAAACATAAGGAAAAGCACCGGTGTCATATATCCTGCCCTCATCTCTCTCCTTCAAAAAGCTTAATAAACAGAGAAGAACAGTGGGTCCACCGAGAGCCTTCAGAATCTAGTTCGTTGGCCTTGGGGTTGCAGACACCTTTACAGATTGACTGTTCAGATAGTTCTCCAAGTTTATCCCTTGGAGGATTCACTCCAAACTCTGATCCGGCCAGCAGTGATGAACATACAAACCTTTTCACAAGTGCAATAGGGAGCTGCAGAGTTTCAAACCCCAACTCCAGTGGTCGGAAGAAATTAACTGACAGCCCTGGACTGTTTTCTGCACAGGACACTTCGCTAAATCGGCCTCACAGAAAGGAGCTGCTACCTTCCAGCGAAAGGGCAGTACAAACCTTGACAGGTAAGAGGGTTATTTTGCTGCCTGTTGTTTGTGTTAGAGAAATGGTATGTTTTGCCTACTAGTTGCCTGATAACGTGTACATGAACTTTTAATTACTCTACAGAGTCTTTTCTTTTTATAAATGTATTTTGAAATGTTATGTTCCAAATTCTTGTTTTCAGTAGATGTGAGAAGTAAGATAAGGCATGTCTTTGCATTCATTTTGAATTTTGAATGATGATAACAGTATCAAAACAAACAAGAAGTAATATTGAACTTCTGGAAATCAGGAAAAGTGACTTATCTTTCTTATGCAAAAAGGTCTTTACACAGTTTATTTTCTGAGAAATAACTCATTGATCTGTTAACAGTTGCAAGATTTTTAATATATACTAATCCAACTTATGTGCTTCTATCTTACAGGAAGAATATGTTAACTGTATATGTCTCATAAAAATCTAATCATTCAAAGTTACCAACTTTGTAAAATGTAACTGAATATTTAGATGGACTTCATTTTTCAGAGTACCTTTAGTTATCTTCATAAAGGCTGCTTCAGTTGAATAAAAGACATGAAACAAATCTAGATAATGCATTTATTATGTCTAGAAAGTGTCTTTTAAGAATTGAAAAGAAGAAAGAAAATAAGAAAAAGGAAGCATTGCCTATTTATGTAGAAGATATTTCTAAGTCGGGATTTCTTTATCAGAGATCTCAACACTAAGGGTTTGTAAATTAACACTAGGAAGTCCATAAAATCTCTGATGTTGTAAATAAAATTATGTGTATATATTTTTGTGTGTATTTTTCAGGAGAAAATTCATACATTTCATCAGATTCTCCAAGTAAACTCTCTAAGCCTCAATATCCCTTCCTGTAAAATGGGACTAGTGGAGTTACAAGCAGTAAATGAAATTATATAGTGCTTATTGAAATGATTGTACATAGTAAGGACACAAATGTTAGTGGATATTATTATTCCTCCAAAAGATTAAAAACTTGTGTGTTAGAGGAAATGATAAACCTCTCAAAGAAAAGAGTTTTTGCTCTTGATTTCAATTATTTATGGATTTCTGAAAAATAAAAGCTGTGTTGATGGAGAAGCTAAGCATTCTTTAGTTTTTTAACAATGTAATAAAGAGGAAAAAAATCCTAGACTTAATTTGGTTCATTCAACAAATGTTTGACAAATACTTAACACCAGTTGTTGAATATCTGCCGCCTGCTAGACATTCTACTTTGTAGGCCATTGTGATATGGGGAACAAGGCACATCAGTTCATTGTTCTCAATTAGAAGAGATGGGTAATAAACAAAAGAATTAGACATTTAAATGGTTTAAAAACTGTTATGAGTGGTATATGTATTTTAAAAAGGAAAGTACAGGGTTCTATGAGAGCATGAAATGAAGACCTAACTCAACAAGGCTTCCCTGAGAAGGTGACCTAAACTGTTACCTGAGAGATGATCAGTAGTTAGCCAAGTAAACAGAATTCTACTTATTTATTCATTCATTCACTCATTATTTATGGAATTCCAAAACATCTAGCATTCTTCTAGTCAGTTGTATAGTAGGGAGTAGACATGGTATCTGGCCTCATTAACTTTCAGTTTAGTGAAGGAAGACAAACTTCAGAGTGGTAAGCACATAAATAATGGCATAATTGAGAAAAATGCTATCAAATTAATTAATGCAACAGTGTTGAGATGGATAATTAAAAAGAAGGGCATACCTATTTAGATAGAGTTATTAGTTGTGGCCCAATGATAAAAAGTTGAAGCTTGAAGGGTGAAAAACCACCAAGCTTCTCAGGCTAATTGGGTGAAGAGCATGTTTGAAGATCCTGAACTGGAAACAAGCGTAGATATTAGAAAGGGAGGGTGGGGAAGGTTCACTGTGGTAGGAGAGGGAATACAGAAGGGAGAATGGTGAGAGAGTTGTGGTGAAAGAAAGAAGCCAGACCATATGTTAACATTTTTGGATTTTCTAGTAAATGTGAAGTATTGGTTTTAGGTTTGCATTTTTAAAAGATCATTCTCACTCGTGTGAACATTCAATTGTAGAGGACAGAAATAGTTATAGGAAAACCAATTAATGGACAATTGCAGTAGTCTAGATAAGATGATGATACTTAGGCAAGGAGAGTGGCAGACTTCTGCATAAACATTATAGAGATTTGTGATGCTGTGCCCTGATACAGAGAAGAATGGAGGAGGAATGATTTTGTGAGGTCACAAGTTTGCTTTTTTATATACACACACACACACACACACACACACACACACACACACACACACACACACACACACACAAACATATACACACACATATATAAACCTTGAGGTGCCTTTAGAAGATTCAAGTGGAGATGTTGAGCAGCCATTTGGATTTCTAGTTCTGGAGCTCAATACAGATGTTTGGGCTAGAGAAATGGATATTTCACTGTGAGGTTTTGAAAAACTGCTGGGCAGTATTATTCACTAAAAATAAAAGGGCTTCTGGAGAAGATAGAGTTGGGAACAGATTCTCGAAACCTATGAAACTTTGTAACCAGCGCTCCAAGAAAAACAATAATGCTAGAAAATACCAGCAGCAGTTAAAAATACATGTTAAATTGTTTAATAAATAAATAAATACTGAAATAAATGTAAGACTTTTTAGGAAAGGAAGAAGGTAGCTTGATAGAAGGGCATATAAAGAAGAGTTGAAGCTGCTTGTTTGTAAACACAAATATATTTCATTTGCAGATAAATGAAGTGATGCCAGATATAACTGGTTCTGATTTATTGTCCTTACTTGTTTCTTTTGCCTGAAGATTGTGGGAAACCACACAATAAGCACTTGTAGGAAAACCTGTGGCCAGTTAGAGCCAAGAGGAAGAATGTGGGATGGATGGGCATTCTGAACAGAACTGCATTGCTCAATGGTTTACTGCATTTAGTTTGTGTTAGTGTCTTGTTTAGCTGCTAACTTGGAGCTTCCAAATATTAATGTACTCTGAAAAGTCATGTGTGAACTCACACCTCTCATGTCATTCTGCTGTTCTCTTTATCAATTGTATGTGAGCTGTTTCACTGTACAGAAACACTGTAACAACAGACTATGTATTTATGAATCCTCTATCAGTCTGTCTTTCACCATAACAGTGATATTTCCCTAGAGGGAATATAGAATGAGAAAAGAAGAGAGCCTTGGGCAGCTCTGAGGAACATCAGTATTTAAAGTAGTTAAAAATCATCAGCCTTTGGGTTATACATGACCCTTTGTGATGATCTCTAGTTTTTTTTTTAATTGCTAAAATTTTAAAATCTGGAGATTTCACATAAAAGTGCAGAATTCTGCTTCTCTTTGAAAAGAAATCAGAGCATCTGACAACTAATCCATATTTCCTGAATGACATCAATGGTTGGGTCTCAATAGTGGCAAGCACCACCCCCCCTTGTGCCTTTAGTTAGGACATGCATTCTTCACTTTGCCCCAGTCCTTACAGTTTCCTGTGTGTTATATCTGGCCCAGTTAAGCTATGTAAGCAGTTTATCTGGCTCCAGGGAGCATTTGAGTTTGAGGCCCCTAACTTGAGAGTTGTGAGAAGGAGCTTATAACAGGTAGGGAAATTGAGGTGAAGGTGAGGTGAGATGACAATTTAGGTTGTTGACTGTATCAAGTGTATCACCTACATAGGACATTGAAGTCACACAAGAGGCCATTTATAGGAGTTGGGATAGAAAGGATGAATGCATGTGATTTCAGGGTCCTCAGGGAATGAGATAGCAGGGAAATCTAACATATGCAAAAATATCTGCTTTATGAATAAGAACTTACCTTTTTTTTCCCTTTAAAAAAATAACATACAAAAACATTAAAAACCTCTCTGAAATCACTGTTCTGACACCAATTCTCTGTCACCAACTGGCTGATCAGTTCTGATACTACCTGGAGTTAGAGAAGACTCTACAAGTTAAGAGCAGAGTTCTTCAAAGACTGCCCCACTTAAGATGCCAGCTGCAAGTTTCAGTAGTCCCTAATCCACCCACACTTCTGCCCAGCCTGCTGCAAATTTGTGACCTTCCACAACTCCTCAGTTTTGATAATTTGATAGAATGGCTCACAGAACTTACTGAAACCACTATAATTAAAATTACAGTTTTATTATAGAAGATACAGATCAGGAGTTGAAGAAATGCATAAAGCAATAGCTAGGGTGGGGAAGGGGACACAGAGCTTCCATGCCCTCTCTTTGTGGAATCTGGATGTGTCACCCTCCCAGCACATTATTGTGTTTACCAACCAAGAAGCTTCACCAGGCCTCTGTGTCCAGAGTTTTTATTGGGGGTGTTATTATATAGGTACTTATTGATTAAATCATTGACTGTGTGATTGAATTCAGTCCACCTCCACCCTCTGTAGATTGGGCTCACCCAGAGTTTCAACCCTCTAATCATGTGGTTGATCTTTCTACTAACCAACCCCCAACCTGAAAGCATCTCAAGGTCCACCTGAAGTCACCTCGTTGGCGTAACAAAGACACTACTATCACTTAAGAAATTCCAAAGTTTTTTGAAGCTCTGTGCCAGGAATCAGAGGCAAATAACAGGTATATTCTTGATTATATCACAAGTCTAAATTCTGCTAATTGATCATATCTTGGCATCTCTTCATCTTCACAGTTACTGTTTTAATAAATTGATAGAAATGTGTCTTGATTTTCTCATAGGAATCTTTTTGTGGTAGACATGAAAATTGGTTTACCTGGCCACATAAAATCAGTTGAGAAAAAGATTTTTAGCTAAAGAAAAAAATTAAATCATGAAATATCTTCTAATTTGATCAATTTGAAAGTCAGAACTTGTTTAGACAAAGCTTTATATGTATTTGACTTTTTAATCTTAGCTGTTACGATGGTAGCTATCCCTTCAGCAGTTATTTTGTGTCTGTTGTTTGCCAGGTGCAAGGAATACAAACAAAAGGAATAAGCTATAATTTCTGCCCTCAAGAAATTTATAGTTCAGTGGAATACATTAAAATGTATACAAAAAATCATTGATAGCTCCTAAAATTGAGATATAGTGTGTTTTGGGGAGCAGAGAAGAGAGACCCACTTAAAAAGGAACCAGGAAGATGTTTTGAGTTTAGTGTGCAAGGAATAAAAGGGTGAAGACTATTTCTTATAGACAAATTAGCTTTTCAGGGTTTTGGAGATACTGTACTTACGTAACTGTAAATAGTCTGGTAAGGGACCCAGGAGATGAGGTTGGAAAGATAAGCAGGGGAAAGATCATAAAGCCTCTTGTTTATATAAGATACCAAGGGGTTTGGAGTTTACCCTGGAGACAATGGGAAGTTAAGGATTTTGAAGCAGAAGAATGATTTGCTAAGGTTATAGTGACAGCACTGTGATAGATGGGTTAGAGAAAGATGATCTGGTGGACCAGTTTGGGAATTGTCTTAGCAAAATATTATGGGGTCCTGAACTGAGGTAATGATAGAGAAGACAATATTCAAAAGAAATAGGTTAAAAAAAAAAAAAAGAGGTAGAGAAAGGGGGAAAGATTTTAGAATGTTTCCAGGGTACTTTTCTTGGGCAGATGGTTGAATGTTGGTATGATTGAGTGAAAGACAGTATGCAAAAGGAGAAGATTCCAGATGGAAAATGGATTTGAGTTTCATGCTGTTTAGTGGGATATAGGGATCTGTAGCTCAAAAGAGAAACCAAACATTAAGATAAAACTTTTAGTTAGGTGATTGTTGAAGCCAAGAGAAGGAATGATAATATTTAGGGTGAATACACTGGGTTTCCTAATGGATTTTGCAATAAAAGTGTCAGATACAGAGGTCATTTAGATAAGGACTAAAAGACAGTTTGCTGTGGCAGATTATCTTTTGTGATCTAAGAGCACTTTCCATAGTGGCAATTGTTAGATTTCTCGGTGTTAAGGAACGAATGGGAAACAAGAAACGCAGACAACTAAAATTCTTACAACTTTAAATTTTGTAGCAATTCTGACTGGTTTATTATTTACTCTTTTACTTTTGTATTCTGTCAAGGAAATAATTGCATGTTCTTGATATGTAATTGTTTCAATGTCACATAATTTTTCTTCCTAAAGTATAAAAAGAGTGTAACTAAACTTCATGTTATCTTACTTTGACCTTCTCAGTCTTCAGTTGATAATTTTTCCATACATAACTTGGAGATAGATTCATTGTACAAAAATTGGTATCCTGTTAAAATGTCCAAAAAGCTATTTACTATACCATGTACTACAGAATTATCAGTTACTTTGGGACATTATTATCCTGAAACAGCTGGTCAGTAGCCAAAGCTGGAACAGTTTAAGCAACAAAATAATGACAGTATTGGATTATAGCCTAAAAAATAAATATCCATTCGTCCATGCTGATATAAATGATTGGTTAAATAAATAAATGGAGGAAAGGGACAAGCCAGCCTTACAGAAGAATTCCAAATGATATATGCAGACTATCCCATTCAAGGAGGTGGAACTTAATTCTCCGCTTCTTGAATAGGGCTAAACTTAGTGACCTAATTCCAAAGAACAGAGTATAGAAAGGGAAAGGTAGTAACTATGCAGTGAAGAGGCCTAGCATACAGCAACTTAACCAAGTGCAAGTTTAACTTCACCAATGATAAATGTTGGTGGTAAAATGTACTCTCTGATATAATGTGATTAGAAGGGAACTTCATTCCTTTCTTATTGTTTCCAAAAGCCCATAACCCCAGTCTAATCATAAGAAAACATCACAGGGGTTGGGGGCACATATTATACAAAATACCTGGCCAATACTCAAGAGTATCAAAGACTTGGAAAAACAAGGAAAGATTGAGAAACTGTCACAGATCAGAAGAGACTAAGGAGACACGACAACTAAATACAATACAACATCCTGAATTGTACCCTGGAACAGGAAAAGGACATGCGTGGAAAAATTATACCAGTGTTAATTTTGTAGTTTTGACAAATGTACCATAGTTGTGTAAGGCAATAATATTAGGGAAAGTTAGGTAAACGATATATGGAAATTTTCTCTCTTATCTCTGCAACTTTTCTGTAAATTTTAAATTATTCCCAAACAATCAGTTTATTTAAAAAGCAGAATCGTGAAGTGAAACCTATCTCAAGCTGATACTATTTGTATTAGATTTATCATGTTAGTTCAAATAAAATAAGCATATTTGATAAATTATGTTGATGTCAATTTGAGGAAAAGAAATGAAATGAGATCAGAGGCACAGGCAGAAATGATAGTCCTTCATATATAGTCTGGAACAAGGCATTTAACCTCTCCTTGTTTCATAGATGAGGAATCAGACCGACTTAATTACTTGAGCAGTTTTGGACTAAATGAATTAAATCTCTTAAAGCTTTGAAAAGAATAACTGGTCTAATCATTTTATAAATGATGTGCATGTGGTAGCTTATTTTTTTTAACTGATATACTCTTCTCTACTGTTGTATACTAACAGTCTAAAATCAGTCTGATGCAGATGAAAATGTAGTGAAATTATACACTTAGATGAAACCAAGTTTTCTGGTTTCATGCAGTTCTGATAACTAATTGCATTTATTTAAGTGCTTTGTTAACTAGACATGAAATAGGAGTAGTGAGAAAGAGTTGCTGACCTTAGTGTCAAATACTCCATTCCTGCTTTTAAGCATTTTCAGTTCATGGCTAGCTGCACTTGCCAGAACCTGCAACCCGATTTTCAGAAACCTGGAGACTAGTAGCGTGGACTGTTCTGCGTTTATAGCTTACAAATTATAGACTGAAAAAAAAATATATATATCAATATATATCAAAATATATATATATAGTATTCATAACTATTTTGTCCCCCAGAAATAAATTAGGGCTAAATGTTTTTTTTGTTGTTTGGAAAAAGTATACTCACTGTAGAAGCATGATGGTTGAAGTACAGTATACTTAGTATTATTTTCTTTTTAATTGAAAAATGTAAACATTGATCTGAATTTTCTGATTTCCTAACAATTTATCTAGGATAGTATAAGATACACCCATAAGTGAAGTGGGCACATGTGGAGATGAAATCAGAAAATTTATTGTGGTGGTTAGTATAGTTCTGGGAATTTCCAGAGGAATTCTATTTCAGTGAATGATATGATTTGAGTAGTATGACAAATAGCCTAATTGGAAGAAGAAAAACACAGACTTTTTAGCTTAAAAATCGCCAGCACAGGCTCTGAATCATTTTCTCTTGTGCATTTAATTGGTGAGTCAGATGAAATATACTGCTTTCTGTAAATGTATTTCCCACAATTGGAAACAGCTGTTTTTATTGTGGAACCAGCTTTTATCTCAGCATTCAGCTCATTTGAAAGAAGCTTTCAGGGCTCTTATGATCTGTGAACCATAGCAAAGGATTCAAAATTTGAATCTGGAAACAAAAAAAAACTTGATCAGAGATTTCCACATAGTTGGTGTTTTATGCTCACATTCTTTTACTATGGTATCCATTTTAATTATGACCAACTTTGATTCATTCACTGCTTAACACACATTGCCAATAGTTTGACTTACAAGTAATAAAAGAGGAATTTCTTAAAATTAAATTTTTGTAGCATGCTTTAGTTTTGGTGGAAGGAGCAGTTTAAATGTTAGAAACTAGTTTTAAATATGTTATTTTAAAATAAACGTAAATCATCCATGTACTGATTACTGCATAGTATCCTTCCAAATCTAACATACTTAATCTGTTTTTCCATAGCTTGCCCAAAGATATAGCATTAGAAACATAAACAATTTGCTCATTCAAACCATTTCCTAGTTACTTGGGTCTTTAGTGTTGAACTCCCAACAGGGTGTAACCAAAACTCATGCTGTATTAAGTTATTAAAGTTTTAATAGTGGACTAAAGAAATGCATGTTTTATCCAAGCAGCTGTTGGTTTCGTTCACCATGTTCTTTTGCTAATTTACATTTGAAAATTCCTCATTTTTTTAGTCTAAGACACTCAGGGCTTTAGTGAGGTAGTTAGGTTGTATCTTTATTCTGGTGTTTTCTTTGTGATGCCTTCCAACACATACACACTATTATCAGTGGGAATTTTCTCTATTTATGCTGATATCTTTGCCCACATAATTCTGTCCTCACACCCAGGCATCTGTAAATGTAGTATTCCTTTTTTTTAATCTTAGCTTTGTTTCAGTTCCTCCTGTGTAGACATCAATCAAGATCTCCTGTGACAGATCAACTTCAGAACAGCTTCTTGGTTTCCACCCATTTTTGTGTATGATATGAAGATTTCCAGATTCTTATCCCTTTAAAATCTACTTACGTTCTTTTTTGTTTTCTCAACTTTTTGACATTCTTATCCACGGTTTTGTCTTATGGTTTTGCTGTAAGAGTACCATCTTTCCCTTTTCTTGTCTAATTTGACACAGATGTTTCCCCCACAACCTGTTTTTATCTTTAAAAATGCATCAGATAATGGCCAAATAAAAACCCAGAAATCCTACAATCAAAACCACTTCCAAGGCTCCCTCACATCTCCAAGTTTGTTTCTAATTCTTAATTCCCTCTTTATTATCCCAGTTAATGGTATCTCTTTTTAGTTTCTCTCCTTAGTCATAGTCTGCCTTCTTTTTTACATATAGTCCTCTGTTTTTCCAACAGAAGAAAAAGAATTTACTTGTAGTAATCAACTTACATTTATGTTAAAGACCAGTTTTATTTAGCTACTTCTTTTGTGATTTATCTGTGATTTCTCCTTCCGTCTTTTGTATAGTGGAGTTTCTAAACATATTTCTGAAACTATCATTTGAGTAATGAGACACTCAGTAGGGTTTCTACCAAATAGTGATTTGAGGAATTCTTGTTTATATCCCTTTTCCTTCTGAAGAACTTAATTATTCAGCTTTATACTATATTGAAACGAGAATGATAAGAACTCTCTGATATGTAAAATTATATATGTTCTCCATGTGTATTCTTTGAGGAAGTATCAAATTTTCTTGAATTGGAATACATATAAACCTCCCATCCTATAAGGAATGGAGAATCTTCACATATCCCTCCAGACAGATCTGAAATGACCACTGATGATACATGAACAAACAATCATCACATGATGGAAAAAGCAATAAAGCAGTAACTCCCCTAAGGAATCAACCATGATTTAGAAGAACCAGAGTCAAATAGTGAAAGCAGAAAACTTCTCTCTCCCCTGGCCCAGAGCTGAACAGAGAGCCAAACACTTCCTGATTCTGACTCATTGTTTGGGCACATCTTCTTTTATTGATGTAATCCAGAGCATAATCCCCCTGGAGAAGCTGTAGTGAAGAGTCAGTGAATTAAAAGATTCACCTCAGAGGAGATTTTTCCAACCTTGCAGCTACCTACCAGCCTTGGAGGTCCTTATCTTAATAGTACTCTTTAATTAGAGGTACTTATTTTACTGGTACTTCTTTATGTTTAAGATAAATGCTTGATATTCTAGATTAGATTCAGTTCCTAATTGGGTGTGATCCTGTCCATTTATTTATTTATTTGTTTGTTTGTTTGTTTATTTATTTAGTGTTGAATGGTTGCCTGTGCATGTCAGTGACATTATTAAGTATTTAGGGTCTAAAAATTCTATGATAAACTTATGGAGCCAATTTATGTATAACAATAGCATTTATAAAAACCCTTTGAATTTTTTACATTCTCTCATTTTGAAACACAACAACCATGTGAGTTAAGAGTGTATTACTAAACCAAGATTAAAGTATTTTTACTTGCCTGGATCTTATAGTTTAATTCATTAGCAGAGCCAGAAATCAAAACTCAGGATGTCTTACTCCATAGTTCATGTACTCAGCACTGCTGCACTCAGCTCCGCATTGCATTGTTTTAGGTTTTGAAACATAAATATATTGGTCTCTTTTGAAATGGACATACTAGTTCTCTGGGCATTATCTTCTTCCCCATCCACCCAACTGCATAATGGCACTTATAAAACAGTATATTTCTGGCAGTATTAGAGATAGTGTTTGCAGATTTCATATGATTTCTGCTATTAGGCCAGCTTTAACATGCCTTTGACCATCTTTAACAGGTTGCTGCTTCTTGTGTACAAATTTATATCATCATTTTCTAGTCTTAAACTTGGTTGCTTTACATCTTTAGATTTTTTTTTTCAGATATCCTCATCCTCTTAAACATAAGCAATGTTTTTAAGTGAAATAAAGATCTACGTCTGATGATTATCAAGCCCTAGAGATCTGTATCTTAAGGATTCAACTTTATTTCCCCCTTAGATGTGGAAAATTGTTAAGAACAACTCTACTCTGAATGAATAGGGAATTCAGACAGACTTTTAAAAATGAAAAATGAGAGCTCTACTGAATGAAGTTTCATTCCAGTTTCCTATTACATCCTAAGAATAGGCTGCTGGCCTCCATTACTTTCAGGAAATGAAAAATGGCTCGAAAGCTAAGTGAGCTAAGCCATCTCTCTCTCAATTGTTTCAGTTTCTCAGGAATTGCTGTACAAAGCTGCCAATAACGATCTCCGGGGATCTGACCCCTATTCCACCTCCCACTGCCTCCTCTGCAGCTCCAGATGCCACCAAAAGAAGGAGCTTTGAAGAAAGTGCCTGTACCCTCTTTTACCCTGAGGTGGGTGAGGCCAGGCAGGGTGATTCTCAGAATATCCTGATGATCAAAGGTATAGTTGAAGCCTTCATCAAGACTTTCTTGAAGATGACCAAGAAATTTGGGAAACGTTACCAGATAGCCTAGAACTGAAGACGGAGCTCAAGAATGGATGGCACAAATGCCACCTGAAATGTAATACGTGATGCCATACAAGACCCTAAATAAGCTCCTTGAGAGCAGAGACTGTTGTACTGTTTTTATATTTCTTTCCCCCACCCCCACAATGTCTAGTATAGTACCAAGCATATAAACTGTACTCAGTAAATGTTAGTTTATGACTGAGAGAGAAGACTGTATAAAAAGTGCTCTCCAGCCCCTTCTTTCCCTAGAACTTAATCTGAGTTTGTTTGCTCATTCATCAGGAGAATAGTGATAAAGAGAGTTCAATGATGTCTCAAGGTTCTTGGCCACTGTTGTCTTCTGTCTTGGCTGTGTGTGTGAGTAGGGAATATTTATCTGTCCAGAATACGAATTTTTCAGTATTAATACTTTAAGTTACGTCTTCACTGATGCCTGGGCTTTTACTTCTTAGATATTTTATATGGTTTTTAGCTCTTCAATGGAAATCTCATCTGAACCATACTCTAGGGGAATTTATTTTACCGTTGATTTTTTAAATCATTTTCGATCTGTTTTTAAGATTCAACAATAAATGGTCTTGCTTCTTGATTAGACTTACAGTAGTCATCGCTTTGTTTCCAAAGTAGGATGTACTATCATAACATCAGTTTCCCTAAAATCTAACTTGCTAGTCTTGAATAAGACACAGTCTTATATCACACCTGAGCAATGCTAAAAGAGCCTGCTAAAAGAGTATTTACAGTGATATGTATGATTTACGATACTACATGACTAAAGCAAAGCTCAAAGTTTACTATTTCTCTTTGAGAAAGGGAAATATAAGGAACTTAGCTCCATTGAGTTCTTCTGTACCCAAGTTGTCTTCCACTGAATTAGTTACTTCATTAAGAAGTTAACTGTCATTTAGAGGCAGATCTTAATAATCTCATCTTCAAGTGTTTGATTTGTCATACTTTTGTGCTGCTAGTTATATGTAAGGCCTTTTATTTGTAATGTTTTTTTAAGTTAAAAGTGAACATTTCAGAGTGTTACTAGTTTTTTTGACAAAACAGATGGACATTTATTATGTATTCTCAACAACTGGCTTTTTATGGTATAAGGAATCCAATATCAGAACCAAGTATATTTTATTCAGGAAAGTAATCTTTCCTGAATGACATACTTTTCTCTTGAGTAAGAATTGTGTTAAATTATGCTACATTGATTTGGGATTGTGGTAAAAGTATGAGACTTTTTGAAAGGAAATTGAGTTTGTCTTTATGAACTTTTATGTATATAAGGAACCTTAGGTGTAAGCTTCAAAGGAAGTTTATTCTATTCCATGCATAAATTAATCACAAATTCTTTCATAATATGCTATAGAGGAAAAACAGACTATGAAAATGATCTCTGTGGATTAAATAGAATGTGTGGATTTAAGGTTCAGCTCTTCTGATTTTCATTTCTGATTCTATTAAATGAAATGTTCAGTTTGGACCTGCTTTTCTCACATCAGTTGTTCCTAATCAATTGCCTTGTAGGTTTTGTCAGTTTATATGATAAATTTGAATCAACAATCAGGAATAGATTTGAGTAGATTATTGTTAGTGATTTTTATCAATAAATAATATATGTCACAGTGGTAATACATAAAAACTAAATATATTCTTTTCATTTTTCCACTTAAGCTAGTTTTCCCTCTGTTAATATAACAGGAGAAATTATAGGACCTGTGAAATTCTGTCTGCAACATCTAGTGTGATTTGTCTTCCACTTAATGTCCTCTTATTGTCAGCTTGAAAGTCGTGTTATTACAGAGAATGGCAGTGGCAACAACTAAAATACTACAGTTCTAACAGAATGGTTTGACATTATTTTTAGACTTGGATTTTCCTATTTCTGTCTTTTCCTGTCTCTCCAGGTTCCCAGCCAGCCTCAGATAAGTCTTCCCAGCGACCATCAGAGAGCACAAACTGTAGCCCTACGCGAAAGAGGTCTTCATCAGAGAGTACTTCTTCAACAGGCAAGTGCTGTTTGTTTTAACAGACTTTGAAGATAATTTCCCATCTGGTATGAACAGGCTTACAATAGATTTACACCATAGATTGCAATTTATATTGACTTGCAGTATAATATAAAAAAAAAAACAAAGGTGGTCCTGGGATGTGCTACTAATAATGTATCTTTAAACAGTACAATAGTGTTCCCCCTTTCCCCTTTTTATTTCCAGCTAGACAAACTCCATGGGGTATAGTGATTTAATTTTTTCTTCCAGTTTTATTGAGATATAATTTAGATACCCCACTGTATAAGTTTAAGGTGAACAACATAATGATTTTGACTTACATATATCCTGAAATAATTACCACAGTAAGTTTAATGGGCATCCATCATCTCATACTGGTATAAAATAAAAAGAGTAACACATCTTTTTTCCTTGTAATGCAAACTCAGGATTGACTCTCTTAACAACTTTGATATATAACATGCAGCAGTGTTAATTTTACTAATCATGTTGTATATTACATTCCTAGTACTTACTTGTCTTATAACTGAAAATTTGTACAGGTATAGTGATTTTTATATAGTCCAGAAGGGAAAATTTAAAATAACTAAGTACAGTAGTAGACAGACACAAAAATAGAGATTTTGAAAGTTGAATTGAGGAAACGGGGTGTGTAGTATAATAGAGGGGTGTAGATTGGATCCAGTTAATAAAACTTAGATATATATATAAAACTGATCAGTAAAGTAATAGTTTCCAGTAACATTTACAAATCTTTGAAATGTGTGAAACAATCTGACGTTATAAGAAGAACCTCCATTAATAATTATTTCTAATCTTAACTTTTAAAATTTTTGATGTATATATATATATATATATACATATAAAATGACCTCTTCATATGGTATAACCTATCTATATAATTTATACATAGATTTAGGTTATGGTCTCAGTTTTCTTTTTACTGATAGTGATAGTATGTGTGTTTACCAAAAAAAATAGAGGCTAACATATATATGTCTTCTACTTTTACTGGGATTAGAGAGTAAGGAATCATTTTTAATTTATCCATGTTACCAGGAGAAATAGGGAGTGGTAGGTTCATTCCTGGCAGTGGGAGTAATATATGTAAAGGGGAGAATAGTGAGTTCAGGAAACTAAACAAAAGAGCCAGTGTGGTTGGAGTAAAGACACTGAATATGAAGCTGAAAAGGTACGTAGGCACCAGTCATGTACAGCCTTACTAGTAACACTTAGAAGCCACTGAAAGTTTTGAACACTCCTGGAATGTCCGCCACCAGCTTTTATGCCCCACCTGGGTAAGCTGCAGCCATCCCCCATGTCCCCAGGAGATCCTCCAAATCCAGCAGGCAGGCCTGGCCCAGGTTCCTATGAAATCACTGCCTCTTCCCTTGGACCTGGCGCATGTGAGTTTTTGTGTACACTTCCCAAGCGAGTGGAGTCTCCATTCCCCCCAATCCTGTGGGGCTCCTGGAGCCAAGCCCCACTGGCCTTCAAAACCGTATTTCCTGGGGTCTCCTTCTCCTCCCAATACGGGGACCCGGGCTGGGGAGCCTGATGTGGGGCTTAGAGCTCTCACTCCTGTGGGAGGGCCTCCATGACTTATTCTTCAGCTTGTGGGTGACCTGCCCGGGAGGGTCTGGGGCACAATTATATCACAAGCACACCCCTCCTACTGTCCTGCTGTGGTTCCCTCTTTATGTTTCTAGGTGCAGAAGATCTTTTTTGCTAGATTCCAGACTTTTTTTCGACAGTTGTTTACATTCAGTTGTGGTTTTGTTGTAGTCACAAGGAGAGGTAAGCTTGTGGTCCTACCACTCCACCATCTTGACCAGAAAATCTCAAGTCACTGAAAGTTTTAAGCAAGGAAGTGACATACCATTTCTTAGCTTTCTGTCCGTGTGGTTTTGACTAGGAGATCACTTGTGACTTATGGTCAGAAAATTTAATTTCTTCATCAGTACAAGGCCTCACTGTTGAATTGTATCAGTACAGTACTTATGTAACTTTTATTTGATGATTATCTTCACCATATTTGAAGCTTCTTATTAGTCCCATTGTGCCAAAAGTACCGTGAAACTCAAACAGGAATGATGATTTTGTCTCTTACGGTGTTTTGTTTTTATACTACTTCAGGGAGACTTTTAAATTCTTTAATAATGACTGACTAATTTTGATAGTGTTGACTCACCAGGGTGTTCAGCAAACCACAGCCTATGGACCAAATGTTGTCCAAGGCCTCTTTTTTTGTGCAGCCCCCAAGCTAAGAATTGATTTTTAAAGGTTTTTTTTTTTTTAAGGGAGAAAGAAAAAAGTATATATGAGATATTGTACATGTCCTTGAAAGCCTAAAATATTTATTATATATCCTTTTATAGAAAAAGTTTGCCAACCCCTACAAAATAGAATGAGATTTCTATGAGACATCTATGAAGAAGATCACCAAAATGTTTTACATTAGTAAACCAAAGAAATCATAACTAAATTCATAAAGTTTCTCTTAACATAACACTGTTCTAATCATTCAAATAAATATTTATTGAGGTTACTGTAAGTACTGAGCACCAGGGGTACAAATATGAATAAGATAAAGTTCCTGCCCTCAAGGATTCGGACATATTCACCAATTTAAAAGTGTATTTATCAGACTACTATACAAAATGTTATGACACGTAGAGGAACTCAAGCACTGAACCACTAACATCCTGAAAAATGTGACACATATACTACCATAATTTGAGTAGATAAATGGGACCAAAAAATGAAGATGTAAAAGTAATAATGGACTAATATCAGATATGGTATTTTTTTATTTGAAGGAACTGAGACTTTGCTGTAGAGCTGCTGAAGGATTTTGAACTGAGAAGATGAAAATTGTTTGATATATTATATATCAATCTGAATAGGCTAGATTTGGCAGTGCTAAAAAAGAATCCCAAAAATTTCAGTGACATAAAACAACAAAAGCTTATTTTTTTGTTCATGCTTTGTGACCATGATGGGTCTGCTCCATGTTGTCTTCCCTCTGGTATCCTATCTGGAATGTTTGTGGCTTATGTTATGAAAGAGATTAAAGTGCCATAGTAAAGCACTAACTGGCTCTTAAGATTTCTGCCCATAAGTAATTCTCACATTTCAGTGCCAAAGCAACTCACATGGTTAAGTCATACGGTTAAGTCAAGGAACTATGGGAAGTATAATCCTATCAAGGGAGGGGCAGCAAATATTTATGAGTAATAGTATAGTCTGTCACATATGCATTTTAGAAAAATGGAAAAGATTACGTATGGAGAATGAAGTGTCACAAAAGAAACGCATAAAGATAGTGGCTTCAAGTTTGGTTATATTAAATTTGAACTGTCTTTGGGCTATTGACGTAGAGATGTTGAATAGCCATTTGGAAGGTGGTGGTTTATAGTTGATGACACCTGTGGTAGAGACACAGATCTAGTAGTGTCTATATATAAACTTGAATCTGGCAGTAAATGAGGTTGCCAAAGGAGAAAGTGTAAATTGAAAAAACAGAGTTAGAGATTTAAGATGCATTAACATCTGAGAGGGAAGTGGATGAAAAGATTTCATTGAACGGCATAAAATTTTTAAATAGGTTTTTAAAATAAAGAGTACCTGTCATAGAAGTCTCTTAATGTCAGCTGTCATAAAGAGGTCAAGAAGATTTGAACAGAAGGTCTGAAATGGGGAAATGATTTTTAAAAAACCAGTTTGCAGGTGTAGAGTTAGAGGAATTAAATAAATTACCTTCCAGAAGGCATTGAAACAAGGCAATATAGTATTTTATAGAATCATTTCGTCTTTCTTTAACTGGTGTGCAAATATTGTTGCACTAGTGAAAGTAGTAGTCCTCTTGTAATTGTATTGGGAATATACTGTATTCAGGGAATTATATTAGGCCCAAAGAATTATAAGAGATGGTCCCCAATACTAAAGAACTTACAACCTCTTTATCTTGAAAGCAACAATAAAATATATTAGTGATTGTATAGTAATATCCTGTAAACACCAAAGTACTGAAATGATACAAAGTTGATCAAAAAAGACTTCAATCAACTTCGGATTGAGACATAAAAGATATCTTAGATAAGGCATGGCTAAAGATATTCTAAGTGGGAAAAGAAAAGACAGCATCATGATACGTTGGAGCAAACCACGAATTTTTTATTTAGATCTAGTTCAATTCAGCTTTAGCAGTATGGTGTAATCTAGGGCAAGTTACGTAAACTGCTCAAGCCCCAGCTTTCCATCCATAAATCAAGGCTACTTCTGTTCACCTTCCAGAATAGTGAGGATTAGAGTAAATTTATATAAAGCTCTTATCATTGATCAGTTCTTGAGTAAATGGCAACTTTCATTGTTACTACTGCTACTGTTGGCCTTCCTCTCATTATTCTTATGAAGCTATGTGGGAAACAAGATAATACAGTAGGGAGATTGGGTATACTGGTAGAGAATAAAAAGATTGCATAGGCATTTAGGCCCATTTGATTAGTAAGTAGCCTTAAAACTCAAGTCTTTGCTGAGTACTAGGCCCTGTTTTCAGATAGTAAATCTCCATAATGGTAGAGTACAACCTAGCAATTGTAAGATGAAAAATGTCCAGAGCATATATAGAACAAGGAAACATCTGAACTCTGATTACTGAGTGTAGAGTCCTTGGGACAATCATGGAGACCCTCATAAGGGTTACACCTTAGGGCTAAACCATCCCTCAAGTGAAGGCTACACTGCATCCAACCTACTAAAGATTTAAACTAGGGTTCAAAGGATCAAAGTATTCAACAAGTGATTTACCTGACTTCACTTTAAAAATTTTATAATTATAATAAAATACACATAGCATAAAAGTTAACCATCTTAACCATTGCTGAATGTATAGTTCAGTAGTGTTAAACACATTAATACTGTTGTGCAGCCAGTCTCTGGAAATCTTTTTATCTTGTAAAAGCAAAACTGTATATCCATTAACTTCCCATTCTTCCATACTTCCAGCCCCTGGTACTCACCATTCTACATCCTGTCTCTATGACTTTGACTGTTCTAGGCAACTCACATAAGTAGAGTCATATAGTAGTTGTCTTTTTTCATTGGTTGACTTCACTTAGCATAATGTCCTCAAGGTTCATCCATGTGTCAGAATTTCCTTCATTTTTAAGTCTGAATAATACTCCACGTGTGTTTATACCACATTTTGTCATTTATCCACTGATGAACACTTTGGTTGCTTCCACTTTGTGGCTGTTTGTGAATACTGTGAACATGGGTGTACCATATCTCTTCAAGACCATGTTTGTAATTCTTCTGTACTCAGAAGTGAAATTGCTGGATCATCTGTTTTTTTGTTTGTTTGTTTTGAAGAATTGCTGTACTATTTTCCATAGCAGCTGCACCGTTTTACACCTACCAATAGTGCACAACTTTACAACTTCTTCAATTTCAGCATTTTTAAAAAGTAGGCGACAAAATGAAGCCAGCAAAATCTAAACACTTAACAATTTGCCATTCCAGTGTCCAGCATCTAACCAGAGATTAATAGACATGCCAAGAAGCAAGAAAATGACTTAGCAGAATAAAAATCAATCAGTGGAAACTGCCACAGAAATAACATGTGATGTAATTGACAGACAAGTACAGTAAAACAACTATCTTTGAGAATTTAAAGGAAAACATGAACATAGTGAAGAGAGAAATGGAAATCTATCTAAAATGAAGTACGGAATTGAGGGGAAAGGACTGATATATCACAAATGGAATTTCATTGACCTGTGGTACATTATCAAAAGGACTAAATTACGTAAGATTGGGGTCTTACAAGGAAGGAGTTAGGAATAAAAAACATTTGAAAAAAATAATCCTTAATTTTTCCACGCTTAATGAAAACTATAAACCTATAGATCCATGAAGTACCACAAATCCCAGGTAGGATACACAAACATACAGAAATCAAGGGGCATCATTATCAGATTTCTTAAAACCAGTAGTAAAGAGAAAAATCTTAAAAATTAAGCAGCAGAAGCAAATTGACAAAACAGCACATAGTATACAGAGGTACATTAGAACAAATCATAGCAGATGTATTGTCAGAGATGTTGTAAGACAGAAGACAACGAAATGGTGTCTTTAAAATGCTGAAAGGGAAAAAAATCACCTATCAATTTAAAATTCTATAGCCAGTGAAATACCTTCACAGATGAAGACAAAATAAACATTGTCAGAAAAATAAGCTTAAAGAATTTGTTGCCCACAGATTTACAGTAGTAGAAGTGTTCTTCAAACTGAAAAATCATACTAGATGGAAACAAGGCTCTACCAAAGGAATGAAAGTTCTAGAAATTTGCAATAAATAAATATAAAACACTCTTTTCTCATATTCTTTTAAAGTTCATGTGGTATTACACCAAGATTTCATCTGGGCCATTAAACATCTTAGTAAACTTTAAAAGATTGATATCACATAGAATATATTTTAAGAACACAATGGAATTGAAGTACACAAGGTATCTTGACATTCCCCAGATAAGTGAAAGTTCAACAACACAGTTCTTTTTTTAGTTTATTTTCTTTGGTAGGGGGATAAAACAACACAGTTCTGAACAGCACAGAAGTCAAAGAGGAATTCATAGACAAAACTAGAGAATCTTTTAAATTGAATAAAAATGAAAACATAAAAATGTGTAGTATATAGCTAAGTCTGTGTTTTTAGCTCTTCAAAGTTACATTTAGATAGCAGAGGTCTAAATCAGTAGCCAAGCTCTCAACTTTAGGAAGCTAAAAAAAAAAGAAAAAGAAAAATAACATGTTAAACCGAAATTAGATGGAAGAAAATGATAACTATAAGAGCAAAAATAAACAAAGCATAAAGAAATCAATGAAAGCTTATACTGGTTCATTGAAAATTAAAAAAAAAAAAGGATAACTCTAGCCTAAAGGATTAAGAAGAATGTTGAATTAGTAATATCAGGAATGAAAGAGAAAATATCCCTGCAATTGCTGTGTACCTTAAAAGGACATTAAGAGGGCATAATAAACAGTTTTATGTCAATAAACTTGAGAAAAGGAGCACATTCTTTGAAAACCACCACCTACTAAAACTTAAGAATAAATAATCAAATAGCCCTATGTCTATTTTAAAAATTGAACTTAACAGTTAAAAATCTTCCTCAAATGGAAACTCAAAGCCCAAATAGCTTCAGTTTTGAATATTGAAGGAAAAATGGTGTTACTGTTATATAAAAGGTCTTCCAGAAAGCAGGAACATTTCCTAACTCATTTTATGAAGCCAGCATTACTCTGATTCTGAAACATTACCAGAAAACTACAAACCACTATTGTTTCTGAGCATGGATGCAGATGGTACAAAATATTGTCAGATTGAGTCCAGAATGCTGAGTGGATAACATACTATGACCACATGGATTTATTTCAGGGATGCAAAGTTGGTTTAACATTAGAAAAGTCAGTTAATCTATTTCATGAAATTAACAGTAAATGAGAAAATCGGAGTTGTCTAAGTGGGTAAGGAGAAAACATTTGGCAAAATCTAACATCAATTTTTGATTTTTGAAAAAACTCAATTCTTAAAAATAAAAGACATACAGATGGGAAAGGAAGAAAGAAAAAAATGCTCATTTACAGACAAAATGATCTATAGAGAAATTCTTAAGGGGTCGGTCCAAAAAAGCTACTGAATCTAATAAATGAATTTCAGAAAAAGATATAAACTAAACATAAAAAATGTATTTTTTTATACCAGCAATGAATAATTAATAATTGAAATGTAAACAAAATACCATTTATAATTATATTAAAAGCCATAAATACTTAGGGATAAATTTAGTAAAATATATACAGGATCTATGTGATTAAAAATGTAAAGCATTACTGACCAAAGTTAAAGAATGGATATTCCAGATTTATTATTTGTTTGGAAGAGTCAATATTGTTAAAATGTCAGTTCTTTACAAATTATAAATTTAATGGGATCTTAATCATAATTCCAGCTGACTATTTAAAGTAGAAAATGACAAACTGATTCTACAGTTTACATAGATATTATGTATAGTACCTTAAAAAGTAAAAATGTTTGGTCTTTTTAAGAACAAACTTAGAAGACTTCCACTCACTTATATGAAGACTTGCTATAAACTAAACTTATCAAGACAGTATGTTACTGGTGAAAGGATATATACATCATTAAGTGCAACCAAATAGTCCAAAAAGTAGATATTCTCATATGTATTTTTTATTTTAATTGATTTTCAGCAAATATGACTATATTTTCGTGGGGCAGGGATAATCTTTTTCAACCAATGGTGTTTGGATTTCCTGGATATCCTTATGCCATAAAAGGATCACTGACCATACCTGATACCACATATATAATTTAACTCAAGATATATACCTATGTGTAATTTCAAAACTATGAAACTTTTAGAAGTACATATAGGAGAAAATCTTTATGACCTTGGGGAATTCAGAACTTTCTTAAATAAGATAAAAAGCATGGACCAGTAAGGCAAAAAAAAAAAAAGATAAATAGAACTTCATAAAATTTTAAAACATTATGCTCTTCAACAAATTAATAAAAAATGAAAAAACATAAAAGTAAAAAGAATTGGTAAATATGTGTGGTGATGGTGATCATTTCACAATACATGCAAATACCAAATTATTATTCAGTTGTACGCCTGAAACTAACATAAAGTTATATATTAATTATATCTCAGTAAAATGAAAAGGCAAATGATGGAGTGAAAGAACCCAGTAAAAATAATGAGGAAAAGATTTGAATGGAGTCTTCTCAAAATAATGCATATGATACAGAGATCAGTTGCATTTCCAAACATGAACAACGAAATGTCAGAAAAAGAACTTAAGGAAACAGTCCCATTTACCATTACATCAAAGAATACAATACCCGGGAATAAACCTGCCTAAGGAGGCAAAGGACCTGTACTCTGAAAACTATAAGACACTGATGAAAGAAACTGAAGATGACACAAACAACTGGAAAGATATACCATGTTCCTGGATTGGAAGAATCAATGCTGTTAAAATGGCCATAGTACCCAAGGCAATATACAGTTTCAGTGCAATCGCTATCAAATTACCAATGACATTTTTCACCGAACTGATTTAAAAATTTTTAAATTTGTATGGAAACATAAAAGACCGCAAATAGCCAAAACAATCTTGAGAAATAGGAACAGAGCTGGGGTAATCACACTCCCTTGACTTCAGACTATACTACAAATCTACAATAATCAAATCAGTATAGTATTGGCACATATACAGGCACATAGATCAATAGAACAGGCTAGAAAGTCCAGAAATAAGCCCACACACTAATGATTAATTAATCTATGACAAAGGAGGCAAGAATATACAATGGAGAAAAGACAATCTGTTCAGTAAGTGGTGCTGGGAAAAACTGGACACCTACATGTAGAGGAATGAAATTAGAACATTTTCTAATGATATACAAGAATAAACCTAAAATAGATTAAAGATCTAAATGTAAGACCAGATCTAAAACTCCTAGAGGAAAACATAGGCAGAACACTTTTTGACATAAATCTCAGCAATATTTTTTTCAAACCAGTTCTCAGAGTAATGGACATAAAAGCAAAAATAAACAAATGGACCTAATTAAACCTAAAGGTTTTGCACAGCTTAGGATACCATCAACAAAATGAAAAGACAACCTATAGAATGGGAGAAAATATTTGCAAATGATGCAACCAACAAGAGACTAATATCCAAAATATACAAATAACTCATACAGCTTAATACCAGAAAAAAAAAAAAGCAACCCAATCAGAAAAATAAGCAGAAGACCTAAATAGACATTTCTCCAACGAAGACAGCCAGATGGCCAACAGGCACATGAAAAGATGCTCAGTTTCGCTAGCTATTAGAGAAATGCAAATCAAAACTACAATGTGGTATCACCTCACACCAGTCAGAATGGCCATCATTAAAAAGTCTACAAATAATAACTGATGGAGAGGGTGTGGAGAAAAGGGAACCCTCCTACAGTGTTGGTGGGAATGTAAATTGGTGCAGCCACTATGGAGGACAGTATGGAGGTTCCTTAAAAAACTAAAAACAGACTTACCGTATGATCTAGCAATCCAAATCCTGGGCATGTATTCAGAGAAAACTATAATTCAGAAAGGCGCATACACCTCCAATGTTCACAGCAACACTATATACAATAGCCAAGACATGAAAACAACCTAAATGTCCATCAACAGCTGACTGGATAAAGATGATGTGGTATAGACATATATTAAATGGAATACTACTCAGCCATAAAAAGGAATAAAATAATGCCATTTGCAGCAACGTGGATGGACCTGGAGATCGTCATTCTAAGTGAAGTAAGCCAGAAAGGGAAAGAAAAATATATTGCTTATATGTGGAATCTAAAAAAGTAAGTCACAAATGAACTTATTTACAACACAGAAACAGACTCAACAGACATAGAGAACAAACTTATGGTTGGTTACCAGTGGGGAAAGGTGTGGGAAGGGATAAATTGGGAGTTCAAGATCTGCAGATACTAACTAATGTATGTAAAATAGATGAAGCAGCGAATTTATACTGTATAGCACAGGGAACTACATTCAGTATCTTACAGTAACCTATAATGAAAAAGAATACGAAAAAGAACATACATATGTATATGTGTGACTGAAACATGCTGTACACCAGAAATTGAAGCAACATTGTAAACTGACTATATTTCAGTTAAAAAAAGAATGCATATGATTTGCCATCAAGCACATGAAAATATGCTCAGTATTAGGGAAATGTAACTAAATCCTTAATGAGATATCATTTCCTATGTATTAGAATGATTAAAATTTAAAAGATTGATTATGCCAAGTCTTGAACTCTCATTCATTGCTGATGACACTGTAAAGTGGAACAGAGTTTGTCAGTTAAACATCCACTTAATCCTGCCTAATTCCAGTCTTAGGTATTGACCCAAGAGAAATGAAATCATATGTCCAAACAAAATGTCATGTACACAAATATTCATGGGAATTTTATTCTTTATTGTCAGAAATTGGAAACAACTCATGTCTCCAGATAAATGTGTAAACAATTTATGGTATTATCATGTAATACAGTGGTAAAGTGGAATATGTAAATATTATAAAGAATAAAGAAGAATGGAACAACAAGAATTAATCTCAAAAATGTGCTGTGTGAAAGAAGCTGGACAACGATAGAGTATAATACTCTGTTTTACCATTTATATGAAATTGTAGAAAAGCAAGCTTAATCTATATTGAATGAAAACAGATGAGTGGATTCTTCCCTGGGGCTGTGGTTGACAAGCAGATTGTCTCATGTGGGGCACAGGAGAACTTTTAAAGATAATGGAAATGTTCTATATCTTGGTTTTGATGGTGGCTGCATGGTAAATTTGTCAAAACTCATAAAAATGTATACATAAAAGACGCACTTAATTTTATGCAATATTTTACCTCAATAACATTAATTTACAAAATAAGCTATTACATCTAAAACATAGTGCCCAATATCGTGCCCTGGACAGAGAGAAGGAAAGAAAGAAAAAAGGAAGGAAGAAAGGAAGGGAGGGAGGGTGGAAGTAAGAAAGGGAAGGAGGAAGGAAGGAAGGAAAAATGGCAGACTAGAATTTAGGAAGATAGGATTAGTTCAGAAAGTAAGGTGTGAGGTAGCCCCACGTGAGTGAGTATTCAAACAATGCACTTGTTTTAGGCTTTTTTAAATTTGTTCTTATGAATTAGAAATATTTGGTGGCTCTGAGCAGTTGATGAAGGGAAAGAGGAGACAAAACTAAATTCCAGGATTTTGAGCCCAAGATTCTTTCTTTAACTACCTATTAACAATTACAATTAATTATTTGGTCATTGGAGACACAAAGTGAGTATATATATTATTCACTGTGATTAGTGCTAAGAAAGGAGAAGGTATTATGGTAATTCTTAACAGGATGTGGGGTGCCTAGTCAGCAAAGTTCTCCTTAAGGAAATGATATCCTTACTGTAAACTAAAGAGTGAACAGTAATTAACCAGATAAATTTGTGAGCAAACATTGTTCCAGGCTGTGAGATAACATATTCTGAGGCCTTGAGTCAAAAAAGGACATATTAGGTTTGAGGAATTGAAATTCATTATTACTGCAATTGAGGGTTCAAAATAGTGCTAATAATATGACATGAAGCTAGAAGAAAAGGTTATTAATTTCCAAGTTGTTTTATGTAGTAATATGCTTTTTAAGAGTTTTAAGCGGAAGCAAAAACCTGATAAAATTTGTGGGTTTTTTTTTTTAATCCCTCAGGCTACTGTGTGGAAAATGGGATGCAGGGAAGCAAGAGTCAAAGTAGGAAGAACAATGTTCTGGTTATCTTATCTATTGCTGAATAATAAACCAGCTTAAACTTACTGATGTCAAACAATAATAATTTATTATCCAAAAGTTCTGGGTGCTCATCTTGGCAGTGTCTGTGGTTGTAACCAAATGGTGTCAGGGGCTGGTATCATCTCAAAAGGCTACCTCATTCACATGGGTGGTTGATACTGGCTGTTGGTTATGACCTTAGTAGGATCTATTGATCCACATGCCAGTTCATATTCTGGACTTCCTTGCAATGTGGAAACTAGGTTCCAAGGGCAAGTATCCTGAGAGAGACTTAAGTGAAAGCTGTGCTTCCTTTTCTTGCCTAACCTTAGAAATCACCACATTCTTATTTTCATCAGATTCTCTTTACTAGAAGCAACTGACTATTCAAAGCAGCTCATATTCAGAGGAAGGGGAATTAGATACTACCACTTGGTAGAAGCATCACAAGAGTTGTGTACATGTTTTAATAGCACTGCAAGCAGGTTAGGCAGGAAGATAAGGTTAAGTTACTCTTGAGTAGCTGTAGTAGAATGAAGAAAAGTGGATAGGTTTAAGAGATCAGACCAACTTAAGACAAAATTTTATGGTTTGTTGTGAGAAGAAAGGAGAAATAATAGATGATTTGATGTGAGCTTGGATTAAAAAATTCCAGCCATATGCACTGAGACAGGTAATCAGGAAGAGGAGAAGGATTGAAGGAATAGATAATGAATTAAATTGTGAACATGAGTTTGAGAAATCTATGAAACATGCAAAAGTAGAGAATTAGAAGAGTTCTATTCAGAAAATAAAGATTTGGGATTTGGGAGTCATCAGAATATAGATAATAGTTGAATGATTTGCCAAAGAGAGAGTTGAAACAAGAAAAGGACATGTACTAGAGAAGTTGAGAAACTGTAGCATTTAAAGGTTGGGGAAAAGGAAGGGATCTGTTTTCATATTGGTAATTTTCAGATAAAACTGAAGATTGGTATGTATGTTCTGATGATACTTGAAACTATGAGGATAAACATGTTCCCAGTGGGAAAATAGGTATAAAATGTAAATGACAAGTACTAGGGATTGAGGACCTCTACAGTTAAAAGGACTGGCAGGTAACTGGAAGATAATCAAAGTGTGTCATAGAAACAGTGGAGGCAGGATTTTAAAGAATGGTGATATAAAATATAGCTGAAAGTTTGAAATTTTAAAAATACTGAATTTAAACAAGACTGTCAGCTATATTTGAAGGCAGGTATTGGTAATTTGAGAGAAACCAGAGTAGTCTGAGATTATATAATTTACAATGCCTGAGATTTGTGAGGGAGTATCTAGAATAGTATCACATTTTAAAATCATAAAGATAAAAAATCTATTGGTTAACTTTGGAGAAGTATAACCTGTGATTGTTCGTAGTAAACTGGGCATCTTAGGAAGTAACCTATTACGATCTTATTTTTATAATACTGTAAAACTAATATAGCTTACCAGAGGAACAAGCATTTCCCACATTAATTATAATCATAAAAAGTTACTGAGTGGTATCTGAAAAAACAAAGTTCACCAGATCTTTGAATCACTAAGATTAAGGTTTATCTGAGATCACATGTTTTATGATCTTACCATTAACATATATTCTTTCTAAACTATTTCATAGTGATATTTTTTATTGTAATTTTAAAGCATTTTTCAAGAAGAGAGTTTCATTTTATGTCCTTGCACTTAAAACATTGTCAGAAAAAGCACTGAACCAGAAATATCATATGTATTTAAAGTTTAGATCTTTGTTCAACATTTAACTATCAAATCCCTTAACCAGACCTTCCTTTTTAAAGAAATAAACTCTATTCTTTCTGCTCCTCATCTCAGAAAGTGAGAATTGTTTTAATTTACATATTATTAGGGAAGCACAGGCCAATTTTGAATTTATTATGGTTACTGTAATATACCTTATTCAGGAAAGCAAATTATGAACTTGCCTGTGAAAGATAAATGCATGTGGTATTATGATATTTAATCTTGCTGTGAAAAATAGAGCAGTATTCCTTGTCTTTTATCCTTTGTAAAAAGTTACTTAAATAACTAGCTGTATTCAGTTTTTATCCTCTGTGATTTGTTTGCTTATTTAGTGAATGGAGTTCCCTCTCGAAGTCCAAGATTGGTTGCTTCTGGGGATGACTCTGTGGATAGTCTGCTGCAGCGGATGGTACAACATGAGGACCAGGAGCCCCTGGAGAAAAATATTGACGCTGTGATTGCATCTGGCTCTGTGCCACCTTCCTCCAGTCCAGGCCATAGCCACAGCAAGGAGCGAACCCTGGGAAAACCAGACAGCCTTCTAGTGCCTGCAGTCCCCAGTGACTCTTGCTGTAGTAGCATCTCACTCCTTTCTGAAAAGTTGCCAAGCAGCTGTTCCCCCCATCACATCAAGAGAAGTGTGGTAGAAGCTATGCAGCGCCAAGCTCGGAAAATGTGCAATTATGACAAAATCTTGGCCACCAAGAAAAACCTGGACCACGTCAATAAAATTTTAAAAGCCAAAAAACTTCAAAGACAGGCCAGGACAGGGAATAACTTTGTGAAACGTAGACCAGGTCGACCTCGGAAATGTCCTCTCCAGGCTGTGGTATCAATGCAAGCATTCCAGGCTGCCCAGTTTGTCAGCCCAGAATTGAATGAAGGCGAAGAAGGAACAGCACTGCACCTCAATCCTGATACAGTTACAGATGTCATTGAAGCTGTTGTTCAGAGTGTAAACCTGAATCCAGAACATAAAAAGGGATTGAAGAGGAAAAGTTGGCTTTTGGAAGAACAGACCAAGAAAAAGCAGAAGCCATTCCCAGAAGAAGAACAAGAGAATACTAAAAGGTAATTCCTTGTATAACATTTAATCTAAATAGAGGAAACTAGTTTATGTACAAATGTAACGTATCTATGCAGCTGAATTGTTCAGTTACTCTAACAACCTTTCACTATATAAGACCTGTTCTTTTCTGTTCTATTTAAGTGTTCTTACTCATGGCTGTCCAGAATTATAAATAATTAAGAAGCAACGGGGAATGTAACAGTCTAGCCCAAGCCCCTCACTTTACAGGTGAGGAAATCAAGGCCCAGAGAGACTGTTTTATCCAGTATGTAGCTGTGTGAGTGGCGTTATTTTTACTATCACACTATCTCATCTCCTCTGTGGTCTAAACTCTTCATCCTATCATCAAATACATTTTTAAGTCTTCCTGTCTGTTAGTTTTTTTTAATAGTTTCTTTTTTATATTTTTACTTTTTCTCAAAAGGTGTAGAGCAGAAAACCAAAAATAACTTTCCAGATAGACAATTTAATCCTTTCGTTATGTATCCAGTCAAATGCTTTTCCCTGCAGGAATATTTGATATTTTTAAATGAATCAGTACAGTATTCACTACTTGCAGATGACTTCACCTTTATTAAATAGAGCATGCTCAGTCTCACATTGAAATCCTTATTCACAGTTAGAGAAATACAAATTAAAACTAGTAGACACATTTTAAGCTTTTTAACATATATTGTCAAATAGATGTTTATAGTCAAATTCTCTTCGTGAAAAACTATACCTGTTTAAACTTTTACTAACATTATAAAGTAATAGTTGAACACTATTTACCCCACCCTTATCTACCCTGAAAGTTATCTTTTTAAAAAACTTTGTCAATCTGATCTAAGTGAAATATGCTTCCTAAATGTTACTTCCTGCTTGTTTTAATTTGCATATTGGGGATACTACTTGTTTATGTTCCTTACCTATTTTTTCTGTTATTTTTAAAGTGCTCATTGTATATAGTCAGAATATTAATACTCGGTTTTTATTAACATTTGATTTTCTTTTTATTTTCTTGCCATACATAAACAGAACAGTTAATCAGTGTTTTTCTATCATCTGCTTTGGTGAATCCTATGAACAGAGGTTTTTCATAGCTCTCTATGCATACATCTATAAAAGGAATATATGGGCTTTAAGATTTTTTCCTCAGAATACATGCTTGTAAATAAATCAGTTAAACTAGAAGTTTACTGATTGAAGAGTTAAGTCTCTTTTCACATGATCTCATTTCTTCTCAAATCCTTGTTTTCTTTCTGTGAATAAGACTTAACAGTATATTGTGTATCCTTTGATAATTTTCTTCTTATTAACAGATGTGTATATATTGCAAAGCTGTTTTATGTAATTGGTAACAATCATATTGTACTTAATTTTGTAACTTAACTTTTTATATATCTTGGCTTCCTTGTCATTGGTACTTATAGAATTTCTTTATTCCATGCTAAGACTATATCAACTTAGTCTCCTTATTGTTACATAATATGTTTTTACATATAGGTCTTTAAATCAGTTGAAATTTACTTTTATATAAAATATGAGTTAGTACTATGTTTATGGCCAGGTATTTTTCAAGGTTGCAAATTTGTAAGCATGGCTGTTTTTGTGTTGTACGTAGTTTCTATAAATTATATTCCCACAGATTTTTTTTTAAGGCCAAAAAAGATTTAATTCAGAGTTAAAATTTTTTTAATTTTTAAATGGTGGTGTTCACACTGTTCATTGATTAAATTATTATTTCCCTACTTATTTGAAATGATACCTTTATACTAAATTCTTAGGGCCTTTTATATTCTCTTCTCATCAGCCTGTTTTGGTATTAGTGTTAATTCTGTTTTAATTACTGAGGCTTTAAAATATCTACAAAGAGAATGACTTTTGCCTTCATTGTAGTAAGAAAGTGACAGTTTGTGACATCTTAACCATTCACTTTAGGAAGGTTCACCTTAAACATATTCCTCAAAGAAAGAGCTTTATTTCAGATAAACCCTTTTTTTCCATCCAGCAAGTTCTAGTGGCAGCAGTCAGCAACATCAAACACTTATTTCCCACAAAATTATATTCTGGAATTTGAAGAGATTATAAAGAGAAAAATACAATTTCTATCCTCAAGAGATTGTGCAGATAAGGACATGACACAGTGAGTTCCCAGAGATAGCAGCAGGTTTTCACATTTCTCTAACTGGAACCCACTATAGTACTTGTTATATAGCAGGAGTTTGTTCATTTATTTCTTCAGTAACTATTTCATGTGCTAAGAATAAATACAATGGTAAGCAAATATAGAAATATTCCCAGTCTTCATGGTTCTTATGTTCTAACTATTATGAAGAATTATTTAGGGTTACAAGAACATATCAGAGATAATTGACTTAATTTCCCTGTGGAAGTAATGACTAAGCTAAAAATTTGAGGAAGACTTTATTTGTTATTTAAAGGAGCAAGGCTTGGGAGACAGGGTATGATTCAGTGGTAGAGCACATACTTAGTCCTGAGTTCAATCCCCAGTACCTCCATTAATAATAATAATAATAATAATAATAATAATAATAATAATAATAATAATAATAATAATGATGATGATGATGATGATGATGATGATGATGATGATGATGATGAAGAATGAAAAAAATGAATAAATAAATGAACCTAATTACCTTCCTCCACCCCCCCCAAAAAAAAGAGCAAGGCTGATAAGTGTGAAAAGGCATCTCAGATTCAGAGAAATGAAAAAAAGCTTTTGCGGCCAATACACAGTGAGTGAGAGTGATAATATTTTCAAATGAGTCTGGAGAAAAGGTTGTGGGAGCTAGATCTTGCAGAGGACCTTGTGTGCCATGTTACAGAGTTTGGTCACTATTTGTTGATTAGTAACAAACCAGAATGCCAAAGAATATAGTAATGATTATGAGCTGGGTTCTACACTCAGAAAAACCCGAGTCCAAATTCAGTTCTAAATGGAAAAAATAAATTTTTAAAACTTGTGTAAATAAACAAAATTGTAATTAAAATATTAAAGATATTTAGAATTGAATAAATACTGTGTTACATATTGAAACTTACGGGATGTATTCAGAGAGGTACCTAGAGCCATGTTTATATCATTTTCAAGAATGCTGAAAATTTATTTATTTATTTGGGGGTGGTAATTAGATTCATTTATTTATTTTTTAATTTAGTTTTTTTTTTTTTAATGGAGGTACTAGGGATTGAACCCAGGTCCTCATGCATGCTAAGCATACAGTCTACCACTGAGCTATACCCTCCCCACAAGAATGCTGAAAATTTATGAGCAGAGTCTAATTAAGAAATCAGAAAAATGAGGGCAGGAGGGTATAGCTCAGTGGTAGGGTACATACTTAGCATGCATGAGGTCCTGGGTTCATTACCCAGTACTTCCATTAAAGATAAATTAAATTAAATTAAATTAAATTAAATTAAATTAAATTAAATAAATAAATAAATAAACAAACAAACCTAATCCCCCCCACCAAAAAAGGGGGAGCAAGGTTTACCCCAACTAAACATTCACGCCATTAACACACAAACACACACACACACACACACACACACACATATATTCACTAGAGGAAAATGTGGATAAGCCCAAAATGTAAAGGACAGAGATAAAACATAGACTATAAATTAGCAAAATAAAGCTAAGGTACAATGGAGAGAATCACTGAAGACCAAAGTTAATAATGCTAATGAAAAGTAATAAAATATACAAATTTCTGGTAGCACTGATCAATAAAGAAAGAGAAAAGGGTATAATAAAATTAGGAACTAAAAAGGAGGTAAGCTATATATGAGATTAAAAAGTGGCTACTATAAAAACTTCATACCCAGCAAATTGGAAAACTCAGTTGAAATGTATATATTGTATTCCTAGGAAAAAACCTACTCAAAAAGAAATACCCAGAGTGATTCTATTATGTAAATTGAAATTTATAATTTAAAATCTTCCCACAGAGAAAGCACCAGGACCAGGTTTAAGTTCTATCTCTGTTTAAAGAAAAATATAATTCAGTCTCATTAAAACTCTTTAAAGAATATGAGGAGAGAGGGGAGGAGAACATCCATATAGAAAGTCAAAACAGCATGGTATTGGCACAAAAATAGACATATGGATCAATGGAACAGAATAGAGAGCCCAGAAATAAACCCACAGACTTATGGTCAATTAATCTTTGACAAAGGAAGCAAGAATATACAGTGGAGAAAAGGCAGTCTCTTCAGCAAGTGGTGATGGGGAAACTGGACGGCCACATGTAAATCAATGCAGTTAGAACACTCCCTCACACTATACACAAAAATAAACTCAAAATGGCTTAAAGGCTTAAATGTAAGACAAGACACTATGAACCTCCTAGAATAAAACATAGGCAAAACATTCTCTGACATAAATCTTAGCAATGTGCTCCTAGAGCAGTCTACCCAGGCAATAGAAATAAAAGCAGAGATAAACAAATGAGACCTAATTAAACTTACAAGCTTTTGCACAACTAAGGAAATCATAAGTGAAACAAAACAACCTATCGAATGGGAGAAAATATTTGCAAAAGATGAGACTGACAAGAGCTTAATTTCCAGAATATATAAACAGCTCATACAACTTAATAACAAAAAAACAAACAACCCAATCCAAAAATGGACAGAAGACCTAAGCAAGCAATTCTCCCATGAAGACATACAAATAGCCAGTAGGCACATGAAAAAGTACTGAATATCGCTATTATCAGAAAAATGCAAATCAAAACTACAATGAGGTATTACCTCACCCCAGTCAGAATGTCCATCATTCAAAAGCCCATGAACAATAAATGCTGGAGAGGGTGTGGAGAAAAGGGAACCCTCCTACTCTGTTGATGGAATGCAGTTTGGTGCAGCCATTATGGAAAACAGTATGGAGATTCCTTAAAAGACTGAAAATAGACTTATATGATCCCGCAATCCCACTTCTGGGCATATAGCTGGAAGGAACTCTAGTTTAAAAAGTTACATGCACCCCAATGTTCATAGCAGCACTATGTACAATAGCCAAGACACAAAAGCAACCTAAGTGTGCATCGACAGATGATTGGATAAAGTTGTGGTATATTTACAGGATAGAATATTATTCAGCCATAAAAAAGAACAAAATAATGCCATTTGCAGCAACATATATAGATCTGGAGATCATAATTCTAAGTGAAGTAAGCCAGAAAGAGAAAGAAAAATACCATATGATATCACTTATATGTGGAATCTAAAAAAAGAAAGAAAAAATGAAGATACTAATAAACTTATCTACAAAACAGAAAGATCACAGACATAGTAAACAAACTTACGATTACTGGGGGAAAGGAGGTAGGAAAGGATAAATTGGGAGTTTGAGATTTGTAAGTATTAACTACTATATATAAAATAAAAGACAAATTTCTTCTGTATAGCACAAGGAACTATATTCAATATCTTGTAGTAACCTATAATCAAATAGGAAACGAGTATATGTATGTATATGTATGATCAAAACATGCTGTACACCAGAAATTGACACATTGTAACTGACTGTACTTTGGGTTTTTTTAAAAAGTATATTAATGTAAATAATCAGTTAAAAATATTTGTTTATAAAGTTAACACCCATGTAGCTATAGAACAGGTAAACATATAGAATGTTTGTAGCATCCTATGTTCTTTACCATTCATAAATCACTTCCTTACCAGTAGCTGTAATCAGTCTCCTGATTTTACCTTAATTTATACCACTGAAGTATGCAACCCTAGACAATGGAGTTTAGTTTATCCTTCCTGAACTTCATTGAGAAGGAATTATACAGGACATATGCTTTTGTGTCTCACTTTTTTTGCTCAACATATAAATGTAGAACCATCTTTGTTGTTGTATGTTGGCTATAGTTACCTTCTTTTGTTATTCTGTAGTAATCCATTGTTTGTATGTAATACAGTTTTTCTGTTTTACCTTTGGGTTATTTTCAATTTGTTGCCATTATCCAAATATGCTGCTCTTAACTTCCTCTAATGTTCATTGGTGGATATGGACACTCAAGTTCTCTAGGGTATATACCTAGGAATGGAACTACTGAATAAAACAATAGATTTGCCCCAAGACTTAATTTCAGGCTGTGCTATATTAAGCTGGCATGGAACTGTAGAACTGGGTAAGAGAAACAGATCCATAAGTGCAAGTTTGCATGTATGGAGGTGACACTAGACGTCAATAGGGAAAGAAAACAATATTCAATAAATATTAAGTAAATTGTACTCCAGAAGTCGATATTGCATAGGAATGGAAATGAAATTGGATTCTGTCTTAATCATATGCAAAAATCAATTCCCAGTTGGTTAAATAAATACATAGGTGTAAAAAGCAAAACTTCAACTTTTAAAGGCTAAGACAGAAGGAGAAAAACTTTATGACGTTGATTGTCAGAAAGGATTTTATAAACAGGATATCAAAAGGAGTAACCATACAGGTAAAGATTGATATACTAGATTACATTAAAATGAAGGATTTCTTTTCATCAGATATCATGATAAGTATGTGACGACTTGCTACAAAATGGGAGAGGAGATTTATTACGTATAACTTAGACATTTTTGATAACCAGAATATATAACCACAAAAAGTATTACAAATCAACCCTATGTAATCTAGCAATTCCCTTTTAGATAGCTTAGAAAAACTCTTACCCAATGATAACCAGAGAACATTTTTTGGAAAGGTAGTAGCAGCACTGGTTATAATATATAGAAACTGGAAATATCCCAGATGAACAAGAAAAAGAATAAGCACATTTTAGTTGTTCATTACGATGCAATATGGATATGGTAATACAAATTAATGAATTACAGCTGACATGCAATGATAATGAAAAAGTCTTAGAAACAAGATTAAGTGAAAGAAATAAGTCCCTAAAAATTATATACTAGCTGATACTGTTTTTATAAAGCAAAAAAAAAGCTATAAAAACTAAACAGTGTATTATATTATAATGGTGTAGATAAATATATCATAAAACCATATTTTAAAATGCCTTACCTCTTCTTTCTCTTTTCTTTCCTGAAAAATTCAGTCTTAAAGTCATAAATTAAATACCCATATGGAAACTATCATGACCCTGAGCTGGGTGTTGGAGCCTTAATGGGATGAGGAGTTGGGTTATGGGGTGATGGGGAGAGAATATCAACCCAGCCTAAGGTGTCAGAGCCCAAGTGGGATGAGACGGATGCTTTTGTAATGAGAGTGCCCAGTGTGGGATATCAGGGACCAGCAACGTTAGGAAGTGTCCATCTCAGACATTCATAATAGGAATTTTTAAAATTCTGAGTAGGCATTTGCATTTCTTACATAAGCTCCCAAAGCGATTCTGATGTATATGGTCTACAGATAGCACTTGGAAAAACGTGGCACTTAAAGAATTTATATGTGTAGATAATATATTTATAAGCAGAAAAGAAGACTTTTTTTATTGCAATAGAAAGAATCATAAGATAAGGCACAGAAGCAGAAATGAATTTGACTGGTAGGGAGAACAGGAAAAAATAATAAATTAAATTATTAAATCAATCAAGCCATCTCATGACAAGTAAGATTTTATCTCAATTACATAAAACTGGTTCAGAAATAAAAAATAAAAAATAAACTCGTTCAAGATTCAAAAATCAATTAATGTAGTCCATCATATTAACAGGCTAAAGAAGAAATATCACATGGTCATATCAATAAATGCCAAGAAAGTTTTGACAAAAATCTAGTATATTCATGATGAAAACTTACCTCAACCTGATAAAGGCCATATATTAAAAACTTAAGGCTAAAATTTCAGTGGTGAAGATAGAGCTTTTCCTCTAAAATCAGGAAGTAGGAAAGGATGCCCACTATGCCACTTCAGTTCAACATTGTAATGAAATTGTTAACCAGAGCAGTTAGGCAAGAAAAAGAAGTAAAAGGCATCCAAATTGAAAAGGAAAATGTAAAATTAACTTTGCTCACAGATGGCCTGATTTTATATGTAGAATATCCTAAAAATTCCACACAGAAAAACTATTAAAGCTATAAACGAATTCAGCAAAGTTGAGAATACTAAATCAATTTGCAAAAATCAGTTGCATTTCTATCCACTAACAATTAGTTATTGTAGTGTATTACTATACACTAATAATTAAAAATAAGGTAATTATGAAAACAATTCCATTGAATAAATTCAGGAAGACCAAAGGGTTCTGCATTGAAAACTACAAAACGTTGGATGAAATTATACAGGACATAAACAAGTGGAAAGAAAGCCTACAGGACATAAATAAGTGGAAAGAAAGCCTGTGTTCATGGTTTGGAAAACTTAATATTGTTAAGATATCAGTACTACCCAAAGCGATTTACATATTCAGTGCAATCCCTATCAAAATTCCAATAATACTTTATGCAGAAATAGTAAAATCCATCCTAAAATTTACAAAGAACCTCAAGGGATCCCAAATAGCCAAAATAGTCTTCTAAAAAAGAAGAAAATTGGAGGACTTAAACTTCTCCATTTTTTTTCTTATTGCCCTTTTGCACTGGCTAGGACCTTTGCTCTGATGTTGAATTTAAGTGACAAAAGCAGATATTTGTCTTGTCCTTGATATTAGAGAAACTGTATTCAGTCTTTCACCGTTAAGTGTGAGGAAAAAAAAAATCTAGGAAATTCCTTTATATATCATTGCTTAGGTTCCAAGGTGCCTAGCCGATCTGTTTGCTTATGTTTATTTTATATATAATTTCCAGGGTACTTTTAGCTGTACTTAATGGGAAGATAGGTAGGAGTATCGATTAGATCTTTGCCTGAAACTGGAATCACCTTAATTTTTTAAGTTATCTCTGATTGATTTAGAATTCTCTTTTGACAGGCTTTACCCCCACCCCTCCTCCTTAAGCACTTAATGGATGTCTTTTCCTTACTTTCTAGATTGTATTGTTTCAGACATGAAATCTGCATTTATTCTTATTTTTGTACACTTATATAGATTGTGTATTTTTTCTCTGGCTCCTTTTATTTTCTTCATCATTAGTTTTCAGCAAGTTTATTATGATATACCATACTTGTTTTATTTGAATTTATATTGCTTATGGTTTCTTTAGCTTCCTGGAACTTTGAATTCATACTTTTTATCAAATTTGGAAAAATTTTGACCATCACTCTTTTTTATTTCCTTGTGAATTTTGCAGTATTGTAAATGTTACATTATTCTGTGTCTGTTTTTTGTTCTTTTCTGTGTGTTTGATTTTATTTTGTTAGGCAGTTTAGTTACTTCTGGATCAGCTTGGATTCTTTTGGAGATAAGTTTTAACCTCTATTAGGACTGGCTTTTATTCCAGAGATAATTGGAAACTATGAAAATGGGTAATATTACCCTCTGGGATCTTTATTGAATGCCCCAGTGTTGGACAATGTCTTTTTTTCTCCCTAGTGAAATGCAAATATATACCATCGTGTGCGAGCTCTGGAAATTGTTTGGGTTATAATACTCTGGTGATTCTTTGTCTAGGCTTATGGAATTTTACCCAGCATACACACAAACTTAGTATTTAGCAAAATACTAAAGGAGACCTGTACACAGATTTCTAGAGTTACTTTTCTCCATAGCTTTCTCCACTCTAGCACTCTGCCTCACAGATCCTAGCTATGTCAACCTCTCCATACTCTCATCTCTCTTTTCAACTCATTAAGTTGGCCATTCTCTGCTTTGGTTCTACTTCCTCTACTCTAGCCCTTCTTATAAAGGCAGAGTGCTTATAGATATCATCTCTTTCTCCCCCCCCCCCCCCAGTTTTCTCAGGGCTCACAGTGCTGAACTAATTGTTGTCCAACGTCTGATAATTGTTTCATAAAATTTCTCCAGGTTTATAGTAGTTTGCTCTGTTTCTAATAGTTTCTGTCAGGAGGACAAGTCAGGTATCTTGACCAGATGAGGAAGTCCCCATATCTCTTTTTTTTTTTTTTTAATTGCTGTGATGTTTTTTTTAAATAGATAATCATTTGTAGGAAAAAAATTTTTTCACCATAAAATTATCTTTAAACTTCTCTTTCTAGCTTTACTGAAGCAGCAGTTGAGATTCCCAGTCCTGAAACCCCAGCCAAACCTCCCGAACCTGAAAGTACCTTGCAGCCTGTGCTTTCTCTCATCCCAAGAGAAAAGAAGGCCCCACGTCCCCCAAAGAAGAAGTATCAGAAAGCAGGGCTGTATTCTGATGTTTACAAAACTACAGAGTAAGTAGTGGTACTTATCAGCTGACATCCTTTAAAGACCGTTATTCTTCCATGTTTTAAGTAATACTGTAACTATCAAAAAAAGAAACCCAATATAAATGTAATATACACAAATACGAATCTCATCACAAATACCTCAGTGTTCACCGTACTCATGATACATTGTTTGGGGATAATTATTTCCCCTGATCTTTATCTTCTCTCTGCCTTTCTACATTACATTTCTATAGTTTCATTCTAATGGTGCCTTTTTTGTTAATTAAAAATAAAAGGCACTATATGTATATCTAAAATAATCTTGATGATTTTCTATATTCATTCCTCATTTGTTAAATGCTTTCTGTGTTCCAAGCACTTTACCAGATGAGTAAAATACGCTTTACTTTTAAGAACTTAATATTCCCTTGTGAAAGTCCAGCTTAATAAGTACTCTAATTGAGAATTTTTAAAGCCCCAAAGAGATACCAACTAACTATATCATTGAGCTCACAGAATATACTTGAGTTAGGTTTTGGAGGTCCAGTAGTAATTTGCAAGATGGAGAAGGGCATTCCAGTTAGAGAGACTAGTATGTACCAAGGCACATACTAGGATGCAAAGATTTTTCATATATTAGAACAATTGAAAAGTTCAGTGTTTCTGAAATGTAGTGGTGGTGTGGAAAATGAGCATTGTGTGATAGGGACCACAAGACTATGTACTTTACTGACTCTAAGATATTTATCCCACTAAGCCATAGGAAATTTTAGAAAAAAGTGAAAAGTACATTTTTGTGTTTTAAGGTGATAACTTTGAAAAAAATAAAGAAGATGATAACTGTGGCAACAGAATGGAAAATGAATTGAATGGGGGAGTTACTAATGGCAGAAACTCAAAACTCAGTATCCATCCAAACAGTATCCATCAAAAGGTTATGAGGGTCTGAATTTAGGCAAGACAAGAATGAAATTGAAAGAAATTACATTAAGAAGTTACATTTTAGAGTTGCATCTCACTTGGTGTGGTTAAAGTGGTCATCATAAAAACCAGACTTTATTTTGCACTGAGATTTTTCATTGATTTGCCACTGAGGTAGGTACCACATAAATTCTTTGCACTCTATTTTTGCTTCTTTCATCATGAAAATGTTTTATTAGTTAAGCTTAGTTTCAGCTGCCAATAATAGGAAATCCTGTCAAATAACCAAGACTTTTTAAAGATAAACATTTATTTTCTTTTAATTTAAAAAATGTGAAGTACACAGCTCAAGGTTAATATGGTATCTTCACAGTGTCTTCAGAGACCTAGATTCCTTTTTTTCCTGCTCTTCCATTTCATCACTAAGCTTGTGTTCCTCTGGTTATCTATTCTTACAACATAACTGCTGGGGTCCAGCCATAAGGTCTTCATTACAGAGAGTAGAAAAGAGGAAGTTAAAAGCATGCCCCTTCTTTGTAAGGAAACACTGTGATCTGAGTTTGTTCCCCTTGAATTTCATATATTGAAACCCTAATCTGCAGATGATACTTGGAGATGGGGCCTTTGGGAAGTAATTAGGCCATGTGGGTGGAGCCCTCCTGAATGAAATTAACACTGTTATAAGAAGAGACACAGAGAGAGATGATTTCTTTCTCTACCATGTGAGGATACAAGAAGATAGTATCTGTAAGCCAGGAAGAGGGCTCTCACCAGAACCTGGCCCTGATCTTGAACTTCCCAGCCTCTGGAACAGTGAGAAATAAGTTTGTTGTTTAAACCACACAGTGAGTGGTAATTTGTTATAGCAGCCAATCTAACTATGAAAGGAAACTTCAGAAACCTCATTTATAGCTATTGACCAGAAGTCATGTAACCACACTTCAGCCACAGATAAGGCTGGGAAATAAAGGTCATTATTTCAGATGACAATCTGAAAAAAAGTTAGCATTCTGTTACCACAAATGAGAAAATGAAAATGCATTTTGGGAAGATCTAATAAATACAGTTACAATTTTAAAGCAATGTTTTTGCTGAATGGAGAAATCAGAAATATACATCTATCAAATTTTCTGCTAAAAAATAAAATTCAAGTTTTATTTCTATTTTTGCTAATCTGCTTTTTCTGGTTTAAATTTTTTAAAATGGGAAATTAACAATAAACTGCATCAAAAGACCAGTATTATGAGCCACATCAGTGTTTAAAAATGCCCCTGTCAGACAAAAGTCTTTCACTCTAAAATGGACCTTGTTTATATTGGAACTAGCTCCTTCACCTCATAGAAATAGGAAGAAAATGGTTTGTTTTAGAATATTTTTTAAAACATTGATCAAATTATACAGGTGTGCATTCTTACAAGGTGTGAAGCCAATATATTTTTGTGGGCTTGCTGTTTTTTGTTGGTAGCAATTTGGAGGGGTTTCTGTTTGTTTTGTTTTTTAAATTAATAAATGATTATTTAGAGTAGTTTTAGGTTCATGACAAAATTGTTGGAAGGTATAGAGAGTTTGCATATACCTTCTGCCCTTATGCATGCACAACCTCCCATGCTATAGACATCCTGTACCACAGTGGTACATTTATTACAATCAATGAACCTGTATTGACACATTATCACCCAAAGTTCATAGCAGGCATTAGGGTTCACTTTTGGTATTGTACATTCTACAGATTTTGATAAATGTATAATGACATGTGTCTACTACTATAGTACCAGAGAATAGTTTCACTGCTCTAAAAATCCTCCATGCTGTAGGAATTTGTTTTTGAGTCACAAAATGGTACTGAGAAATTGCAAGGTTATTCATTTTTATATAAGCCATTATAGGTTTTTAAAATATTTCATAATTGGAGTTTGTACCTTTGGATTCCCTTCACCCATTTCACATTCCATTTCCCACTTCTGGCAAACATAAATACAGTTGTCTGTGTCTGTGAGCTTGGTTTGGGTTTTTTGTTGTTGTTGTTCTTTTGTTTTATATTCCATATATAAGCGAGATCATATGATACTTGTCTTTCTCTGTCTGAGTTATTTCTCTTACCATAATGCCCTCAAGGTCCATCTGTATTGTCACAAATGACAGGATTTCATTCTTTTTTATGGCTGAATAATATTCTGTTGTGTATGTGTGTTTGTATATATACATATATATCACATTTTCTTTATCCATTCATCTGTCAGTGGACACTGAAGTTGTTTCCCTATCTTGGCTATTGTAAATAACACCACAGTAAACATAAGGGTACAGATATTTTTTCAAGGTAGTGTTTTCTTTTTCTTAAGACAAATACCCAGAAGTGGAATTGTTAGATCATGTGGTAGTTCTGTTTTCAATTTTTTGAAAAACCTCCATACTGCTTTCCATAGTGGCTGCACCAGTTTACACTCCTGCCAACTGTGCTCAGAGGTTTTCTTTCCTCTGCATTCTCACCAACACTTGTTATGTCTTGTCTTTTTGATAATAGCCATTCTAACAGATGTGAGGTGATAGTGCATTGTGGTTTTGTTTTGAATTGCCCTGATGATTAGTAGTATTGAACATAGATTCATGCACCTGTTGGCCTTCTGTATGTCTTTGGAAAACTGTTCAGGCCATCTGCCCATTTTTTAATCAGATTGTTTGTCTTTTTGCTATTGAGTTATATGAGTTATTTTGGATACTAACCCTTTATCAGATATAATTTGCAAAATATTTTCTACCATTAAGTAGATTGCCTTTTCATTTTGCTCATGGTGGCCTTTGCTGTGCAGAAGCTTTTTAGTTTATCTTTGCTTTTCTTGCCTTTGCGTTTGGTGTCACATCCAAAAAATCATTGCCAAGACCAATGTCCCAAGGAAAGTTTTTAAAGCAAAAGTAGCTTAATGTTTTAAATTTTTAATTAATTAATATATTGCAGTTAAATATACATGGGATAAAATTTACCATTTTAATCATTTTAAGTGCACTATTCAGTAGCATTAAGTATGTTACCATGTTATGCACACATCACCACTGTTCACCTACAGAACTTTTTTATCGTCTCAAACTGAATTCTTTTATTTCTAAAATATGAATTCTAGTTTTTCATCCACTGCCACCTAAGTGTGATGGTATATGTAAAATGATTGGCATCTAATAGGCACGCAGTAATAAATCATAGTTGTTTCTTCTGCACCTCATTCTCCCAAAGAGTTTTTACCCATTTCCTAGAGGATGTATCCTATCCTCTTTTTTTTTAATAAAGTTTTAATGAGATGTAATTCACATATCATACAATTAACCCATTTCAAGTGTATAAGTCAGTGGTATTACATTTTATTTTTTTTAATTATTAAATACCTATAACAAAATTTGCCATTTTAATCATTTTTAAGTTTATACTTCAGTGGTATCAGTTATATTCACAATATTCCCACCACACAACAACAAACTATTTCTAGTGTGTTCATAACAATTCACAACAATTACCATTATTTCTAAAAATTTTTCATTACCCTAAACAGAAACTCCGTAATAATTAAGCAAAAACTCCCCACTCCCTTACCCTCCAGTCCCTAATAATGTCTAATGTACTTTCAGTCTCTATAATTTGCCTCTTCTAGGTACCCCATGTAAGTGGAATCATAAAATATTTGTGCTTTTTTGTCTGGATTATTTTATTTAATATAAGTCTTTAACGTTCATTCGTGTTGTAACATGTATCAGAGCTTCATTCCTTTTTATGGCTGAATAATATTCCATTGTATGTATATCTATTTCTGTTAGATCTGATTGGTTTATAATGTTATTCTAATCCTTATTGATCTTCTGTGTGGTTGTTCTAACCATTATTGAAATTGGTAAATTGAAGTCTCCCAACTATTATTGTACAGTTGTCTATTTCTCCCTTCAATTCTGTCAGTTCTGTCAAATGTCTTCAAACATTTTGGGTCCTCTGATGTTTGGTGAATACTTTTTTATAATCGTTATAGCTTCTTGATGAATGGACTCTTTTGTCAATATTTAATGTTTTTCTTTGTCTCTTGTAGCAGTTTTTTACTTGAAGTCTCTATTGTCTGATACTAGTATAGCCTTCCTATCTCTCTCAGTTACTATTTGTATGGAATATCTTTTTCCATCCTTTCACTTTCTTTTCTTTCTTTCTTTCTTTTTTTTTTTTTTTCTGAGAAAGAAGGAAGGAATTATTATTTGCAGAAATAAGGAGAACACCCTATCCTTTCACTTTCAACCTGTTTATATCTTTGGATCTAAAAACGAGTCTCTAGTAGACAGAATTTACATAATTATATCATGTTTTCTATCCATTTTGCTGCTCTCTACCTTTTGATTATAGAGTCTCATTCATTTACTTTTAAAGTAATTACCAATAAGGAAGGGCTTAGACTTGTCATTTTGTTTTCCATATGTCATAGCTGTTTGTCCCTCATTTCCTCCATTACTGCCACCTTTTGTACTTAGTTGATCCTGTAGTTACCTGTTTTGCTTCCCTTCTCATTCCCTTTTGTGTATATTCTACAACTGTTTTATCTGTGGTTACTATGGAGATTACATATAACTTCCTAAAGATATAACTATAATTCGAATTGATACCAATCTAACTTCAGTCACATGCAAAAATACTATTTCTGTAAAGCTCCATACCTTCCTTTTATGTTATTGATGTTACAGATTACATCTGTATTCATTTTATGCCCTAAAACATATATTTATAATTATTTTTCATGCATTTGTCTTTTAAATCCTTTTTTCTATACTCCTTTCTCTGCAGTCACCCATGATTAATCTATAAGGGCCTCTTGCCTCTTTTTTCCTAGAAAAAAATTAAAAGCCATTTTTAATAATAATAAATAAAGATTTCATTAACAGAGATGATTAAAGAACTCTCCACATGTGATTTGGTTCATAATGTGGAGTAGGACCTATCAGGCCATCACCTGTGTATATTCTCAGGAATTATAAATCATGATTTATGAAAACTCAGTCTGTCACTTAGGAATGGAGAAGCGTTGAGAGGGAGTCCATGACCACATTTACATTTTGTTCTATTTTTTAATAGAAGCTTGGTTATGTCCAGTTTTATGGCTAAGGAAGGTATTTGTAGCTGGCATTGAATAGGCAACAGCTGTGTTTCTCTAGCTCCCTCTAGTGATAATAAAGTTGCTTCATTAAAATTGCTATTTCTGACTTGACTGTTCTTTCAGACAGGCCTGATGGGCTTAATAGATAACAAGATTTAATATACTTCAATAAGTAACAGGATTTAAGGTACTAGAAAATTATATCCCCATTCATACAATGGAATATTATTCTGCCTTTAAAAAGAAGGAAATTTGGACACCTCCTACAATGCGGATGAACCTTGAAAATGTTAAGCTAAGTGAAATGAGCCAGTCACAAAAAGACAAATACTATTCAATTCTACTTACAAGAGGTACCTAGAGTAGTCAAGTGCATGGAGATAGAATGAAGAGTGGTGGTTGCAAGGAGCTGGTGGCAGTTACTATTTCATGGGTACAGAGTTTCAGTGTTACAATATGAAGTGTTCTATAGATGGATGACGTTGATGGTTGTACAACAGTGTAAATGTGCTTAATGCTGCTGAACTGCACACTTAAGATTTGTTAAAGTGGGAAATTTTATGTGTATTTTATCATAATTTGAAAAATGACTAATTTTTAAAATGTATATCCCAACTTTGTAGGAAATCTATTACCTCAGCTTGAGAAATATCCCTCAAATCTGTTACTTAAACCAGAGAATGACATAGTCTAACTTAGAAGCCATGATTTTTTGGTGTTAATAGATGGGAGTTTATTGAGACAGCATTCTTATCATCGTAGAAGGAATTTCTGAATGGGACATTGTAAAACAAAAAGGAATTTATTAGAGCCTGTGAAATATCTCTTTGCCACCTAGTTCAGTTTTTACTGCTCCTTAACTAACCCCTAAAACAAAATAAAATAGTCACTAAAAAGAAAAGTTTCATAAATTTTAGAAAGCCAGTTTAATAAGAACTTACTCCATATTGCAGAGTTGCCGAACTTTGTTCTAGGCACCTCACAAGACCTTTCTCCCCAAGAAGTTTTAGTTGTTAGAGAAAAAAGACTGAATTTTAAACTATCCTTAGACATTACGCTATCTAATGTTTTCTCAAAGTCAGTGTAAGGACTACCTGGGGATCTTTTTAAAACTAAAGATTTCTAGTCCCTCCCTTAGGGAGTGTATGTCTCAAACTATAAATACTATCAGAATTCAAGAAAGAGATAGGAAAATACAATTTTTTGATGGAAATTGGGAATTAATGTTTTAAAGTGTAGAAATTACAAACAATATCGTTACTATAGTAATGATAGTATTTCTATTTATAAACTAGAAATTTGGGAAGTGAAGTAATACTTTTTAAAAACACCTTTGGTAATAGATGTGTAGTCACTTTTTCTGAGCAAGAACACAATATTAGCATTTTCCAACCTGAACATATCTTAGAAATTACCTAATTCACCTCCCTTAAGGCTCAGATCAGCTAATCTTATATGCAATGGCACTACCTTCCCAGTTTGACCTGTTTTTTTTCTAAGTACTCAAATCTGCGGCAAAACGAACACTCATATACCCTACCTAAATTTAGCAACATTTTGCCACATTTGCTTCATGTCTTCCTATACACACACACACACACACACACACACACAAACACACGTGAAAAATTTGAAAGTTGCAAGAATTCACCCCTATGCATTTTAGTAATTATCACCTAAGAACTAGGATACTCTCCTACCTAAGCACAATACCATTTTCGTGTCTAAGAAAATAAGCAGTTTATCAGTAATATCATTTAATATACAACCCATACTTATATTTTCCACACTGTCCTAAAATTGTCTATAGTAATTTATTTTTTCTTTTAATCTAGGATCAAAGCAGATATTATGAGGCTTTTGATAAACCATTGAGTGTTTAAAATAAAAGTATCTTTGTATCATTAAAAAAAACTTGTTTTCATATTCTTTTTCATTATAGATTACTATAAGATATTGAATATAATTCCTTGGGCTATACAAAAGAAATATGTGTTTTATCTATCTTTATATATAGTAGTTAATATTTGCAAACTCCCAATTTATCCCTTCCTACCCTCTTCCCCCCTGGTAACCATAAGATTGTTTATTGTGTCTCCAAATCTGTTTCTGTTTTGTAGATGAGTTCATTAGTGTCCTCTTTTTTTTTTTTAGATTCTACATATAAGTGATATCATATGGTATTTTTCTTTTTTTTTTTTTTAACTTTTTTTATTGAGTTGTAGTCATTTTACAATGTTGTGCCAAGGTATTTTTCTTTCTCTTTTGGCTTACTTCACTTAGAATGATGATCTCCAGATCCATTCATGTTACTGCAAATGGCATTATTTTATTCATTTTTATGGCTGAGTAGTATTCCATTGTATAAATATACCACAGCTTCTTTATCTAGTCATCTGTCGATGGACATTTAGGTTGCTTCCATGTCAGGGCTACTGTAAATAGTGCTGCTGTGAACATTAGGGTGCATGTATCTTTTCCAGTTAGAGTTCCCTCCAGGAGTGGGATTGCTGGGTCATATGGTAAGTCTATTTTTAGTCTTTTGAGGAATCTCCGTACTGTTTTCCACAATAGCAGGATCCTCCTTCATCTCCATCTTGAAGCAGAATCCATACATACATTATTTATTTGTTTATCATTGAACCATATGAAATTCCCTTTTTTCTTCAGCTCTGTTAGCTTTCTGAAAGAGCCTAAAAGCAGGGATATCCCACAAGTCATGAGCATACTCAGTGTATAGAGTTTGGTTTCTCAATACCATTTTCCACTCAGAGGAACTGAATAAAGCTCCTTGGAGAAATGGCTGATTCAGGGGTAGGTCAAGGAAAGCACAAGGTCAGCCTAAATATCCTGTTTGTACCAATTTTATTGCAAGTTAGTATGTAAATAATGTTTGACTAAAATGAGACATACCCAAATTAACCTGTACTCTTATTTTGTGATATATACCATGCAAATTTTCTATTCTTCCTGATTCTAGATGAAAGAATTTTATAAGAACAATACTTTATTTCTTAAAAGTCACCTGTAAATCCAACTAATTTTTTTCTTACCAGCAATTCCTATAGCATAGCATAGCATTTATTGCCTTTTACTTCATAGTTCTCATATCTGAGTGATTAGTTCATAGTTTTCATATCAGAATGACTATGAACATGAGTAGCTAAATTTGTGAATGAATAGTATTATGACAGATATTGCTTTTGATTTCTTAGCTCGCCAATGTTTATATTTAGGAATTTGCAGTTGATTTCCCATTGCCCATTTTGTCTTTGATGAAAAGTCTACTCTGCTTGACTTTGTTTTGTGTTTTAATGTTTTAGTAATATTGTCTTTTAGCTAATGTAACAGATTGTAGAATGCTGTTCAAAATTTTAGTGACTGTATTCACTGAAAATATAGTACAGGATTCAAAGAAAGGCTTTCATTTGCTTTTTGAATTCCAGCTACACTGTGGAAACTGCTTTTGTCACCAATGTGACTTAAACTTTTAAGTACATTTTTTAATCTGAAGGTTTGTCCCCAAGTTGTTTCTCTGCCATTTACTATGAACAGTGTCTAGCTAATCTATTAGCATTTAGAACTTATTCTGAGTCATTTCTATAATCAGCCAACAAAAAAAACCAAAATAAGTTTAATTAAGCTTATCTTTGTCTAAGGAACACTAGAGCAAAGAAAATGAAAAATGCGTAATTTCAAAAAAGTTTTGCAAGCTAATCTGGGCTTTAAAAGAAATACTCTTCATATGAAAAAATATAATAGGTATTTCAGTGAAACACATACATGAAAATACCAAGTATACTCTTTCCGCCATCTTTCCATGCCACCATAATGATGCACATGAACGTCCTGGCTGATGCTCTCAAGAGCATCAACAATGCCGAAAAGAGAGGCAAACGCCAGGTTCTTATTAGGCTGTGCTCCAAAGTCACTGTCCGGTTTCTAACTGTGATGATGAAGCATGGTTATATTGGTGAATTTGAAATCATTGATGATCACAGAGCTGGGAAAATTGTTATGAACCTCACAGGCAGGCTAAATAAGTGCGGAGTGATCAGCCCCAGATTTGATGTGCACCTCAAAGATCTAGAAAAATGGCAGAATAACCTGCTCCCTTCCCGTCAGTTTGGTTTCATTGTACTGACAACCTCAGCTGGCGTCATGGACCATGAAGAAGCAAGGTGAAAACACACAGGAGGGAAAATCCTTGGATTCTTTTTCTAGGGATGTAATACATACGCAGAAATAAAATGCCTCAGTGGAAAAAAAAAAAAAGTATACAGTTTGTCTGTTCTTGGTGAGAAAACCCAGCAAGTTTCTCACATGATTATCATATTCACAAAGATCATAACATGACATCTCTTCAGATATCAGCATTGCAAAACTTAGGGGCAAAACTTTAAGGCATTTAATAACTTACCCAAAATGGCTATTGTGCCAAAGTGTCAGTTTTACTTTCATAGTTCCTCTTTGTAATTGTCTCTACCTCTAAGGTGAAGATTTTATCACATAAATTTGTTTAGTAATTTTCTGATTCAGTATCATTACTTTCATTTAAAATAAGGCTAGTTTTATTTACATATATTTAATATATAATATTAAATATATACAATATATAATATTGATTAATTACGCAAAGATCTCTGTGGTATGATTACTACAACTAGAGCAAAATACTTCTAATTCTTTAGAATCAGCTTTTGGTTGGAAACCTTTGTAAAAATTTTAATTTACTATCATGTGTCAAAAGTATTTTATTGCCCTTATTAATTCCTCTACAAGATGAGGAACCAAAAACCTTCCAACTCTCCTCTATCAAATTTCACATGAAGGAGCTATAAATTCTCTTACTTTAAAATCCCCATATATTTCAGTGTTCCTGACCTGCAAAGACTGACATTACTTACTCCCTTTAAATTACGGGATTCCATAAGCCATAGAACAGATTGCAGGCCAGTTTCCTAACAGGACTTTATAGGTATCATTTACGCTTATGAAGTGTACTTCTTTTCCATGTTAATGATCTTGTCATATAAAATTAAGTAAGATTTTTCATGGTTATGAATTTGATTTATGCAATTATATGTCTTGATGAACCTACATTATTTACATGGTCATAAAAAGTATAGGAACCACAAGATAATAGAAAATTTGTATTGGTCTCTACCCCCATTTTCTGCCACAGAACCCCTAAAATCCTTGTAAATTCCCAAGTGATAGGAACACTAAGAGCATCTCTTGTTCTAATGTTTGTCTTTAGCTCCATCCCTGACACAGGGCTCCTAAAACTCTTCTAAATTCCTGAGTAATAAGAGCACTGTGAGCTCTTTTATTCTAATAAGGCAATTCTGGGTAGGCTCCTAGATGTCCCTTAGTCATCAGAAAGACCACGCCATGATTAGAAGCTTGGAGTTTTTATCCCCTTCTCACATCCTCCAGAGAAGGGAGAGGGCTTGGAAACTGGAGTTAATAATTGATCCTGCCTACATAAGGAAGCCTCCGTAAAATCCCAGTAATAACTGAGTTCAGAGAGCTTCCACGTTGGTGAACAGTTGGAGATAGAAGGAGAATACACACCCAGAGAGGTCATGGAAGCTCTGCACCCCTTCCCACATACTTTTTACCCTATGCATCTCTTCCATCTGAATGTTCACTTCTATCCTTTATCATATGCTTTAATAAGCTGGTAAACTTAAGTGTTTCCCTGAGTTCTGTGAGTGGCTGTAACAAATTAATCAGACTTGAGAAAGGGGATCATGGGAACCACCAATTTGTAGCTAGACTGAACATAAATTTTGGGTAACCTGGGGACCTACTATAATATTTGCGATTGACATCTGAAGCAGGGTGTGGGGCAGTCTTGTGGGACCTAGCCCTTAACCTTTGGGATCTGACAACATCTCCAGGTAGATAGTGTTAGAATTGAGTTAAATTTTAGGACATCCAGCTGGTGTGAAGAGAATTGATTGGTGTGAGGGAAAACCTCCACACGTTGAGTGACCAGAGATATCAGAAGTCAAGTGTTCTGTGTCAAAGTAAGGAGAGGAGACACACAAGAAAGAAACTCACAATAGGGAAGAACTGGTTTTTTCCTACATAGGAAGGAAAACTGGGTTGTTTTTCTAAACAGGAACATAAAAAACACTTTATATTATGTATTATATTTTGTGTATAGGCATACCTCAAAGATATTGCAGGTTCAGTACCAGACCACCGCAATAAAGCAAATATCCCAATAAAGGGAATCACACGAAGTTTCTGGTTTCCCAGTACACGTACAAGTTATGTTTACACTATAGTGTAGTCTGTTAGGTGTGTAAATTGCATTATATATTTTTAAAAAACCAATGTATATACCTTAATTAAAAAATACTTTTTATTTGCTAAAAAACGCAAACCATCATGAGTCTTCAGTGAGTTGTAATCTTTTTGCTGCTAGAGGGCCTTGCCTCTGATCTGACTGATCAGGGTGGTTGTTGAAAGTTGGCGTGGCTATGGCAATTTCTTAAGATAAGACAACAATGAAATTTGCTGCATCTTGACTCTTCCTTTCTCTGCAGTATGAAATGCTGTTTGATAGCATTTTACCCATAGAACTTCTTTCAGAATTGGAGTCAATCCTCTTAAACCCTGCCACTGCCTTATCAGCTAAGCTTATGTAATACTGTAACTCCTTCACTGCCATTTCAACAGTCTTTTCACAGCATCTGCACCAGCAGTAGATTCCATCTCAAGGAAATACTTTCTTTGCTCATCCATAAGAAGTAACTCCTCATCCGTGACAGTTTCACCACAAGGTTGCAGCCGTTCAGCCACGCCTTCAGGCTCCCCTTCTAATTCTAGTTCTCTTGCTACTTCCATCACATCTGCAGTTACTTCCTCCTCTGAAGTCTTGAGCCCCTCCAAGTCATCCATGAGGGTTAGAAACAACTCCTTCCAAACTCCTGTTAACGCTAATATTTTGACTTCTTCTCATGAACCACAAATGTTCTTAATGGCATCTGGAATCTTTTCCAGAAGGTTTTCCAATTTCCTTTGCTCAGATTCAACAGAGGAATCACTATCTATGGCAGCTAGCTGTAGCAGTATGAAATGCATTTCTTCAACAATAAGACTTGAATGTTGAAATTACTCCTTGATCCATGGGCTGCAGAATGGATGTTGTGCAAGCAGGCATGAAAAGAACAATTAATCTCACTGTACATCTCCATCAGAGTTCTTGGGTGACCAGGTGCATTGTCAATGAGCAGGAATATTCTGAAAGGAGTCTTTTTTTCTGAGCAGTAGGTCTCAACAGTGGGCTCAAATATTCAGTAAATCATATTGTCAACAGATGTGTTTTGTTGTTCCATTTAAAAGAGCAGAGGCAGAGTAGATTCAGTATAATTCAGAAAGGCCCTAGGATTTTCAGAACGGTAGCAGAGCACTGGCTTCAACTTAAAGTCACTGGCTGCATTGGCCCCTAACAAGAGAGTCAGCCTGTCTTTTGAAGCTTTAAAGCCAAGCATTGACTTCTCTCTAGCTATGGAAATCCTAGATGACATCTTCTTTCAGTATAAGGCTGTTTTTTCCTACACTGAAAAAAACTGTTGTTTGGTGTAACCACCTTCATTAATGATCTGAGCTAAATCTTCTGGATCACTTACTATAGCTTCTACATCAGTGCCTGCTGCTTCACCTTTCACTTTTCACAGATTGAAAGTCTGTTTAGTACAGCCATCTATCACAAAAACATACTGTCAACCTTACTGTAAGTTATGGCTTTTCTATATCTGAAATGGCTATTCTTTATTCCTACAGGTATAAAGATTTTCTCCTGAGTGATTTGAACTGATACTGGCACAAAAATGAATACCACAGGAAATGCCAGGAGTGTTCAGAATCTTGAAGACAAACTAACAAAACAACCAAATTCTCTCTTAATATATCACTCCTCAGAGCTCACATGGAACAGAGTATTTTAAAAAATGAGAGAAATTTCCATGTTGTTGTAACCAACAGGGAAATAAATGGCCATGCCTAAATTAGAACTAAAATCAGACTTGGCTAAGAACTAGGAAAATAATTTCTCACATAATTATCATATCCATAGTGATATCATGTGTCTTAGACATCAGCATTGCAAAATCAAGAATAAATTTAATTTTTTTAGGGAGTCAGTCGGTAATCGATAGGATGTATTCAAGGTATCATTTATTTGAGGGACTAATACTATACAAGTGACCCTGAATTTTTTTGTATGGTTTTGCTTGTTTATTCAGTTCAGAATGCCAAGTATTTTCTTCCCCGACTACTGTCTGTTTTGTGCTTGCTTACCCTGTTGGCAGCAGGGTAAAATGCCAGTTTTGCTTTTATACCTGTGTTAGCTAAATGAAAACTTTTATGTTCTCTGTTTAATTAGTTTGGGTAAATCTTGAATCTAATAAAGTGTAGATCAAATTTCCTTTTATGCAGAGTGCTTAGTTCTAGATAGTTGTTTTCTTGATCTTTTTGACTTAAATTGATGATGAAGAAATAAAATTTTTAATTGGGTTAAAAAAATTCCATCTTTCTGTTCACAATCATTCTTTGGGGTAGGTTTCTTTAAATGAGAAAATTTATCTTTAGATATATTTTAAACAGTCTAATATCTTCCTTTTCCTTCTTTGTAACTGTTTCCCAGACTCCTTAACACTGCCTTAAAAACTTCACATGACCTAGTTTCTAACTTCATCTGAACTGCTTCAGCCTCCTTTCATTTCTTCTAATTCTCCAATCTCATTCAAACTTTTATCTCATACCGGCTATTTCCTCTGCCTGATCCTCCTCCATTTCCCAGATCCTCTTCTATCAGTAACATTTTAGCTTAATGCCATTTCCTTAGAAAAGCCTTCCCAAATTACTTGCTGTTCATCACATTTTAATTATTTGCTTGACATTTATTATTTTCTGACTTTTGTTTGTTTGTTTTCTTAGTTTTTATTATTTCCTTGTTCTCTTTCTACCCAAGTAGAATGTGAACTATCTTATTTACCACTATTTCTCAGCACTTGGAACAGGGCCTGGACTTAATGAGTGCTTAGTAATTACTGAATAACTAAATGAATGACTCACTGGAAAGAACAAGTCTTCTAATAACTTCAGGTTCCGCAGATAACTTATTCTCTGGGCCTCAATTTTCTCACATATATCAGCATGCCTACATGTTATAAGATACTATAGACTAAAGAAGTTTATTTTGTATTGCACGGGGAACTATGTTCAGTATCTTGTAGTAACCTATAATTAAAAAAAATTTAAATGAATATACATAAAAAATATAATAGATTAGACTTGTTTTTTGAAAGGCAGTATGTCATAATTCATGGAGAAATATATCCAGCTTGCCTTATTTACTGGAACTTTAAGTCAAAATAAAATCAGAGTAGATTATGAGGCTCTCCTGAACTCCTTTTTTCTCTCCTCTTTTTCTCATTTCCTTCTTTCCCCTTCTTTTTTTCCCTCTTTCAGATATATATATATCTGAAATCTCTTGAGATTTTGACCTCATTAGAAACACAGACCAGGAAGATGAGAGGAAGAGGTATGCTTATGGGACATTGTAGAATAAATAAGGAGAATAATGGGTAAGAGTTGAGCAAGAAACTGAGGTTTTCATCTTGAATCTCCTTACTACTAAAATTAAAGCAAGCCATCCTTATAGAGAATCAGTTTTTAAATCTGTATACTACAGCTAACATTTCTTACCTACTTCACAGGATTAACATAAATGATAATATGTGAAAGTACTTTATAAACTATGAGTCATTAACCATATATAAGGCAATCATTATGATCAGATCTGAAATCTAGTTTCCTTCTATAAAACTGTTAGAGAATGCTAATAAGGTTGTTTCTTATGTATAATTTCTAAAAGGCAATTCCAGAAATGTAGATTTTTAAGATACATGAAACTACTTAGTACCCCTCCCTTCAAAAATATGCATTTAAGATTTAAGACACTGTTGAAACAAATACTTTTTCCCTCAGTTCACTATTTTGTTTACAAACCAGACATGTACATAAATCAACTGAATCAACTGTTTATGACATGTAGAATAAGTCACACAGAATAGTTCACACATATAAACCATTTGTTATTTTGTTAGTTTTCTTTGTCCTTTATTAGGAGACTGACAAGAAATGAGTAGTTTGGGTTCAAAATTATAGAAAAACAACATACTTTTATTTTGTAGATATACTTTTCTTAAATTACATTCTAAATTGTGAATTTGGAGTTTTTGTACTTTATGAAATCCCATCTATAGCTCAATTGAATTACATTAGCATTTTTAAATTGTTAACGAAAGCTCCCCAGTATTTTTGCATAAATTACCATGAAGCCAAGTTCATTCCTTTTTGTGTTTATAAAAGTGATTTTTAACTCAAAATAGTATTGCATTTTTTTTTAATTGAGGTAAAATGACCTACAGTACTACGTTAGTTCACACACACCATAGTGATTTGCTATTTCTGTACATTACAAAAGGATCACCATTAAAACAAATACTCTTGATACAATGATTTGTTTTCTGTATTTGACCACAAGAGGAAATTACACTGCCTCTGTTTTTCATTCTTTTCTGATCATAGCCCAAAGAGCCGATTGATCCAATTAAAGAAAGAGAAGCTGGAATACACTCCAGGAGAACATGAGTATGGATTATTCCCAGCCCCCATTCATGTTGGTGAGTACTCAGTATATATAGTCTATTGCTGAGAAAAAAAATGGTTATTTCTTGAATTTGTGTGAAATGTCTTTGTGCTCTTATTATTTCTACATCTCCATTTGAGGTCAGACCATTTAATTTATATTCACTCTGAAGAATTTTGCAAATTCTCTTACCATCTAGGAGTCAAAGTGAAGTAAATCTTATTCACTGGAGTTTCAATAACCAACACTTTATCTGTAGCATTTGATTCTCTAAGTATGTCATCTAAGAAAACTCAGCTATTCATTAGTTCAGTTTCAAATGTTTTCTGTGTTCAAAGGGAGATGATTTATAGATAAGTAATAATCAAAGGAAGAGAACCCACTGCTTTTCCTGATCATTTATATGCTTGAAAATTGAGCAAGATTTATCTTTCTATTTATTGTTGGAGAATATGTCAAGTCTTTGTTTAGCATTTTGATAATAATACTTTCCAGGATCCTGCTGTCCAGCTTATCAGATAAGTAAAGGATACCTATAAGTTGTCCTGGATTTCTCTCATTGTTCCAACACCTCATCCAGTCCATCCACCAAATTCTTTTATTTCCATCCTTGGAATGTATCCTGCCTCTCTTCAAATTCCACTGCCATCATTCACATCTGTGCCGCTATTATCTTTTGCTTGGACTATTGCAATAGCCTTCTAACAGATCTGTTCACTTCTATTCTTGCTCCCTTCCAAACCACTCTTCACATAGTAAAAAAAGAAATGATTTAATAACTTAAACTAAATCATACTTAAAACCTTTCAGTGGCTTGTCGTCAGAGTAAACTATAAACTCCTTACCCGGACTTTTAAGAATGATCTGGTTCATGACTAGCTCATCATTCTGCATCTGTCTGTCCCCATCTTCCCCTTATTCACTGTATTGTATCATTCTGGTTCTTGTTTCAGATTCTAGAACATACCAAGCTCTTTCCTACCAAAAGATCATCATGCTAATTATTACAAATGCCTGAAAAGGTCTTAATCGAACTTCTCCCGTGGTTGGTTTTTTCTCATCCTTTGAGGATGAGCTTAATGTCATTATCAGCTTAAATATCATTTTCTTTAAAATTATCTTCCTGATTGTCCTACCAAACATGCTTCTTACCTGTATTTTATATCACAGCACCCTGTTTATTTCTTTCTATAATCTAAAATTATTTTATTTGTTTACTCATTTGCTAATCTGTCTCCCTTATTAGATCATAAACTCTGGGAGCACAGGATCATTTGTTTTTCTTATTCTTCTTTGATTTTCCAGTACTTGGTATATAATAGAAGTTTAACAAATATTGGTTATACAAATGAAAGAAGAGGAGAAATTAGGATGTTATTAAATATAGATGACAGTTTTTTTTCCAAGAGCAGCTTACTTGTGTTGTAAACATTGATCCCATACTTCTGTTATTCTCTTCAACTATGACTCTTGACCCTCTTGACTATGGGGCTCTTCTGTGTCTTATGATTATCTAATTTGTTTTTTTCTCCCAAGAGGGCCCAGTACCAACAGTGTAATTCTACGGTAAAGATTCGTTTGCCTTAATTATTCTGTATTGAGTGGCTGGAGGGTGGTTTAACTACAACGTAGAATTACAGGGTTTAATTCTCAGGTAACTCTATTAGAGCCTATTTAAGGAAGGTTAGAGTAAGTTCCATATTCTCTAGGCTTAGTGCCAAAGTTCTTTCAAAAGAACCTTTTGTTTTTAGTAGTGAGGTCATAGCAGTGGAAGCAGATTCTCAGCAGATTTAGCTATTTCCTAGAATCTGCTAATGATAAATAGACTTTGAAGATAGGAAGTAGTTTAAAAGTCTCATTTAAAGGAAAATACAAGCATTTTGGTCTCACTGGTTTTGTCCTAGATGGGAAATTGGCTAAGTCATGTCTTGGAAAAAAGCTCTAACTAGTCAAGGGGGTGATAGTTAGTTAATCCCAAGGGAGACGAAATGAATAATGGATATGCCAATATTTCTGTCACATATCTGGCATGAATAGTGGTTAAGAGGTCGAGGATGGAAATCCCTTAATTTAAATAAAGATTTTCCTCTCTCTAAATCCCCACTTCAGTCTCTCATTAAGACTAACTTGTACTCAGTGATCTGCAAGTAAGTAGATAGTGGACAAAACTATCAAATAGTGGGTCTTTTTCCTATGAAACAAGACTTAAAATCAGGCTATTGCAAGATGGAATTTTTTTTTCTGGACAGTGATATTTTGTTGCTCAGATAATATTTTAGACAAGATAGGGAGAGAGGCCAGTCAACTGTTTTAAGCAGCTCACTTCCAGTATTGTGTAAACAAAGAGCATGACTTGGGGTCAGCCAGACCTGGGTTCATCTCTATCTTTGCCGTATTAGTTAAGTGAATAAAATAGTTATATAAGTGAAATACTAATGTATCTTATCAATGGAGTTATTCAATAATATATTTCAAATTTTTAATGAATTTAGGTCTCTTTGTCTCATTAGAGAAATCTATTTCAAATAAAATTTTACTTTTTATGATAAATACTCATTTATCAAAATGTATATTATACTCTTACATTTGTTGTCAGTTGATTTTTGACAACAGTGCCGTAACAGTTCAATGAGGAACACCATGATCTTTTTGAAAGATGGTTTCTGTGATAACTGGATACACACATATAAAAAGATAAAGCTGGATCTCTGTCTAGCACCATATAAAAAAGTTAACTAAAAGTGGATCAGCAATCTAAATATAACAGCTAAAATTGTAAAAGTCTCAAGAAAACATAGGAGTAAATCTTCGTGACCTTGGATTAAATAATAATTTCTTAGATATCTAACACCATAATCATGTACAACAAAAGAAAAAAGAGACAGATTGGACTTTATCAGTATTGTTTGTTTATTTGTTTTTAATGGAAGTACTGGGGACTGGACCTTGTGCATGCTAAGCATGCGCTCTTCCACTGAGCTATATACCCTCCCTCCTGGACTTACCAATATTAAAACATTTGTGCTTCAAAGAAAACCATCAAGAAACTGAAACAACCCACATAATGAGAAAATCATTTTCAAATTGTATATCAAGTAATAGACTTGTATCCCAAAACCCATATATATGAAAAACTGTTATAACTCAATAATAAAAAGACAACACAATTTTTTAAATGAGTAAATTATTCGAATGGATATTTCTTCAGAAAAGATACACAAGTGGCCAATAAGCATATGAAAAGATGCTCAACATCATTAGTCATTAGGGAAATGGAAATCAAAGCCATAATGAGCTGTCACTTCACACTCATGGGGATGACTTTAATTAAAGGATTGATAAGGGTATAAAGAAATGGGAACCTTCATATATTCCTGGTAGGAATGTGAAGTGGATAAACCTCTTTAGAAAGTATTTTATCAGTTCCTCAAAAAGTTAAACATAGATTTCCCAGAAGACCCAAAGTTCTGGTGCTTCAGTATATACCCAAAAGAACTGAAAACATATGTCCAGACAAAAATACACGTGTTCATAGCAGCAGTGTTCATAATAGCGAAAAGGTAGAAGCACCCACGTTTCCATCAGTGAGTAAATGGATAAACAAAATGAGATACATTCACACAATAGAATATTATTTGGCAATAATAAAAAATGAAGTACTGAGAAATGCAACAACATGGATGAATCATGAAAATACCATGTTATATGAAAGAAGACAGTCACAAAATACCACATGTTTTATGATTCCATCTATATGAAATGCCCAGAATAAGCAAGTACATAGAAATACAAGGTAGATTAATGGTTTCCAGTGACTGGGGGTAGGAGAGAATGGGGAGTGACTGCTAGTGGTTACAAGGTTTCTTTTGGAGATGATGAAAGTGTTCTGAAATAATTTTAATTATGTTAATTACAAATCTCTAAGGAAACAGCCAATGAGATATGTAGCGAGAAAGATTTATTTGAAGCACTTGGCTCTCACAGTTGTGGAGGCTGGCAAGTCCAAAATCTGCAGGTTAGGCTGACAGCATGGAGACTAAGAAAGCTGATGTTGCAGCTCAAGGAGTCTGAAGGCAGCATTCACTCTGTAGAGGTCAGTCTTTATTCTATTAAGGACTTCAGCTGATTGGATGAATCCTACCCACATTTTGGAGGATACTCTGCTCTCTTCAGACTCTTTTGATTTACGTGTTAATCTCATCTAAAAAATACCTTTACAGACACATCTAGAATAATATTTAACCAAATATTTGGGTACTGTGACCTAGCCAAGTTGACACATAAAATTAACCATCCTGTACACTAAAACCCACTGAAAAGAATACTTTAAAAAGCTAGATATTATGGTGTGTAAATTATGCCTTAATAGAGCTATAACTTTGAAAATGTGTATTATATTTATGTTGTTTTGATCAGGCATATATTTATCAAAAATTATAGTGATCATCCAATGCAAAAGAAGTTACAATGCTTTGAACATTATGGTCACAGGTACTTTTTTTTTAACTGAAGTATAGTCAGTTACAGTGTGTCAATTTCCTGTGTACAGTACAATGTCCCAGTCATGCATATACATATATTTGTTTTCATAGTCTTTTTCATTAAAGGTTATTACAGTATATTGAATATAGTTCCCTGTGCTGTATAAAATAAATTTGTTTTTTAAATCAATTTTATATATAGTAGCTAACATTTGCAAATCTCAAACTCCCAAATTTATCCCTTCCTGTCCCATTTCCCCTAGTAATCATAAGATTGTTTACTACATAAGATTTTGAGTCTTTTTCTGTTTTGTAGATGAGTTCATTAGTGTCTTTTTTTTTTATTCCACATATGAGTGATATTATATGGTATTTTTCTTTCTCTTTATGGCTTCATTTAGAATGACCATCTCTAGATCCATCCATGTTGCTGCAAATGGCATTATTTAATCTTTTTATGGCTGAGTAGTATTCCATTGTATAAATATACCACAACTTCTTTATCTAGTCTTCTGTCGATGGACATTTAGATTGCTTCCATGTCTTGGCTATTGTATACAGTGCTGCTATGAACACTGGGGTGCATGTATCTTTTCAAATTAGAGTTCCCTGTGGATATATGCCCAGAAGTGGGATTGCTGGATCATATGTGAGTCTATTTTCAGTTTTTTGAGGAATCTCCATATTGTTTTCCATAATGGCTGCACCAAACTACATTCCCACCAAGAGTGTAGGAGTGTTCCCTTTTCTCCACAGCCTCTACAGCATTTATTGTTTGTGGACTTTTGAATGATGGCCATTCTGATTGGTGTGAGGTGATACCTCATTGTAGTTTTGATTTGCATTCTTCTGATAATAGCGATATTGAGCATTTTTTTCATTTGCCTATTGGCCATTTGTATACGACCTATGTATTTTTGGTAGTAAACTTGCTATGCTAGTTTTATATAAGCTACTATCGAATCATAACATGGAAGCAACCTCAGTGTCCATCAACAGATGAATGAATGAAGATGTGATGTGTATGTATAATAGACTATTACTCGGTCATAAAAAAAAGAAGAGTGAAATGTTGCCATTTATAGCAACATGGATGGACCTAGAGATTATCATACTAAGTGAAGAAAGTCAGACAGAGAAAGACAAATATTATATGATATCACTTATATGTGTGGCCTTAAAAAAAAAATACAAAACAGAACAGACTCACAGAGGTAGAAAACAAACTTGTGGTTACCAAAAGGGAAAAGGAAGGGAGTATAAATTAGGAGTATGGGATTAACAGATACGCACCACTATATAAAACAGATAAAAAGAATTTACTGTATAGCATAGGAAACTATATGCAATATTTTGTAAAACCTATAATGGAAAAGAATATATATATTAATCACTTCACTGTATACCTGAAACTTATATAATACTAAATATCAACTATATTTCAATTAAAAAAATATCTTTAGCACATACCACATGGTGCACAGTGGAAAAGGGTAGCTAAAATTAAAAATTGGTGATGGAAAAACCCATAAAATTAAATCTCTATTTTTCTAGTCAGTGCATATTAAATCTTGGGGATATATGGTTTTTTGTGTGTGAATAGATATTGAAATTGATAGTATTTTTTTGTTTCAGGAAAATATTTAAGGCAAAAGAGAATTGATTTCCAGCTTCCCTATGATATTCTTTGGCAGTGGAAACATAATCAGGTACGGGCCTTTCTTACTATGTTTTGTCTTAAGTAGTAAATGAGGGCAGAGGGGAATACAAGTCTTTTTCTCTGCCTTCTGTTATGCTCTCATCTTAGGAAGTATAGAGAAGTATCCCTGTGAAGGTTAGACTAAGAAAAATGAATTTGCATCCATATTTAATGTGACCTATTTGCCTTTACTCTTACTTCAAAATAGCAGTAAGTTCCTGCTTCCTTAGGCAACCTTCTGTTATTATTCTGGACTTTTATTTTGGTAGCACAGATTTTGTTCTGTAAGAATCCTGTTTGATGCAGGTCTCAGGAGAATTTAGATGTACTGCCAGCAGCACTAAGAAATTTCAAGCTTTATTTTTGTTGGCTCCTTCCCATCAGTTTGGAATTTATTTTTCACATACAAAAGAGATTCTTCTACCAAAGGAAACAGGGAGACTGTTTAACACTCTTGTACTTTTAAAAGATCTTTAAATATATTGGAAACTAAAAATGGGAAAGTGCTGTTTTTCTCTCTTGCTTTCCTAATTGAAAAGTTTCCCCAGTAATTTTTGTATTAAGCTCTAGCCCCCGACTGAAGACTGAGAAATAGAAGCAGTCATGCAAATAAGCTAAATAAGCTCCTGAGATATGCCAAAATTCCACCAAAGTTTAATTTTGGAAAACCAAAAGCAGTGGACATTCCCTTCTGCATTCTCTTCTCTGGTGGCCTCTCTTGAGTTCTAAGAGGATCAATATGTTAGATATTTGTCTCAGAGAGTTCATATAGAGGAGATAGTGCTTTGACTCTCTACCCACTGAGAAATGGTGGTGGGATTATTCTTATAGATTAATACACTCTAGCTTAAACCAAGTTGCTTTTTGTTTATTTGTTTTTATACTCTCTTCTGTGGTAAAACACAGAACAACTAATATATTTTTTTCTAATGCATTCTTTTTATATGTATTTTTAAATTTTTTTAAAAAATCAAAGTATAGTCAGTTTACAGTGTGTCAATTTCTGGTATACAGCATAGTATTTCAGTCATACATAAACATACATGTATTAGTTTTCATATTCTTTTTCATTACAGGTTACTACAAAGATATTGAATATAGTTTCCCATGGTATACAGAAGAAACTTGTTAATCTTTTTTATATACAGTACTTAATATTTGCTCTTAATGCATTCTTGATTGCAGTGTGAAAGCTCCATTATCCTGCCTGCCATCTCCCCTTTATTCACTAAATTAATTGCCTTAATTAAAATGTGAAATGTATTTTCCTACAACATTCACCCTGAAAAAGCCAGGGTACTCATCTTGTTAATTTTATGTATCTACCCAGACCATCTAAACAAGCCCTGGACAAATTTTCCTTTCTTTTCAGAGAGTCAAATATAATCTCAGTTTATCCAAATGAATAGCTTTGATCTGCAATATGATTTTCATTTAAGTTTGTCCAGCAATATACTGAAGATACATCTAATTCAAAATGTATTCTAGACTACTTAATATTTCTTCTGTTGAATCTAGTTTTCTCTTACCCTGATCTAGTAAGCAACCTTTTATTTCTGGGTAAAATGTAATCATACCAAGAGCTTCCCTCAAATGTATCCAACCCAGAAAGTCTTGTAAATATTTCTATATGACCAGAGTTCATGGATAATTTCCTCTATTTTTAGTGATTGATGCTGTTGTCTGGCACTTGAAGTTGAATGCTGTATCAAGATATTTCTATTTTTTTTTTATTCTAGCTCTACAAAAAACCAGATGTCCCACTATATAAAAAAATTCGTTCAAGTGAGTAACTTGGGAGCTATTTTTTCTGCCTCTATACCATCAATGTTGTTCTTAGCCTGGCACTTAAAAAAATTAACCTATATGTTCACAAACTATTCTTTGCTATCCCCTCTCAAGATGTCTACGTTGATGTCAAACCCCTTTCTGGTTACGAGGCTACCACCTGTAACTGTAAGAAGCCAGATGATGACACCAGAAAGGGCTGTGTGGATGACTGCCTCAACAGGTACTGTAGTAAACTGACTCCTCTATGAGCATAGGCTTTAAGATCTATAAGACACTTTACTTAGAGGGAAAGGTTAAATAGGCTCTTTGATTTCCCCTCAAGAAGTTGTACAAAGATATATAAAACCTAATTAATGGACTGTCTTGGCCTACTATTACAAAATATCTTAGACTTAAACAACAGAGATTAATTTCTCATAGTTCTAGAGGCTGGGAATTCGAGATCAGAATGCCAGCAGATGCAGTATCTGGTGAGAGCCCACTTTCCTGGCTTATAGACAGCTGCCTTCTCCTTATATGCTCACATGGCTTTTCCTCAGTGCATGCTTGTGATGGAGAGAGATTTCTCTCTCTCTTCCTAGGACACAAATCTCATTCTGAGGTTCCCACCCTCGTGACCTTATATAAACCTGCTTACCTCCCAAAGGCCCTACTTCCAAATATCATCATCACATTGGGAGCTAGGGCTTTAACTATGAATTTTGAGGGAACATACTCAGCCCATAATATGGGCTAAATAGCGTAACAGAAAAACAATACGATTTATGTACCTAGGTTTAAATTCTCTTACTACTTATGATACCTGAGGAAAGTTATTTAACGCCTCTAATAAAAATAATACCTTACTTATCAGGGGGTTATAAGGATTATATGAAACAATGTTTATAATGTATTAAGCACAGTTCTAGAAATCTTAGATCTCAGTATATGGTAGCCATAAAGAGGGAGTAAAAGTAGAATGATGGCAGTGAGAAAGAAGGCCATGATATATGGGGGGAAATTAAGTTGATAAACTGTTAACATATAGCAGATATACACCTGATGATTGAGTCATCGAGGCTAGTGAGAGATGGTAAATCTATTGTCATAGATTGGAAGTATGGAATCTAACTAGTGTGGAAATAAAAATTATGATTTTGATCTGGGACTACTGAGTTTTAAATGACATTGAGATTTCAAAATGGAAATGTCTAATAGACATTGTCTACAAAGGAGTAGAGATAGAATTTGTTGGTTTTAGTAACGTAAGCAGATTTACAGCAAAAAAGAAACAGTGAACTTCACATCAATGCTTCTTGTTCTAGATAGCTTTCCTGGCCAAATAAACTGCTTCCCTGGTCTTGATCTCTAGTCAACTGTTCTTTAGGCTGAGGGAATCAGTGTTTCTGCTTTAACATGCCAGTTGGGAAATTCTACCTTACCTACATCACTGTAAATTTACATCTTGTCATTGTACATACGCACAGATGTACATAGTAGTAATAGCTTGGTGGTATAGATAGTCGGGGTTCTGTCACCAATTTTTTTCACTCCCAAATATATGCACTTTTATGGATCATTATAGTCCACGAGCTCATACTTCTTAGGTTGATATGTCAGTGTTTGAACAACATTCTCCTGTTGTTCATCATTCAAGCTATTTTTAATGTTTTGCTATTAAAAATGGCACTACTGTGAAACTCTGTGTAGATTCCTTTTTTTACCCTTAGAGTGTATTCGCAAAAGAAGAAATATCCCCAGAAGAAAATACCTGTATGAACTATATGAACATATATATAATTCTTACTATATACTATCCAGTAACTCATAAATTATTGAGTTAATTACCACCAATATATAAATATATTTATTTTCCCATAGTTCCACCTCTTTGAATAGTAACATCTAACTTTATTTCTAGTGCTTTAGTATTTCATTTTAATATATGAAAGTATGATATGTCCTTAGGGTTGTTTATGTGTGCATTTCATTAGATGCTAACATTACTGTGTCTTTTTATATGATATTTTATTGTCTCTGAAATTATCATCATAATAGCTGCTGCCTCATTGCTTATTTTTTCTTTCTCACAATAGTCCAAGGAGGTAGGTGATAATTTTACATTGTATAGATGAAGGAACCTAGAATATTGATAATAAATTGCTCTATATTACACAATACAAGTGACAGAGACAGAATTTGAACCCACATGTGTTTGATTCAAGTCATGTTCTTTCCACTGTACCATACTACTTATATAAGTAGTTAGTCTTTTAATTACTTAAAAATTGAAATTTGAATATTTATCTTTACATAATTATGTTGATTCTCTTAAATCATGTAGTATGGGTATCACATTTACTTTTCTCATTATGTTGCCATTGTTCAAAAAAAAAAAAAACTTAACCCTGAATAAGAAATAAACAAACCCTCAGATACAATGCTGCCAACTTTGTGTCATGAGAATGTGATACTATATCATCATGCATGTGGTAAATTCACAAATAACTAAGAAAAATTGAAATATGCTATTCAGTGGGTGCTTCCTTAATATATTTAAAAGTAACCCGTGTAAAGATTCAATTAAATGGTGCTACCTAAAATGTAGGATGGCTTTGTCTTTCCTCTTGTATTCAAAGTTCTGTAAATATATGAAGGAGTGGGGGAATTAAACAATCTGCAGCGTCCACTTTCCACATCTAGGTAAGACTTATATGTAGAACTGTACTCACTTGCACATAGCCCAAGGAAAACTTGATTTAGGACTATCTTTAAAGCACATAATGAGTTTTTACAGTTACTTCAAATAAATATGTTAAAAATTTGTTCTCCTCTCTCACAACTTTAGGAATTACCAACATTGTTTTTAAATTCTGCAAATCTTCCCTGTGGGTTCTTGTTTCTGTATGCCATCCATATCAAACCCATTACTTCAGAACATTCCTCATTCCCTAAAGCAGAGTCCTAATAATTCATTTCAAGCTACTTTTTAACCCTGTACCCATTTGCTCACAGCATGTACAGAGTACATTCCCTCAGCTTTCCACAGAAACAGACATAGTATATTAAAAAAACTGAATACTTAGGGGAAAATGAAAGTATATTGCCTGGTGAGATTTATAATGCCACTAGTAGTGATTACTCTCAGAGTTCACAGGCCCTAAACTGAACATCAGGGTCCCTGTCTAACTCCCTATTATACTCTATCTGTTCTCCTTTATTGAGTACAGTGCACTTCCACATACCCACCAGTGAGAATCTCTAGGATCTTTCACCTACTGCTCTAGTAGAACCCTAGGTCCTCAGATTCTTGGTCCCAAAAAGTCAGGACAGTCCTCTCCTCTGCCTCTAAGACTTATTCCTTCCTGACCTGGCATGATTCATCGTGGAAACATTCATTTCATCTAAGTAAAAACCCATTTCCACTCACAGGGAATGGTCTGACCTCCATAGCTAGTTAAGTCAATCACACTATACATTTCTCAGTGACTGTTTAACCTTAAGTCTTACCATGTGCGGGAAACAGCAGTCTAGTTCTGTATTTAAAGGGGAAAAAAATTACCTAGTTTTTCAAAGGTGTTATCTGGCTGAAGATAATGGTAATTTATATTGCTTAATCTAAGACTTCACATCTTAGCTTGCAGCATCTACTTTAAGATTTTAATAAGTTTATAGTTTTGTTTTCCAGATAATGAATAGAAACACATTTTAATTTTTATACAATTAAAGGAATTATCTTGGTTATTTATCAGAACAAATGGAATATATTTCAATACCTTCAACTCTAGAAACCACAAATTTTCAGCAACCTCTGAATTATTGTTCTCTGGCTGATGTTTTTGGAAATTGAATTCTCTTTCATCTCAGTACTCTGTTATACTTATGTTTTAGTTCTTTTTTATGTTTTAGTTATTTTATCCACCAAAAGTTCATTGTTGTATGTGTTAATGAGGTATGATGAAAGTATAGGTGGTATATTATGAATAGGGTTGCAATTAAAACCATGAAAATAAATAAGCCTTCTGAAGAGAAGAGCAAGGAATGTGCCATGGAAAGTAGGGGGGGTGGGGGAAAGGATTCCTGTTAAAAAAAAAAAAAGACAGGAATTGTTATTGGAGAGGTGAAGAATCCATTATCATAAAAGATCAAGAAAGCCCAAAAAAGAGGACACTTTTAGGAGGGATATTTAACAGTATACATGCAGCAAAGAAGTCAGCAAAAGAAAGAATAAATGCGGTGAATTTGACAGTAAGGCAGTGTCCTTACAAGTTAATCTGATTGCCTTAAATTGAAGAACAATCCAGTGGATACTTTCTCTGCTTACTGCTTCTTTATGTGATTTAACACTGTAAGCTGTTTGCCCTGTAGATAAAGATAATAGTTTTTGGAAGAATAAATCAAACAACTCTGAAAGTACTTTAAATTGTAGAGTGTTAAATACTTTATTTGCAAGATTTGTAAATTATGCTTTTAAATATAACATGATATTTTGAATCTATTTGAATTCTTGATTCTTCTTTGTTTTAATCATGTTAAATACCCTTACTGGGATTCCAAACTATACACCAAAACTAAATGTCTTCTATAAAAGATCTAGAAATTTAAAAAAAGAAAATAATGAGAAGACACATGCATAACAACTTTCAACTACTATCTCTAGAAGTTTTTACTTGTTATTCACTAGAGATTATAGGTTCAGCAGTCATATAGTCTGAAAATGTTATTTCCAATATGGATATGTCATTTACACTAATGAAATGTAAATTTTCTATAAAACAACAATGTGAATGTACTGAACACTTAAAAATGGCTATAATGGTAAATGTTACAATGTCAATTTTATGCCTATTTTACCACAACTTTTAAAAACAATCTGTAAATGGCTGTGAGCTATTTCAAAGCAATAGTACAGTATAATTATCAAATTATTAATTCCTTTATGGATTACAGTTCATTTATTCTTAGCACAGAGCTAAATATGACAGTGTTTACCGAGGATCCTGAGTGAGCAATTTAGGTTAATAATATACAAGAAGCATCCGTGTTTGCAACTTGACTTGGAAATTTTCAGTATTGTTAATTTTTGAACTTATACATTATTACCTGTTAACCAATCTAACCTTATTAAAATAAAAATTAATTTTATGCATTTATTTTTAAAATTCCTATAAAACAAAAAATGGGTTCATGAAGGCATGTATAATGTTAATTTATATGTAATTATTCCTTTTCTTCCTAGAATGATCTTTGCTGAGTGTTCCCCCAACACTTGCCCCTGTGGTGAGCAGTGCTGTAACCAGAGGATACAAAGGCATGAGTGGGTGCAATGTCTAGAACGATTCCGAGCTGAGGAAAAAGGATGGGGAATCAGAACCAAAGAACCCCTAAAAGCTGGACAGTTCATCATTGAATACCTTGGGGAGGTTGTCAGTGAACAGGAGTTCAGGTACAGTAGTAAATGATACTCCAGTAAAGTGGCAAAGGTACCAGATTAGAATGGAAAAATGGAACATTTGAAATTGGCTTTAATTGGCTTTCAATCATTTCCCTCCTCTTTAGGAACAGGATGATTGAGCAGTATCATAATCACAGTGACCACTATTGTCTGAACCTGGATAGTGGGATGGTAATTGACAGTTACCGCATGGGAAATGAGGCCCGATTCATCAACCACAGCTGTGACCCAAATTGTGAAATGCAGAAATGGTAAGAAAGCAGGGGAAGGTGAAGCTAAGAATCCGACAGAGCAGAAGGCGTTGAGGACATACAAAAGATTGATCTTTCCACAATTTCAATCTGTTTACACAAAGCAGCTCAGGCAGTTCCCTATTATACCAGATCCTCCAGGCAGAGAGTACGCTCATGCTGTTTCTTCACACTTCCTCCTAACTACTCATTCCCAGAAGAGTACATGTTAGATTATATATAGATAGATAGACAGACAGACAGACAGATAAGAAAGAAAGAAAGAAAGAAAGAAAGAAAGAAAGAAAGAAAGAAAGAAAGAAAGAAAGAAAGAAAGAAAGAAAGAAAGAAAGAAAGAAAGAAAGAAAAAAGAAAAGAAAGAAAGGAAGGAACCTAATATTTATTGACTGCTTACCATATGCCAAGCACTATGTTACATGTTGTTACATCCATTTGCTCACTGGATTTGTCACAATGAGAAATAAAAGTAAGTGAAATAGATGAGAATCTAGTTGAGAAAGAAAAAATATATCTAAAAAATAATTCATAAAAGGTAACAGGATAGCAGAGGATCCTAAGAAAATGGTGGAGTAGGAAGCACCAGAAATCTATCTACTCTAAGACAGTTGCACTAGCAGAATCTGTCTGATAAAACTATTTTGGAACTCTGGAATCTGTTAAAGGCTTGCAACATCCAGAGGAAGGCTTAGATGTTAAATTTCAGTTCATTTCAGTCAATTTGAGCTCTTAGCACAGGAGCAGCTACTTATCCCCTACCTCCATCTGTATGGCAGGCAGCTGTGCAGGTGTTCCTAGAATAGCTTACACATAGCTTGCAGAATCTAGAGTGGGTGAAAAAGACTCTGTCCTCTAAATATTGGGGATCTATGCTCTGATTACTGCTTCTGATTGGAGAGGTGCAGACATAAAGAGGCAGATAGCCATTGTACCTTCACCATTGTTGCAAATCCTTCTCTCTACAGCTGAAGTGACTTTTAGGAGATTTTAAAGGTGCCCTCTTTTCCCCCGCTTCCTAGTTTTTTGCTTTTCCCCTTTTGGGACACACATAAAAGACTACAGCATTCAAAAACAACTGCATATATGGGGAAAGATTAAAAGTGACTGTGTATACCCAAGGAAAGGATCAGAAAAGACGTAAGGCAAAGTTTACACCTCAGGCTGATCTTTGGCACACAGACAGCCTACAACAATCAAAAAAACAAAAACAATAACAAACAGCAAACCTTGAGGAAAGGGGAGAATTTGATTTCCATAGTTACCGTATTATTACATTGAAATGTCCAGTGTTCAACAGAAAATCACAAGGAATACAAAGACACAAGAAGGTATGGCCCATTCAAAGGAAAAAAATAATTCAGTAGAATCTGTCTCTAAAATAGACTTAATGGCAGATATAGTACACAAAGATTTTCAAACAGCTGCCTTAATGATTCTCAAAGAACTAAAGAAAAATGTAGGTGAAGTCATGAAAATGATATTTGAACAAAATAGAAGTATCAATGAAAAGATAGAAAGCCTAAAAAGAAACAAAAAAATTCTAGAGCTGAAGAGCATAGTAATTGAAATGAAAAATTCACTAGACGGATTCAAAGACAGGTTTGGGCAGGCAGAAGAAAGAATTAGTAAACTTGAAGATGAGACAATGTAAATTATCATGCCTGAGAAACAGGAAAAAGATTGAAGAAAAGAGAACCCTAAGGGACCTTGTGATACCATCAAGCAGAACAACGCATATGTGTTGTGGATGTCCCAGAAGAAGACAGACAGAGGTAGAAATAATGGTTGAAAACTTCCCAGATTTCATAGAAGACATGAATATAAATATCCACGAAGCTTACCAAACTCCAAATAAGATGAACTAAAAGAGACTCATACCAGGACATATAATCAGACTTTCAAAAGACAAAGAGCAAATCTTGGAAGCATTAAGAGACGAGAATCATCATGTACAAGAGATCCTCAATAAGAAAGTTTACAGATTCCTTTTCAGAATCTTTGGAGGCCAATATATGCAACATGCTAAAAGAAAACATCAACCAAGATTCTGATATGTGTCAAAACTGTTTGAAAGTGAGGAAGAAATCAAAACATTCCCCAATAAATGAATGCAGAGGGTGTTCTTGAGTACTAGTACTAGACCTACCCTGCAAAAATTTAGAATGGTCTCCTTCAAAGTGAAATGAAAGGATATTAGACAGTATCAGCACCATGTAGAGAAATAAAGATTTCAATAAAAGTAAACACACAGGCAATTATAAAAGCTAGAGTTATTGTAACAGTGGTTTGTAACTATACTTTTGCTTTCTGCATGGTTTGAGAGACTAATGCATCTAAAGGGATTGTTATTTTTACGTACACAGTGCATAAAGATTTAATTTTGTGACAACACCTGAAAGGAGTAGAGACAGCTGTAAAGGAGCAGAGATTTTGTATGTTATTGAAGTTAAACTGCTGTAAGTAAAATTACAGTGTTATAACTTTAGTGTAATTCCCATGATAACCAGAAAGGCAATGGCTTTAGACATACACAAAAGGAAATTAGGAAGGAATTTAAACATTTTACTACAAAAAATTAACGAAATACTATAGAGAACAGGAATGCTGGCAGTGAGGGTCAAAAAGCTAAAGGGCATATAGAAAAATTGCACAATGACAGAAGTAATTCCCTCCTTATCAATAATTTAGTGATAAATGGGTTAAACTCTCCAAAAGAGAATGGAATTCAGCACCTTTTAAGATAAAAAACGATCAAAAAAATGGGTAAAGCAATGTACTTCTACATAATAATGACTGTGTATGACAAGCCCACAGCTAACATCATACTCAATGGTAAAAGACTGAAAGCTTTTTCTCAAAGATAAGAACAAAACAAGGATGCCCACTCCTACCACTTTTATTCAACATAATACTGGAAATTCTAGCCAGAGCAGTTAGACAAGAAAAAAATAAAGGCAACCAAATCAAAAAGGAGGAAATAAAAACCATCTGTTTGCAGAAGACATGTATAGAAAACCCTAAAGACTCCACCAAAAACTTTTAGAACTGATAATCAAATTCAGTAAAGTTGCAGGATACAAAATCAAAATATTAGTTGTGTTTTTATACACTAATAACTATCAGGAAAAAAAAAGAAAATCCCATATGCAATAGCATCAAAAATATAAAATACCTAGGAATACATTTAACCAAGGTGAAAGACTTGTATGCTGAAAACTGTAAGATACTGGGGAGAGAAATGCAGAAGGCACAAATAAATGAAAATGTGTTCTGTGCTCACAGATTTGAAGAATTAATAGTGTTTAAATGTCCATACTACCCAAAGCATCCTACAGATTCAATGCAATAAAAATAAAATTCCAATGGCATTTTTCACAGAAATAGAACAAATAATCCTAAAGTTTGTCAAACCACAAAAGACCTCAAATACCCAAAGCAGTCTTGAGAAAGAAGAACAAAGTTGAAGACATCACACTGTCTGATTTCAAACTATATTACAAGGCTATATTAATCAAAAGAGTATGGTATTGACAGACACTTAGATGAATGGAACAGAATGAAAGAGCCCAGAAATAAATTCATTTGTTTAGTCAGTTAATTTATGACAGAAGTGCCAAGAATATACGGTTGTCTTGTATATTGTCTTTTCAGTAATGGTCTCTTCAATAAATGGTGTTGGGAAAACTGGACTGTATCTTTCAACATACACAAAAATCAACTCAAAATGGATTAAAGCCTTGAACATAAGACTTAAAACTATAAAACTTCTATAAGAAAAACGGAGTGTTTTGACATCAGTCTTGACAATGATTTTTTTTTTTTTTTGGTTTTAACACCAGAAGCAAGGCAATAAAGGCAGAAATAAACAAATGAGACTACATCAAACTAAATGTTTCTGTATTAGCAAAGGAAACCATCAAAATGAAAAGGCAATCTACAGAATGGGAGAAAATATTTGCAAATTTTGTAAGGGGTTAATATCAAAAATATATAAGGAAATCGTACAAATCAATGGCAAAAAAAATCCAATTAAATATAAGCAGAAGATCTGAATAGACATCTTCTTAAAGAAGACATAAAAGATACATGAGATAAAAGCCAACAGATACATGAAAAGATGCTTACATTACCAGTCATCAGGGAAATGCAAGTCAAAACCACAAGATATCGCTTCATCCCTGTGAGAATGTCTGTTATCATAATGACAGGAAATAACAAGTTTTGATGAGGATATGGAGAAAACGGAAACCTTGCACCGTTGATGGGAATGTAAATTGGTGCAGTCACTTTAAAACAACATAGGGAGGTTAGAACTGCCATACAATCCAGCAATTTCATTTCTGGGTATTTATCTGAAGGAAATGGAAACAGTAAGTTGAGAAGATATCTATACCCCCATGTTTATTGCAACATCATTTACAGTAGCTAAGACATGGAAACAACCCAAGTATCAATCAGTGGATGAATGGATAAAATGTGTATATATACAATGGAATATTAGTCATAAAATTGAAGGAAATCTTCAAAGAAACCAGCAAACAACTACTGATAAAATGAACATGATGTAAAAGAAGGAAAAATAAAGGAAACCCTGCCATTTGCAAAAATATAGATGGACCTTGAGGGTATTATGCTAAATGAAATAAATCAGACAGAAAGACAGGTACCATATGATCTCACTAATATGCAGAATCTTAGTGGGGCAGGGGGAGGGTTGGGACTGAACTCTTAGATACAGATCAGTGGTTGCCAGAGGTGCAGGTTTGAAGGCTGGGCAGAATGAGTGAAGGTGGTTCAAATAAAATAAATAAGACCTGAGGATATAAGGCATAGCATGGTAACTATAGTTAATAATACTGTTTTGTATATTTGAAATTTGCTAAGAGAGTAGTGAATTATAAAGATCTCATGACAAGAAAACAGTTTGATACTATATGTGGTGATAAATGTTAACTAGACTCATTGATGATCATTTTGCAATATATGCATATATTGAATCATTTTGTTATACACCTGAAACTAATACAATGTTATATGCCAATTATGTCTCAATTTTTCTTAAAAGATTGGCAGAATAGATTAAAAACACATGATCCAACTGTATACTGTCTATAAGAGACACACTTGAGACCCAAAGACACAAACAGGTTGAAAGTGAAAGGATGGAAAAAGATATTCCATGTAAATAATAACCAAAAGAGAGCAAAAATGGCTGTACTTATATCAGTCAAAATAGACTTTAAACCCCAAAAGTTTAAAAGAGACAAAGAAGAACATAAGTTTTAATAAAAGATTCAGTACAGCAAAAAGGTATAACAATTATAAACATTTATATACATAATGACAGGACCTCAAAATATATGAAGCAAAAACTGACAGTTGAAGGGAGAAATATTTCTACAATAATAATTGGATATTTCAATACTTCATTCAAAATAAAGGATGGAACAACCAGACATGATGAGTATGGAGTAGAGGACTTAACTCAATAAACCAACTTGATTTAAAAGACATATACAGAATACTCCACCCAACAATAACAGAATTTACATTCTTCTCAAGTGCACATGGGACATTTTCTGGGATAGACTATATGTTAGGTCCCAAATTCAGTCTCAATAGATTTTAAAAGACATATATCATAGACAGTATCTTCTCTGACACTAAGGATAATGTAAGAAATCAATAACATAAAGGAAACTGGAAAATCCATGAAACTGTGGAAATTCACATACTTTTAAGCAATCAGTTGGTCAAAGAAGAAATCACAAGAGGAATTAGAAAATAGAGATGAATGAAAATGATAACACAACATACCAGAATTTATGGGATGCAGTGGTAGTAATGCTAAGTGAGAAATTTATAGCTATAAATGCCTACACTAAAAAACAAAAAAGATGGGAGGAGGAGATAGCTCGTGGTAGAGTGCATGCTTAGCATGCACAAGGTGCTGAGTTGAATCCCCAGTACCTCCTCTAAAAATAAAGCTAATTACCTCCTCCCCCAAAAAAATTTTTTTTAAAAAGCTCAAATTGAAAACCTAACTTTTTAATCTAATGACCTAGAAAAAAGAACAAGCTAAACCTAAAGCTAGCAAAAGGGAGGAAATAATAAAGATTAGAGCAGTGATAAATGAAGTAGAGAATAGGAAAACAATAGAGAAAATCAGTGAAACCAAAAGTTGGTTCTTCAAAAAATATGAACAAAATCAACAAACTTTTAGCTAGATGGACTAAGGAAAAAAGATTCAAATTACTAAACTCAGAAGTGAAATGAAAATGGGGCCATTACTATCACATTTAACAGAAATAAAAAGGATAAAAGTACTATGAACAATAGAACACCAAAAAACTGGATAACCTACTTGAAGTGAACACATTTCTAGAAACCCAAAACCAAAGAATAAATCATGAAGAAATAAAAAATCTGAATAGACCTATTAACTAGTAAGGCTATTGGATCATTAATCAAAAATCTCCCCTCCAAAAAAAAGGCTCTTGACCTGATTGATTTACTGGTGGATTCTACCAAATTAATACCAGCCCGTCTCAAACTTTTCCAAAAATTTGAAAAGAAGAAAACACTTCCTAACTCATTCTGTGAAGCTGGCATAACCCTGATACCAAAGCTTGACGAAGACCCTACAAGAAAACTACAAACCTCTTATCAACATTGTTGCAAAAATCCTCAACAAAATACTGGCAAACAGAATTCAGCATCATATTAAAAGGATTATGTGTAATGACCAGGTGGGATTTAATCCTGGAATGCAAGGTGGTTGAACATATGCAAATTGATCAGTGTGGTATACCACATCAATAAAATGAAGGGGAAAAAATCACATCGTATCTCAATTGGTGTGATACAGAAAAAGCATTTGACAAAATTCAGTACCCTTTCATGATAAAAATACTCAACAAAATAGGAATGGAAGGACTACATTAACATAACAAAAGCCATATATGAAAACCCACAGCAGACATAATACTCAGTGGTGAAAGACTAAAAGCTTTTCCTCTAAGATGAGGAGCAAGACAGGAATGCCTACTTTCACCACTTCTATTCACCATAGTATTGGAAATTCTAGCTGGAATAATTAGACAAGTGAGAGATATAAAAGACTTTGGAAAGGAAGAGTAAAATTATTTGCCCATTGTATGATCTTTTGCAGTTACATCTGTATATACAAATAGTGAACAATCTGAAAAGGAAATTACAAAAACAGTTCCTTTTACAGTAGCATCAAAAAGAATAAACTATTTAGGAATTAAGTGAAAGAATTGTATAATGAAAACTATAAAACATTGCTAAAAGAAATTAAAGACATAAACAAATAATAACTCATGCCATTTTCATGGATTGGAAAACTTAATATTGTTAAAATGTCAGTATTACCCAAAGCGATCTACAAATTCAATGCAATCCTTTCACAATCTCAAGGACTTTTTTTTTTAATGCAGAGATAAAAAACCCATCCTAAGATTCATATAGAATCTTGAGGGACCCCAAATAACCAAAGCAATCCTTAAGAAGAGCAAAACTGTAGGAGTCACACTTTTTGATTTCAAAACTTTCTACAAAGCTATAGTAATTAAAGAAGTGTAGTATTCACTTAAAGACAGGCATTTAGACCCATGAAATAGAACAGAGAACCTGGAAATAAATCATCATATATATGGTCAAATGATTTTTTACAAGTATGCCAAAACCATTCAATGGCAAAGGGATAATCTTCAACAAATGGTGCTAGGGAAACTGAATATCCACATGCAAAAGTATGAAGTTGGTCCCTTACCAAACACCATATACAGAAATTAACTCAAATTCATCAAGGATCTAAGTGTAAGACCTAAAACAAAACTTTGTAGAAGAAAAACTTAGAGCAAAAGCTTCACAACATTGGACTTGGCAATAATTTCTTGGATATGACACCAAAGGCACAGGTAAACAAAAAACAGACAAATTGGACTTGATAAAAGTGTTCAATTTTTGTACATCAAAAGACTATCCACAGAGTGAAAAGGCAGCCACAGAATGGGAGAAAATATTTGCAAGGCATATATATTGGATATTAATATCTAGAATATATGTAGAACCCTTAAAACTCAACGATAAAAAAGCAAACAGCCCAATCAAAAATGGACAAAGGACTTGAATGTTTTCTTCAAAGAAAATATACAAATGGAAAGAATATGAAAGCGAATATATGTATATTCGCATATGACTGAAGCACTGTGCTGTATACCAGAAATAGATGACATTGTAAACTGACTATACTACAATAAAAAAAATACAAAAAAAAGAAAATATACAGATGGCAAATAAGCACATGAAAAGGTGCTCAGCATCGCTAATCATTACAGAAATGTAAATCAAAACTATGAGAAACCACCTCATACCCTCAGAATGGCTACTTTCAAAATAACAGAAACAGCAGTGTTGATGAAGATGTGGAGAAATTGGAACCTTGTGCTCTGTTAGGGATATAAAATGATATAGCCACTGTTGGAAATGGTAAGGACATTCCTCAAATAATTAAATATAAAATTACCCTATGACCCAGTAATTCTACTTCTTGGAGTATATAACCCAGAGAATTGAAAGCAAAGTCTAAAAGAAATACCTGCACCCCCATATTATAGTAACATTCATAGTAGCTAAAATCTGGAAGCAACCCAGCTTTCCATAATGGATGAATGAACAAGCAAAATGTAGTATTTACATTCAATAGAATTATTATTCAGCCTTTAGAAGGAAGGAAATTTTGCAGTGTGCTCCAACACAGATGGACCTTGAGGACATTATGCTGGAGATACTTAACAGTAGTCAAAATCATACAAAAGGGGTAGGTATGGCTCAGCGGTAGAGTGCGTGCTCAGCATGCCCAACGTCCTGGGTTCAATCCCCAGTACCTCCATCAAAAGATAAACAAATCTAATTACCAACCGCCCCCACAAATGTAATAAAGTTTAAAAAAAAATACAGACAATAGAATGGTGGTCATCTGGGGCTGGAGGGAGGAGGGAATGGGAGTTACTGCTTAATAGATAAAAAGTTCTGGTTTTACAAGATGGAAAGAGTTAAGGCAATGATGGTGCTAATGACTACACAACAATATGGGTGTATTTAATACCACTGAACTGTACATTTTAAAAGGATTAAGATGATAAACTTTGTTACATGTGTTTTAACACAATTTTTTTTAAATAGGATATGAACACCTTCCTATATGGATTTCCACTATCACCACTTCTCTTCCACTTCATAAAATATCAGATACCTAGGAATAAATTTAATAAAAGTTTGTAGGACCTCTGTACTGAAAACCACCAAATATTATCAGGGGGAAAAAAGACAACCTTAATTATTGGAGAAATATGCTATGTTTATGGGTTGGAATCCTTAATATTTTTGAGATGTCAGGTCTTACCAGGTTATCTATACATTCAAATCCAGTGAAAATCCAGTTTATATGGAAATTGACAAGCTGATTCTAAAACATATATGTAATTGCAGAAGACCTAAAAAAGGCAAGATACCTTGAAGAGCAAGATTTAAGGATTTAAGTACCAATTTCAAGACTTACTATACAGGTACACTAAAACAGTAGGTGTTTGGGATTGATTAATAGACAAATGGAATAGAAGAGAAACTCCAGGCAAAGACCCATAAATGTCAGTTAGTGAGGAAAGGGTGGATTTTTAATAAATGATGCTGTCAGTAGGCTCCTCTCTCAATACATATACAAAAATTAAGGTGAATAATAGAACTGAATATCACAATTGAAACAAGTTTCTGGAAGGAAATGAGAGAATATTTTCATAGACTTGGGATAGGTAAAGTTATCTTAAACAGGACATAAATAACACTAACTATAAAATAAAAGAATTGATAAAATTAATAGTTTCTATTCATCAAAAGATAACATTAAGTGTAAAAGTAAGCCATAGATGGGGGAGAGGTTATTTGCAATGTGTTTATCTGACAAAAGATACAACTTCTGTATAAAATTCAGGATCTGAAAATCAATTTAAAAAGAGACAGTCCAATTTTTTAAGAATAGACACATCAGAAAAAAGAATATAAAAGTGGTCAATAATCATTTTAAACATTACTTTAATCATCAGAGAAAAATATTAATTAAGCCATGTTAAAAAACCACTACATAACCTTCCAAAATGGCTACAATCAAAGAATGGCAATTTGAAGTGTTGGCAGAGGTATAACACAATGTGAATGCTCTGTTGTATTACTGCTGGTAGAAGTGTAAATTGGTATAACCACTTAACAAAAGATATTTGCCAGTACCTACCAAAGCTAAACATACCCAGTAATTCAACAACCCCACTCTTAAGTATATCCCCAACATAAATGAGTGTCTATGTTCAAAAGGTATAATAATGTCCACAGAAAAAAATTTCAATAATAGCTAAAAACTGCATACAATTATCAAATGTTTATCAGCATGAGAATAAGTATATAAACTGTGCTAAATTCATAAAGTGGAATACTACACAGCAGTGTAAAGATATATTACAATACAGTGTAACACTGAATGAAAGAAGATAAGCATATAATTGTACATAATATAGTGTATTCTGTATGATTCCATTATTTTGAAATTTAAAACAAGCAAAACTATAATCTTTATGGGGATAGAGATTAGAATAGTGCCAGTCCTTTTGGAGGAGGGCACTGACTGGGAAAGAGAGGAGCTTTCTTTCTGGGAGGTTACACGGATGTATAAGTAAATAACATTCAGCAAGCTATATGTAAGTTATCCTTCCCCCCAGATTTTTAATACAGTGCATTATATGATCAAATTTTAAATGTTATGGTATAGACCAAGGGTCAGCAATCTTAGGATATGGCTGTATGCCAGTAAAAATTTATAAAGACCTGGGGGGAGTTTGTCTGCCATAGTTTGCCAACCACTGATAAAGACTAAAAATGCTTTCTGAATTTAGAAAAAAGAATGCCAAAACTTGAAGATATTAGAGAAATTTACATTTAATAAGGTAGTATCCAAGCTAAACCTTGATGTAGTCTACATTGTCAGGAAGGCAGGAGGAAGAGAAGCTGTGGCTTCAAACGGCATGGGTTTTAATGCCCTAGTTTTTCATACAATTTAATTGCTGAATGACTGTGAACAAACTAAGACACAGATACCTTGTATATTATTATGTATGACCTGCTAAGCACACGTTCTACCACTGAGCTATTACCGCCCCCCTCCCCAACCCCATGGTTAAGATTTTGTAGCCAGCCTGCCTTGATTTGAAACTTAATTCCCTCAGTTATTAGCTATGTGACTTCCAGCAAATTTCTTAACACTCTCTGTGCCTCAGCTTCCATTTAGAAAATGGGTGTTATAAAACTACCTAATAATAGTACCCTTTTTTATACAGTTGTTGGGAGGACTAAATAAGTTAATAGTTAGTTATAGTAATAAAAGTTATAGTAATAACAAAATGTTATTACTATAATAAGCACTCAATAATATTAGCTATAATTATATGGTATTATATAAAGTATCAAGAACAGTACATGAAAGATCATTAATAACTTAGGTAAAATAGAACAAAAGAGATACTCATGTACAGGTGAGAAAGATGGAGATCAATAGGAACTAGAAGATTTTTATAGGTAATCCATAGTAAATAATTTTAATTTATTTAGTAAGTAGACTAAAGCCATGTGTTAGAAGGGCTTTGAATACACCAAGCAGGAAAAGTTAAGACCTATGACAGCATAAAGCATGTTTTCCAGAAGACATAAGACTGGATAGACTAGAAGAGAGATTAAAGGTAGAGTGATTGGCCAGGAAACTTGAGTAATTGGATACAGAAACAAAAGCAAATTTGAAATCAGTGTACTAGCTTTTCTGTTTTTCAGGCATGGTATTATGAATTTCTTAACTACTTATTCCTTTCTCCTTAGGTCTGTTAATGGAGTATACCGGATTGGGCTATATGCTCTCAAAGATATGCCAGCTGGTACTGAACTCACTTATGATTACAACTTTCATTCCTTCAATGTTGAAAAACAGGTAAGAATAATAAATTCAAAAAGGACTTTGAATTTTGTCACAGTGCGGTTTATAACATGGACCTTCGGTGAACATTACTGATTTGTAATGAGAAGTACATTGGAGAAGATAGTTTTTCACTTTTTACTCCACTTATCTAGGGTGCATAGGTGTCAGTTATTCTTTCAGAACTCTAGAAAGAGACTGCTCAATCATTTTTTTGTCTCCAGTCAGTTCTTAACTTTTCTGGTAAAGTTTTCCCAAAGCTTAATCTTTCCTTTCTACTACAGTAGGAACACATTTATATTTATTTTACTCTCAATCAGTTATTTTCCTCTATATGAAAACGTCTTGATTCAAACTTATTGTTAGGTGTCCAGATGCTCAGGCATCTATTTGAACTTGCAAATGCAACTGCAGGCTAAAAGCATTATTCTTTTTCCCTTCAAAGCAACTGTGTAAGTGTGGCTTTGAAAAATGTCGAGGAATCATCGGAGGCAAGAGTCAGCGCATGAATGGACTCACCAGCAACAAAAGTAGCCAGCCAGTGGCCACCCATAAAAAGTCTGGACGGTCAAAAGAGAAGAGGAAGTCTAAGCACAAGCTGAAGAAAAGGGTGAATAACAATCTCATAGTTTTCCCCAAACAGCTGCTTGGAGGCAACCTCTGAAATAAGAGAAATAGCAAAGAGTGGCATCTTTAGAGTGATTTAATATTCTTTGAGGTGATTTCTGATTGATCTTGTTTTTTCTGCAATCTGGTCCATCTGTTTTTTAGAGAGGCCACTTCTCTGAGGAACCCAGTGAAAACATCAACACCCCAACAAGATTGACCCCCCAATTACAAATGAAGCCGATGTCCAATCGAGAGAGGTAAAAAGAATTTCTTACCTGAATACTTTAAATTATGTGATTTCCTTGTCAGTTTAAAAATTATTAAATAACTATAGTTGAGCCATTTCTTTTGTGAAGGAAGTCTTTAAAGAAGGATTTAGGGGATCTTCGGTGAGGGAAAAAATTATGTCTTTATTCTCCCTGATTTCTTTTTTTTATTAAGTCATTTTATTTTATTTACTTTAATTTTCTTTCAGCTCTTTGATCATCATTTAGCTTGTTTATTTATTTATTTATCTTTAGTTCTTTGGGGAGGGGGTATAATTAGGTTTGTTTATTTATTTCTAGAGGAGGTACTGAGGATTGAACCCAGTGCCTCCACATGGATCTCTAAACTTAAATGAGTTATGTGTATGTGTATCTTGCTTAACTGTACACAACTGTGATGATTCCATAATTTGATTTTCACCCTAGCATATCACATTGAGATCACTTGGGGACCTTTATAAACTACTGATACCTAGGTTCCACCTCTGAAAATTCTGGTTAAAGTGGTTTGGGTGTAGCCTGGACATCAGGAGTTTTTTTAAAGCTCCCTAAGCTAATATGGAGCCACAGTCTAGAACCACTGGGCTAGATCTTCTCTGTTTAACTAAAATTTAAAAATTTTGAGATTAAGTCTGAAATAGGATGAAAGGAGTTAAAATTATAGCAAAGTTATAAATAAGGATGACCTTTCTAAGATATCAAAGTGTGTAGTCAGGAAAGATGTAGAAAATGTACAATTTGAAAAAGAAGACATACATATTTACTTCACTTACTTCTAACATAAACAGATCTTTTCTCAATATAAAGAAAAAGCAAAGATGACTGTTAAAGTTCCTTTTTTGTTGCTCTGTTTTAACCTTTTCTGTGCTATGCATTCCTTTGGCAGTCTGTTGAAACCCATGTAACCCTTCACTGAACAATGTTTTAAAAGTGTTTAAAATTTTAAGTAACTTTTAATATATAGGACTAAACGGAAACTGAAAATACTGAAATACAATTTTCAGAATAATAAACAAAAACCCTGAAATTGTGATATGGAAATAAACATTAATTTTGAACACATGACAAGATCTAGTGGTAGGTTTAACAACCATAGTAATATTTTTTTCCTTTTACCACAATATTAAAACTTTTTTTAAAACATTTTTTATTGAGTTACAGACATTTTACAATGTTGTGTGAAATTCCATTGTAGAGCACAATTTTTCAGTTATACATGAACATACATATACTCATTGTCACATTTTTTTTCTCTGTGAGCTACCACAGATCTTGTATATACTTCCCTGTGCTATACAGTATAATCTTGTTTATCTGTTCTACATATGCCCCCTCCCCCTTGGCAACCACAAGTTTGTATTCTATGTCTATGAGTCTGTTTCTGTTTTCTATCTTTTTTTTTTTTAGATTCCACGTATGAGCAATCTCATATGGTATTTTTCTTTCCCTTTCTGGCTTACTTCACTTAGAATGACATTCTCCAGGAGCATCCATGTTGCTGCAAATGGCATTGTGTTGTCATTTTTATGGCTGAATAGTATTCCATTGTATAAATATACCACATCTTCTTTATCGTCATCTGTTGTTGGACATTTAGGCTGTTTCCATGTCTTGACTATTGTAAATAGTGCTGCTATGAACATTGGGGTGCAGGTGTCTTTTTGAAGTCGGGTTCCTTCTGGATATATGCCCAGGAGCAGGATTACTGGGTCATATGGTAAGTCTATTCCTAGTCTTTTGCGGAATCTCCATACTGTTTTCCACAGTGGCTGCACCAAATTGCATTCCCACCAGCAGTGTAGGAGGGTTCCCTTTTCTCCACAGCCTCTCCAGCATTTGTCATTTGTGGACTTTTGAATGATGGCCATTCTGACTGGTGTGAGGTGATACCTCATTGTAGTTTTGATTTGCATTTCTCTGATAATTAGTGATATTGAGCATTTTTTCATGTGCCTCTTGATCATTTGTATTTCTTCATTGGAGAATTGCTTGTTTAGGTCTTCTGCCCATTTTTGGAATGGGTTGTTTGTTTTTTTCTTATTAAGTCATATGCACTGCTTATATATTCTGGAGATCAAGCCTTTGTCAGTTTCATCATTTGCAAAAATTTTCTCCCATTCCGTAGGTTGTCGTTTTGTTTTACTTACGGTTTCCTTTGCTGTGCAGAAGCTTGTATGTTTAATTAGGTCCCATTTGTTTATTCTTGCTTTTATTTCTATTGCTTGAGTAGACTACCCTAGGAGAACATTTTTGAGATGTATGTCAGATAATGTTTTGCCTGTATTTTCTTCTAGGAGGTTTATTGTGTCTTGTCTTATGTTTAAGTCTTTGATCCATTTTGAGTTTATTTTTGTGTATGGTATAAGGGAATGTTCTAGCTTCATTGCTTTACATGCTGCTGTCCAGTTTTCCTGAAGAGACTGTCTTTATTCCATTGTATATTCTTGCCTCCTTTGTCGAAGATTAGTTGACCAAAACAACCATAGTAATTTTGAGGTAGAGATGAGTGTAAATGATATTTTGAGATATTTGTAATACCTGTAACATGATATGAACATATAAATATTGGTGACAAAATCATGGAAACTGCAACTACTATTCACACACATCTTTACACACTTCTTTTTTTCCCTACATTTGAAGGATATGCTAAGTCCACTAGAAATTAGGGAAAATAGGTGGGGAGGGTATAGCTCAAGTGGTAGAGCACATGCTTAGCATGTACAAGGTCCTAAATTCAATCTCCAGTACCTCCATTAAAAAAACCAACAAAAAATTAAAAAAATTTAAAAAACTGAGTAATGTTTCCCCATATATAATTTTCTTTATAATAGCTGAATTCACTGATAAGTATTCATTTATATCATCATAACAGTGGCTTACATAGAGTAGACATGTAATATGCTTAGTGAACTGATGAATAAAGAAACTCCTTTCTTCCTTCTTTGCAGGAACTTTGTATTAAAGCATCATGTGTTCTTGGTCCGAAACTGGGAGAAGATTCGGCAGAAACAGGAGGAAGTAAAGCACACCAGTGATAACATTCACTCAGCATCATTATATACCCGTTGGAATAGCATCTGTCGAGATGACGGGAACATTAAGTCTGGTAAGGCCTAGGAAACATTCTTGTTAATTCCATAAGATTGCCTCGAAGTGATTATTTTAGTTATTTTCAAACAGTCTATTCAAAGATTTTTTTTAGTCTAAAGCAAAAAAGTTAAGATCCATACATACAAGCATCAGTCAGCAATAACCCATCCATCTCAGATCTTCAACTTCCTTATCTCTAATCTAAGCAATAAGAAGAAACCCCCTTCCAACCAGCATCCCAAACATTACTTACAGCCTGGAAGTTACTAGACATGAGATGGGAAGTGGGTACCTGGGAAATAACTTACAGATGGGTAATTAACTTACAGTATCTGTAAATAACTTACAGATAAATATTGATACCAAATGCAGGAGAAAATGACCAAGTGTTAATTTTCATATTTTGTTTTTCCACATTCAGATCAGTATTATACAGAGAGATCTTCAGATTTCCTTTTTTCTGACCTTCGTGGCTGAATAGTGTATCAGCACTCCTGAGTTCAGATCAGATCTGACATACAGAACAGACTGAAAGCAGAGAAACTGGCATGTCCAAGTATTGTTCCTAACTGAAAAAGTGTTCAAAAGATCATGTTCTTTTATTCTTTCCTTCTTTCCCTCAAAAAGTAGAAGCATTCTGCAGAGTGATGAGTCAATATGCCAAGTGGGAACTAGACTGATTTAGAAATTTGCCTAGACTCTTATATCCTCTCAGTGATTTGATTGGCATAAACTCTCTGAACTGATATTCTAAGTTATTGAAATCTTCTGATGCTAACAGTAATTATTTCCTGAGTGTTTATTATAGGTCAGGTACTGAGCTAAAACACATTAAAGAATTACCGTATTTAATCTGCACAAATTACTTCATGAGGGAAGTACAGGCATACCTCATTTTAGTGTGCCCACTTTATTGCACTTTGCAAATACTGTGTTTTCTACAAATTGGAGTTTTGTGGCAATCCTGCTTCGAGCAAATCTACAGTGCCATTTTTCAAAGAGCATTTTCTTACTTTGTGTCTCTGTGTCATGTTTTGGTAATTCTTGTAATATTTCAAATTTTTCATTATATTATTTTTGTTATAGTGATCTGTAATTAGTGATCTTTGATGTTACTTTTGTAATTGTTTTGGGGTGCCACGAATCATACCCATATAAGACAGTGAATTTAATAAATGTTGTATATGACTGCTCTACTAGCCAGCCATTGCCCCTGTCTCTCTCTCTCTCCCCAGGCTTCCCTACTCCCTGAGACACAACAATATTGAAATTAGGACACTTAACAACCCTACAGTGGCTCCTAAGTATTCAACTGAAGGGAAAAGTCACACATCTCTCACTTTAAATCGAAAACTAGAGATGATTAAGCTTAGTGAAGAAGGTGTGTCTAAAGCCGAGACAGACCAAAAGCTAGGCCTCTTGCACCAGTTAGCCAAATTTTGAGTGCAAAGCAAAATTTCTTGAAGGGAATTAAAAGTGCCATTACATTGAACACACAAAATGATAAAATGTGAAGCTGCCTTATAGCTAACATGGAGAAAGTTTCAGTGGTCTAAGATCAAACCAGAAGATCAAATCCAGCCATAACATTTTCTTAAGCCAAAGGCTAATCCAGAGCAAGAACCTAACTCTCTTAAATTCTGTGAAGGCTGAGAGAGGTAAGGAAGCTACAGAAGAAAAATTTGAAGTTAGGAGAGGTGGTTCATAGGCTTACGGAAAGAAGCTGTCTCGGTAAAATAAAAGTGAAAGGTGAAGCAGCAGGCACTGATGTAGAAGCTATAGTAAGTGATCCAGAAGATTTAGCTCAGATCATTAATGAAGGTGGTTACACCAAACAACAGTTTTTTTCAGTGTAGGAAAAAACAGCCTTATACTGAAAGAAGATGTCATCTAGGATTTCCATAGCTAGAGAGAAGTCAATGCTTGGCTTTAAAGCTTCAAAAGACAGGCTGACTCTCTTGTTAGGGGCCAATGCAGCCAGTGACTTTAAGTTGAAGCCAGTGCTCTGCTACCGTTCTGAAAATCCTAGGGCCTTTCTGAATTATACTGAATCTACTCTGCCTCTGCTCTTTTAAATGGAACAACAAAACACATCTGTTGACAATATGATTTACTGAATATTTGAGCCCACTGTTGAGACCTACTGCTCAGAAAAAAAGACTCCTTTCAGAATATTCCTGCTCATTGACAATGCACCTGGTCACCCAAGAACTCTGATGGAGATGTACAGTGAGATTAATTGTTCTTTTCATGCCTGCTTGCACAACATCCATTCTGCAGCCCATGGATCAAGGAGTAATTTCAACATTCAAGTCTTACTGTTGAAGAAATGCATTTCATACTGCTACAGCTAGCTGCCATAGATAGTGATTCCTCTGTTGAATCTGAGCAAAGGAAATTGGAAAACCTTCTGGAAAAGATTCCAGATGCCATTAAGAACATTTGTGGTTCATGAGAAGAAGTCAAAATATCAGCATTAACAGGAGTTTGGAAGGAGTTGTTTCTAACCCTCATGGATGACTTGGAGGGGCTCAAGACTTCAGAGGAGGAAGTAACTGCAGATGTGATGGAAGTAGCAAGAGAACTAGAATTAGAAGGGGAGCCTGAAGGCGTGGCTGAACGGCTGCAACCTTGTGGTGAAACTGTCACGGATGAGGAGTTACTTCTTATGGATGAGCAAAGAAAGTGTTTCCTTGAGATGGAATCTACTGCTGGTGCAGATGCTGTGAAAAGACTGTTGAAATGGCAGTGAAGGAGTTACAGTATTACATAAGCTTAGCTGATAAGGCAGTGGCAGGGTTTAAGAGGATTGACTCCAATTCTGAAAGAAGTTCTATGGGTAAAATGCTATCAAACAGCATTTCATACTGCAGAGAAAGGAAGAGTCAAGATGCAGCAAATTTCATTGTTGTCTTATCTTAAGAAATTGCCATAGCCACGCCAACTTTCAACAACCACCCTGATCAGTCAGATCAGAGGCAAGGCCCTCTAGCAGCAAAAAGATTACAACTCACTGAAGACTCATGATGGTTTGCGTTTTTTAGCAAATAAAAAGTATTTTTTAATTAAGGTATATACATTGGTTTTTTAAAAATATATAATGCAATTTACACACCTAACAGACTACACTATAGTGTAAGCATAACTTGTACGTGTACTGGGAAACCAGAAACTTCGTGTGATTCCCTTTATTGGAATATTTGCTTTATTGCGGTGGTCTGGTACTGAACCTGCAATATCTCTGAGTTATGCCTGTACTACCACTGTTCCCCCATTTTACCATTGAGAAACTGAGATACAGAGTTTAAGTAAGTTACTCCAGGACACACAGCTAGTAAGTATTAAGGCCAGAATTCAAAAGCAGGCCGACTCATTTTGAAACCCAGACTTGTAACTACTATGTAGCATTTGGTCATTAGTAAGGTCCTTCTTCACTGTAGCATCTGTCTCTCTGGTAAACTCCAGTATTCCCTGATTTTTCTTTAAGGAAAAGAGAAAAAACTCCATGACCACTAATCCTCGTAATCACTTCAAGGAAAATAGAGAAAATAGCAGGAGTCCGTTGCAGAAAAGAAAGCCACATAGAGCTCCTCTTTTCCTAAAAGTAATTTTTACTTTATCCTTCCAGACGTCTTCATGACCCAGTTCTCCGCCCTGCAGACTGCTCGATCTGTTCGAACAAGACGGTTGGCAGCAGCAGAGGAAAACGTTGAAGTAGCTCGGGCAGCCCGCCTAGCCCAAATCTTCAAAGAGATCTGTGATGGCATCATCTCTTATAAAGGTAACCGTATTTACCCAAATTCATCCTCCTTACCTTTTAAAAAAAATATATGTTACTATGTCACCTGAGACATCCAAGGCCAAGAATATGTAACAGATTAGGATTAGGAATTTAGGAGATTTACTTAGCTCTTCCTTTTGTCAGAGTATAGAATTATAGGACTGATTATAGTCTTCAGGGATTGTTGTCTTTAAATCCCTCGATCTTTAGGTTAATTTTTGGTATTTATTGTAGTTTTACCATAGTTTAGTACCACATTTAGAAATCACATTTTTTAACTATGGGATAGAAAAAAGCGGGTCTTTTTCTTGGATATAATTTTCCTGAATGAAGCAGTGAATTAGCAATTTAAGAAAAAAATATTACCAATGTATGACATCAGTGGTTCTTAACCTTTTTTGATTGACAGATATCTTTGAGAATCTAATAATAGTTGTGAACTCTTTCCCCAGAAAAATGTTATATGTGTATATTTTGGCAAGTTCATAAGCCCTAACCTCTACATTAAGGAAAAGGACATAAAGTTGCAAGAAAATTACTTTAAAAGCATTTTCACGCAAGCGTATTTACCCTACTCCTTTCCTTTTCCAGGCCACATCTCTTGGATGTGTGTTGGGGGTGAGGGTGGGAAGGAGATAGTTTTTAATTTTAGGTAGGTAGTTTGGCAATGTACATGACTTTTTCTGACCAGGAAATTTGGAGACATTTAAAATGAGAGATTTTGACAAATAATTGCAACTTTTTATTTTCATTTTTCAATTTTATTAGGTAGAATTGTTACAGTTTGACTGCACATATACAATGGATTGCATGTAAATATATATACACAATATATTATGCATATTTTTTAAATTTACGTGTATGTACTGTTCATTGTTTCTAAGAATGTTTAGAGCTTTAGCTTTTTAAACTTACATAGTTATCAAAGGAATAAAGCCAACCATGAAATAAGAATTAATTCAAAACGATACATACACCCTGCTATTAATAGCAATATTATTTATAATTGCCAAGATATGGAAACATCCTAAGTGCACATCAATAGATGAATGGATAAAGAAAATGCAGCATATATTTGTAATGGAATACAACTCACCCATAAGAAAGAAGGATATTTTGCCATTTGCAGCCCTTCATTCGCTTTTTTTTTTTCCATTTCAAAAACCAGAATTTTATAACTGGCACACACATTTCCATTGCATCAAAAATAACAAGTAATTGCAGCTTTTTGTCATCAACTTTTTTTTCTATTTTATTTTATTTTAGTTGAAGTATAGTTGATGTACAATATTGTATAAGTTACAGGTGTACAATATAGTGATTTTTAAAGGTTTTACTCCATTTATAGTTATCATAGAATATTGACTATATTTCCTGTGGTGTACAATATATCCTTGTAGCTTATTCTTTATACATAATAGTTTGTACCTCTTAATCCCCTGTCCCTATCTAGCCCCTTCCCATTCCCTCTTCCCACTAGTAACCACTAATTTGTTCTCTATATCTGTGAATGTGTTTTTTTGTTACATACAGCCCATCAACTTTTGCTTCCTTCGTTTCCCTAAATTCCGAGGAATTTGGTTTCCTTTCTCTTTGATTTCTCTGTCTTCTCTTTATATTTTAGTGGCTTTTTGTCATCTTGTTAACCTAAGGATATAGAGAGGAAAGGGGAGACCAACCTGTCCTAAGATGTAAAGTTTGTGACACCTATTCCCTTTACATTCGCAAAAGATCACAGTGTGCATTCCATCCCGCCCCATCTGATCTAATGTGAAACTGCGGTCAATGTATCTATATGTCACTGTGTTCTGGGCATGAAACAATGGGCTTTTTCTCTCTTAGTAAGTTGTTAGAAAGTAAAATAGCAAGTAAGAAGCAGCCCCACAGCATGCACTCTGTTTTCATAATATCGAGTAACTGTTATAAGAAGATGGATTCCAGAAAATATTTACATTACTAAATTATTCATTATCTGGAATTTAATTGACTCCAAACCAAGAGAGTAGAAACTCTCCACTATGGGCAATTGACAGGAACTAGAAAACATTTTTTTGGATGAGGTGATCTTTGCTGTAAGTTTTGTTGTGTAGGAATTGCCCTAAGCAGCATAGCTACTGTAAATTCCCATCTCTCATTCTTCATAGAAGGTTCTTTTCATTACCCAACTAACATTGTTTTACATTTAAAGTATATACACTGTATCTTTCATATCTTCTGATCTCTGCGTTTACCCACATTTCTGAAAAGTCCTTGTGTTTTTCACAGGTTTCAAAAAAAACTTGGATTTTTTTTCTAACTTTTAATTTTGGGGGTTCTGCTTTTCAGATTAGGAGTTAATACTTGCCTCCCTTGTATCTTACTGTCAGTCCTACTAAACCTGCATTCTTTTTCAGATTCTTCCCGACAATCACTGGCAGCACCACTTTTGAACCTCCCCCCAAAGAAAAAGTAAGTTTACATATGTGGGAATCATTTGAGTTTTAGAAAAATACTGAATACCAGATTGACACTCTGGCTTTATGTTCCAGGAATGCTGATTATTATGAGAAGATCTCTGATCCCCTAGATCTTGCCACCATAGAAAAGCAGATCCTCATTGGTTATTACAAGACAGTGGAAGCTTTTGATGCTGACATGCTCAAGGTCTTTCGGAATGCTGAGGTATTTTTCACTGACTTGAAACAGATTTAAGGAGTCTGTTCTTGAGGGCTGGGAAGGGACAGACTGGGATTTCAAAATTTGTAGATACTGACAGGCATAAGCAGAATAGATAAACAAGATTATACTGTATAGCACAGGGAGATATATACAGGATCTTGTGGTAGCTCACAGCGAAAAAGAATGTGACAATGACTATATGTTCATGTATAATTGAAAAATTGTGCTCTACACTGGAATTTGACACAACATTGTAAAATGTCTATAACTCAATAAAAAATGTTAAGAAAAAGGTTTGTTCTGAAGAGAACTATTCTAGATGTTTAAGATTTTACCCTCTTCTTCTAGCAACCTTTGTATTTCTGATTAAGAAAGGCAATAATTTTTATTGAGTACCCTTAGGGTAGGGGTTATAGTGTACTAAATACTGTGCTTATAATAAAGACAGTGTGATATGACTAGATTAGAAGGTTAAATCATACCCCAAAACAGTTTTTGTAAAAGCCTAATTTAGTATTGAACCTTTATATTTACATAATGCAGACATTTTAGTACATTTATGTCATATCTGTAGTTTCTTTATTCAAGACAATAAGTATATGTGAAATACTCAGAAATATGTATAGGCAAATAGAAAGATATCTTAAGGATGGAATTGAGGGGTATTATGCTAATAGGTTGTAGAATAGGTGAATCTCATTGGAGAGAAGGTGCCCTTGAACTGATTTAAAGGAGAGGTTGGATTATCATATGGTCCATGAAAAAGAAGATATCATTCACTAATTTTGGAATACCTTAGAGAGGTGTCTGGGGACAAAAGAAGCTACTGGGTAAAGGAAGAATTGAGGTTGATGACAGAAGAAATGAGAGAAAAACAGACAATTGAAAGAAGAATTAGAGCAATCTTGAATTATACTTTCTACTGAAACACATCTTCCAAATATATTTAAACTTACAGTTTGTCCTTAGTATCTGCAAGACAAAGGTAAATGGAGAGCTTCTCCACAACATTATGCTTGTGATACTTTATTATATTCCTTGGTCACTGTGTATTTGATCCAAGTGGACAGGAAGGCCTATGACAGGATTTGAAGGACAGAGCAATAGAGCAAATGGAAAAATTACCATGAAGATTCTAATTTTAATTCATTTTAGTTCAGTTTTAAGTTGTTTTCAGCTGTCTGGCACCTATATTTGATGGTATTAAAAATTTATTAACCAAAATGGGAGGATAAAGAAAATCCTGCTACCTCTTCAGGTATATTTTTAAGCCATATTGAGAAAACCAAACATGATTTCTTTCTTCTGCTTTCTTCAGAAATACTACGGGCGTAAATCCCCAGTTGGGAGAGATGTTTGCCGTCTACGAAAGGCCTATTACAATGCCCGGCATGAGGCATCAGCCCAAATTGATGAGATTGTGGGAGAGACAGCAAGTGAGGCAGACAGCAGTGAAACCTCAGTCTCTGAGAAGGAGAATGGACATGAGAAGGACGATGATGTCATTCGCTGTATCTGTGGCCTCTACAAGGATGAAGGCCTCATGATCCAGTGTGACAAGTGCATGGTGAGGGTCAGGAGGTGAAGCAGAAGCCTGTTCCTGATGAGCATGGTGACTGTATTCAAAGTCGTAGCCCCTGCCTCTTATCTTGACTTGATGGGATTTTTATGAACTTGAACTTTCCCTTGGTTTCTATTACCCCTTTTTTATATCTCCTTTTCATTTTATCCTTCCCTTTTTTTTTTTGCCTCCCATTTTTTCTGCTCACTTTCCACTGCACACTTCTCACATAATCTGGATCAAAAAGAGTGATACTATTTAGGATAGTACTTTATCTGAAAAACATTAGAGGAACTACACTCTATGTACATAATATTAGCACCGATGGAGTGCAGTGTATAGAGCTCTTGATGAAAGAGTCAAGTCCTGGAATTGAACTCTGGTATCCCCACTTGATACATTTGAACTCATTACCTTATATGCAAAGTGGAGCCATAAATAACACATAGGATTATTGAGAGGATATAATTACATACGGGTAAGTAAAAGCATTTTATAGCTGGAAAGCCTTTCATAATGGCCATGTCATTGATATATATTGCTTAGTAAGTAATAGCTTGGTGCTGGTACTGTGTTCATTCATCCTCCTGATCTCCATCCTTCTCCTTATTTTATTTGCCCAAATCTATTTATTATGAACCAACTTGTGTTCAGATATGTCCTTATTCTTTATTCCCCCATTTTACCATTTAACTCTTAATTTCTCACTTACCTACTTCCCCTTAGTGCCTGTTCTGCTTTACCCTGTCACATTGCTAATTTTTTAATTCTTAGCCCGTGAGACTTCTCTCAGTTAGTCTAACGCCTACACACACACACTTTTCCCCCCACAGGTGTGGCAGCACTGTGACTGTATGGGAGTGAACTCAGATGTGGAGCACTACCTTTGTGAGCAGTGTGACCCAAGGCCCGTGGACAGAGTAAGTTGCCCTCTGATAGTACTCTAATCTAAAAGTAGGAGATGTGGCACATGGTATCTTATCTGCTGTGCTTCTGATGTGCTGAATTTCATTTGATAAGCTTTCAACCTCTCTAGGCCTCAGTTCCTTATACTTTTTTGAGGGTAATAATTCTGCCCTTCCTTTTCTCAGGAGTGGGACCAATGGGAGAACACTTAGATATCTATGGAAGGAATGGTACCATGTAAAACTGTCATTTTTATAAACACTATCAACTGTCTATAAAAGAAGTAGCTTGTAAAGTCCAGAACTTAACAGTGCTGCTGTTGTCATTTTAAGTGGACAGTTTTTTGTTGCTCCGAGGGGTACACTGCAGAATGTTTAACTTCCTTGGCCCTTGGGCACTAATTGCTAGTAGCCGCCTCCAATCATTATGATGATCAAAGTCTCCCTTCACACATTTTCAGATGCCTTTGAGGTGGCACAGAGCAATCACACAATTAGTGCCTCATAGAAAATAGTTTGGGATCCTTGGCCTGTCAGTTTTGTTCTCTACCTTCACTTTTCCAAGTTTAACGGCTCTAGTTGCTTTCATCTTTTTTTATATCTGTGCTGTATTGAAATTACTAAACAGTAAGTCTTAATTGGTTGCAAATTTTAGGTTTTATTTTTCTCTTGAATAGAGATCAGTAGGCTGGGTGTAGTAGTCCCTGCCCCTATCCATTGATTTTCTTCTCTTACCAGGAGGTACCCATGATCCCTCGGCCCCACTACGCCCAGCCTGGCTGTGTCTACTTCATCTGTTTGCTCCGAGATGACTTGCTGCTTCGTCAAGGTGCGTACACAGGAGCTGACTCTACTTGCCAAAGCTGACCTTTCTAAATAGTAGGAGGTGCCTGCTGTCTGCATAATAGTCCTTGTCTCCATATGACCTTTAATAGCAATAGAATATAGGTTTTTTTATCTTCAGGTCCTTAGGCTTACATACATGTCCCCTCCACCAAATAAAACTAATTTGGATTGATCAGGGTGTTACAAAACTAATTGTAAGACTGGGGAAGACATAAGTTTCCAAGAAGTGGAATCTCATGTCATTCTCATAGTCTAGAATTGATTGTCATCACCATTAGACTGCTGACAATAGTTACGTATTTATTGTTTTAGATTTTAAGTTCTTTCTTTGTAGACCTTGGATCAGACTAATGGATACCTAACAGAATTTATGCAGGAATCATTTTAATCTTCTCCTGTGTTCTGTGTCTTAACCTTCTCCTGTGCCTTCATAGGTGACTGTGTATATCTGATGAGGGATAGTCGGCGCACCCCTGATGGCCACCCAGTCCGTCAGTCCTATCGACTATTATCTCACATTAACCGAGATAAACTTGACATCTTCCGAATTGAGAAGCTTTGGAAGAATGAAAAGTATGTGCTGAAGTCCTATCCCTCTTCTTCCAGCTGTGCCCTACCAGCACATGACTGGATATTCACAAGGAGCTTGCTAATAAACTGAATCTTTCTCTTCTCTTTTTTTCCTTTTTTTTAGAGAGGAACGGTTTGCCTTTGGTCACCATTATTTTCGCCCCCATGAAACCCACCACTCTCCATCTCGTCGGTTCTATCACAATGAACTATTTCGGGTGCCACTTTATGAGATCATTCCCTTGGAGGCTGTAGTGGGGACCTGCTGTGTATTGGATCTTTATACGTATTGTAAAGGTAAGTGAGATATTTGGGCTCCTTAAGAAATGACCTCCTATCCCATATTCTTTGATCTGCAACTGCCCACTCCATTCATATAGTCCCTTTTCTGATAAAAGATTATCCAAGGCTAGTTGTGAAGCTTCAGAGAGCTATATAATATTTTTCCTTTCTTTTACCTAGTGCTTGATACTCAAGAAATGTTCATTCTCTTTTTGTTAGTTTAACTCATATTTTTTTCATACTGTGTATTTAACACTCAGGATTTGTGGGAAGATGTGTTATTTCACCCACCAAAAGGCTATCATCAACTCTACACATTAAACAAACAAACAAGTACAATAGTTTTATAAGGTTTATCATTAACAGTATAGGCTATGGAGTCGGATAGTCTAGTGTCTAGTTCGAGCTCCACCACCTTTTGCCCGGTGTCCCTGGGCACATTACTTAGCCTGCTGAAGATGGGGATTAGGATCTATTTCAGAGAGTTCTGTGAGGATTAAGTGAAATAATCTGCAGAAGCACTGAGCCCAGTTTATGGCTCACAATAAGTCAGTGTATGTTAGTTATCATTATTAACAGTGTACAGTTCTTAGCTCTTTCTCTTAGTATCACAGCAAAATAGTCCAGGATATATATTCCATTCAAAGCCTAACTGCTTGAGACATCATGATACTGTTGACTCCTTCGTCCCCCAGTTTATAAAGTGATCATTACCAAATGTGCTTCGTTCATTTCTACTGCTATTCTTTTCTCATAATTTCCCCATAATCTGCTCTGTTTTTCCCTCAAAATGTTCTCTCAGAAATCCTTGCAACACTCAATCTACATTTCTGGTCTCTTTCCATACTATAGAATGCCCTTCAACCCTTAGATTCCCTTTCCCCTTTTTTTTGATGCTAGTGTGTCCTTTCTACCACAGTCACCAAATACTTAGCTGTTCCCCCTCTCAAAACAGCTACAGTGTTTCCCTCTTAAGGGTCTAGCTGCTCTCCCAATAGTGTGTGATGGTCCCTGGGCGGGTGAGGGAAGGGAAAACAGGGAGGGTTCTTTAACAGTGTTTGGACTTATAGGGAGACCTAAAGGAGTGAAGGAGCAAGATGTGTACATCTGTGATTACCGGCTTGACAAGTCAGCACACCTGTTTTACAAGATCCACCGGAATCGCTATCCTGTCTGCACCAAACCCTATGCCTTTGATCACTTCCCCAAGAAGCTCACTCCTAAAAGAGATTTCTCAGTAAGTCTCCTTCCTCTCTTCACTATAATGTGTCAGGACAATCTAGTTTCACGGACGGAATTCAGAGTAAGAATTTTGAAGTGGCTCTCTGCTTCTTCATCCTATTTCCATTCCAAATTGGAAATCTCCACTCCTACTTGGGATGTTTGAGCACCATAAATGCATTTTTTATGCATTTTCTGGCATGGGCTGTTTTCTCAGGAAATTATTGTTACACTTTAGTCAGGTTTCCTCTTTTTCTCTCTCTAACCTCTTTACAGTCTTTGCTCTTGAGCTCCATAATGTAGTTTTTTGTTGTTTTCCACACCCATAATTTTGAGAAACAAGTAAAAAGAAAATCAGTAACCTTGAGAAACCTTCAGTGAAAATAATTCACTGCTTTTTCTTTTTATCCCTGGATTTAAAATGTAAGACATTATAGAAAATGTGAAAAGTACAGAATAATTAAGAAGAAAAAATTGTTTATTACCCTGCTACCCAGAAAATAACCACCGTTAACATTTTTGTTTTCAGCCAGTGTGTTTTTTTCTTTCAAATTATTGTGAATATATTCCTCCAGTTATTTTGTGTCATTTGTTACCATTCCATAAAGGTTTTAGTCACCTGTCAGTGTGCTGTAATGAAACCCCAGCTAAGCTCCCCATCCATGAGTCCTCTTTGGGTGGCCTGTCAGAATGCACAGCTGTCATCCCGGAATATTTAGAAATAGTCTAACCAGAAAGCAAACCTCTGGGTCCCTGTTTTTCCTAGTAGTAGTTTTGTATTTCTCTAAACCATATTTCTTTTATATTCTCTCTGCATACTACCAATCCCTGCCTCTCATCTAGGATTCTTTGGTCTTCCTTGCTCAGTCAGTAGTTCACTGATTAGCTTTGAAACCCCAACCTTAACTACTTAAAAGTTGGGATGGGACAAAAGGATTGTGAGTCTGTCCCTTCTACTGTCATTCTAGGCTTGTAAAATGCTAAAAAAAAAAAAACCACTTGGCCGACAGATTAATAGAAGTACTGAGCTTTTGACCTTAAAATGTCATCCAACTTTATAAGGGTTTTAGGCCTCATTTTCTTTATCTCCTTACCTCTTTACCTCCTTTATCCTGAGTTTGCCCCAGATCATGTGATCCAGCTTTGCCAGCTTCTACAACACACTTACTGCTTCCTTTTCTTCTCTGCAGCCTCATTATGTCCCAGACAACTACAAGAGGAACGGAGGGAGGTGAGTCTCAGGGGGGTTTAAAGAGCCAAAGGGATTAACCAGCAACTTGAATAGAGCAAGAGAACCACCACCTACCCACTCAGCCCCACCCCTGGGATTGAGGAGTCACTGACAGAGTCATCCAGTATAGTGCCAACAGTGATATGGGAGAACTAGACTTGAGTAGATGTGGTCTCATCATGAAGTCTTAGTTGGGGCAGAGAGGGAGATTTGTAACATTAGAGATAGAGAAAGAGAAGAGGATATGGAACAGAAGTTTTAGACAGATTTGGAAGATCTCTTGTTTAGATTTCTGCGTTTTTCCCATTACCTCAGGGTGTAATCAGCTCTTTGGACCTTTGTCAAGGAACAGAAGTAGCTAAAAGTGCACAGTTTTAGCTGGGCAGTTTGGGTTCATAGTTTTGTATTTGTGCTTGTTTTGTATACAAGAGGGATATTCTTGGGGAAGGAGTACTGAAGGCTTTTCTTCAATTTCCTTTCCTGTTGAATGGCAGTGAAACAACTACCTTACCTACTCCAATAGCTTACTGTAAGGAAATCAACTACATTTCGTTTTAAAAAAAGAAAATATTAGGTGATAAATGTAAAAAGAAATTTCAGGAAAAGTGGAAACTCCATTTAAATGCTCATCGTAGTTGACTGTTAGTATCATAAGACTGCGCCATACGTCTTTGTATTCATTAGGCAATCAGAACTAGCTAAGCATTTTATCAGCTTTGGCATGGTTTATAGATTCCTTGGATTCCTGGCGAAGAAAGGAGAAAATTTGAATCTTATAAATAAAATTAAACTTCAGAGAAAGGTAATGATTTTTTCAAAAAATAAAGTGAAGATCATAGCCAAGTTTCTTACCTCTTGAGCCAAGGCTGTAACAGCTAGACTGCAGGATCTCAAGCCATCCTGAGAGTTTCTTCGCTTCATTCCCCTTCCATCCCCAAGTGCCCTGCTTAGCCTTCCTCTAAATTCATGTATCCTCCTGGCAGATCATCCTGGAAGTCTGAGCGCTCAAAGCCACCCCTAAAAGATCTGGGCCAGGAGGATGATGCTCTGCCCTTGATTGAAGAGGTTCTGGCCAGTCAGGAGCAAGCAGCCAATGAGATGCCCAGCCTGGAGGAGCCAGAACAGGAGCGGGCCACTGCTGACATCAGTGAGGGTGAAAAAAAAATAGAGGAAAGTAGTCAAGAACCCCAAGCAGCCTGTACTCCTGAGGAACGACGGCATAGTCAGCGAGAACGACTCAACCAGATCTTGCTCAATCTCCTTGAAAAAATTCCTGGGAAAAATGGTAAGAAGAATCAGGCTCATTTCTAGGGTTTAAGATAAAAGGGAAATTAGTGAAGAGGGCATGAAAAAGAATAACTTCTAATTGCCCGGAATGGAAAATATTTTTTTAATGGTACAGTTCTTTCGTGGGCCTGTGTTTAGTTATATCTTGGGAATGAAACTGTGGGAGGTGAGAGACTCTCCTCCCTGGAAAACAGCTTATTTCATCTTGGGCTGGAGGAAGGCCTGAATTGCTTATAGGTCAGAAAGGGAACCATTGAACTCCTGTGATCTCCTGAGAGATCAAATCTGGAATAAGGAGTGGGAGGGTGGTATTTGATGAGCCTCCTTGGTTCTGTTTTCAGCCATCGATGTGACCTACTTGCTGGAGGAAGGATCAGGCAGGAAGCTTCGAAGGCGTACTTTGTTTATCCCAGAAAACAGCTTTCGGAAGTGAACCTCAAAGAATGAGAACCTCAAGCATCTGGGATCCAGTGGAGCTAAGAATCCTGCCTCCTGTTCTCTGAGTGTAGAAAGGGGTGGGAAGGGTCCGTCCAGCAAGGGGAATGGGGCCATGTTAATGATGTTAGGTACTTAGTAAACCTTGGAGTTAGTGGAGAGGAAGAGGAAGGGGTCTATCTAAATAGTTCAGTTTAACTTGTTTTCCTCTCCATTGCTTCACCCTGAAGGTTAATAATGTAGGGTGGAGGGTAGAGCACACTGGGGATGACCAGAATCCTTTGGTACTTTACAGCACTTGCCCCTCCCCCCAGCTTGGGTTTTTCTGTCATCCTCTGATCTCGCAGGCACTGCTACGAAGCTGCTTTTCTATACCCAGGTATAAAATTCCAAAAGGGATAGGGCCAGGATCCCCACCCCTACCCAGTCTGTTCCCTATAGGCTCCAAGAGCTACCCCAGAGACCTAAAACAGAAACAGTAGCTGGGGCCTCTTTCCAGATCCCTCACCAGGAAACATTTCTCTTTTCTTGCCCAACCAGGTCAAAGTAAAATGTGAGTTGACAACTCAAAGCACTTGTAACTGCTGCCCCTCTCCCTACCTCTACTCCCCAAAATGGAATCATGGAATAGAGAAGGCCCCCATGGGGTCAGAAGGGCACAGTACTTACTGTAACTATTTTTGTTTTAACCTTCATAACCTGCCGAACATATTTTTTTCTAAGAAGGCCAGGCCCCTGCCAGCACATGTGCTGTTTATGCGCTGTGGTTCTTGTGCGTCTGCTGTGCTGTGCGAATGGAGATTCATTTCAAATAAAATTCATTTTAAAACCTACTTAAAAATAAACTCTAACCGCCCCCCCAACAAAAGTCACTACGTAAACTGTTGAGCAGTATTCACCTATCAGAGTATTTGTTGTGAGTGTAGATTATCAATTAAAAACACTACTTCTTGTTTTACTTGTATAGTTTTCAGTGTCCATCTCTTAAAGAGACAGTGTGTTCTCCATACCCCTAGTCCCATCTTCCCTCCACCTTCCTGATGACGTCATCATCAGGCAGGCTATCCAGGGTGTCTCCTTCCCATTCTCTTGACCAGGAGTTATCAGACAGTACTGTCTCTTTAAAAATAAAATTTAAAAAGCTTTGCTTTGTTGTCTTCTCAGACATACACATGCATATACGTTTTAGATGTTCTTATAAGAGAAAAGATGGTTTTTAAATGTGCCAAGTTGTGTGTGTATATATATATGTATGTATATATATATATATATATCTGCTGCGTGATTAGTAAGCAATACAATAGTAAACATTTCCCCATTACTTTTTTCTAATACTGGACCAATGCTGTCCTAATTGTACATTTCCTCTAATGATGACGACGCTCTGACTTGTTTAGGTAGAAACATTGACCATCTTCCATTCCATTGAATCTTTCTTTTTCTCCTTTCTGTGTCAATCTTGAGAGAAAAAAAAACAAAAGAGACAGGGGATGCCAAAGATCCCCTTGAGCAGAGAAAAAGCAGAATAAATATTTTATTAAAGAAAAAAAAGAGAATTAAGAAAATAGTTTGGAGTATTTTCTTACTGTAGAGAAGCACTGTACATTACTAAGAGACCTGGGTATAAGATACTCACGTGTGGAGCTGGAAAAATCGCATGTCCAAGCCCGTTTGAGTGGTTTCTTTTGGTTTTCATTGCAGGGAGCTGGGTGGGAGGGAGGTGGGAATAGGGGCACTTTGGGGGTCTCCTTTTAGTCAAAGCAGGAAATGACAAGAAAGAGATTAAAATTCAATATTTCCTTTAATAGTGTTAAACACTAAAATTTTAAAAAAGACATAAAAAGAAAAAAGAAAAAAAACTTTGTAAAATGCGAGAACAGAAGCAAAAGACACTACGCTCTGTCATTTTATCTTTCTTTTGTTGAAAGACTAAAAACTGAAATGTTTTTTAGACAATCAAATGTTAGGTAAGTGCAAAAACTTGTTTTTTCTTACTGGTGTAGAATTTAATGCCTTTTTTTATTTTTCGGTTATTTTATAATAACGAAATAAAAAGAACCCCCTAGCTGCCAGGCGGGTTTTGGTGTTTGAAATGCGGGGCAAAGCACTACATCACTGCAAATAGATACAGAGTTAGTCTGCATGTCTGTAGGCTGTGTGATTGCGGAAAATATAAATGCTGCTAATATATTTCCTTTTTACAAAAGCATATCTAAATAGATGATTGTTTTGATGTTAATCTTTGTAAATTATGTATTACCAATTTTAACATTGGATGTAATTGCATAAAAGCTTGCATCTCAATCCTTGAAAGTCTAGTATTAAATGGAAAAAACTTTTCCTAACTACAGAGTGGTGAGCTTGCTATTTTTTTCTTCTCTCCTGTCCTCCATTTACCTTGCAGGATCTTCTCCATCCTGTTTCCAAAGAGATCTTTTTAAAACCACATCATCAGCATCCTGGGCCCAACTGGGGCATGCTCACCGCTGTTGACTATTGGATAAAGCCATTTCCTCAATCTATTTGGTCTGGGCCCAGCCTACCCAGTCAACATAATAATCATCTACACCTCTATCTTTTGTAACACAAAGACATCGTCTAATACTCTTTAATAACCTCCAAGGTTGGCAGTAGCTTTAGGCCACATTTTCTAGGCCACCCACATTGGACCTTTTTCACTGTAAGTAGTTTACATATATTCATTTATTTACTTAATCTTCAAAGGAGCCCTTTAGGTACCAAAACCCAGTTTTACAGATGAGGAAACTGAAACAACAGAGAGGTTAAGTAACCTGCCCAAGATCATGTAGCAGTTAATCCTCATAATAGTCCTCTGTAGTTATTATTCCCACTTTGTACAAGCAAAAGCTGAAGCTCAGAAAGGGAAAGTAACTTGCCAGAGATCACCTAATCACCAGCATTGAAGCCAGAACTCCAAAATCAGCAAATAAGGAAGTATCAGAAATAGCCAAAGCATTATCCTACCGAGGAAGATAAATCCATTCCTGCCAGCAACTGAAAAACCTAACAAGATTTTGTCCCAGACATAAGTCAGATGTTTAGGCTTTGAGTTCAGCTAGAATATAGTTGCTCAAAAGCATCAAGACAATTGACAATAAGAGCGCAGTCTCTACTCCTACAAGGACTTGGGGTTCACCCCTAGTGTTGTATAATAGTCTCTTCATGGCTGCAAAAACACATCAGTAAAGTTTTTTTAATCTTTAACTTTTTTAACCTTTAATATCACTTTAGTATCTGCTACAGCTGTTTATTCTAGATAATAATAATAGTTCAAAACTAATTGCATATCAATGTTTGGCCTATCTCAAGATGCTCTGCAAGGAGGTCCCCTGCTCTGTTACCAATCTGCACAAGCCTGAGAACCATGAGGCTCCAACTGCCAATATCGCCAGCTCTCACTGATGCTCTAACAATATTGTTCTAGGACTACTCCCACTTTTGAGGATTACCAACTATAAAACCAAGCACACAGGGATAGGAGTCAGAAAAAGGAGAGGGCAGGTTGAATCATGGGAAATGAAAGTTCTATGTAACAGTAAAAAAATTTCTGAAACTAGAAATCATGCCCCTCGCTACCCAACATTACTCTGTACATCTAAGAAATATTAGTCCCAAAGTCGAAGTAATAATCTTCCATAGCTACTATTTTATAACTTCAAATATAAAAATAAAAGTTCTTTTGCAGTAGTAATTTACAGTTGAAGAAGCTCCATAAACTTGAGTACTCAAGACTCCTAAGAATGTAAGTAGGATTCCCCAGAGGCTCTCAGAATCCAGTTTGAGGAACATCACCCTAGAAAACACCTGAAATGCAAACTGAGGTCTAAAACAGAGGGCTGCCAAACACAAAAAGCAAAATTTAAAACGGTAGCAGACAAGTAACAAATTGACCAGGAATGGGGAACATTGTCTTAGAAAATGGCGAAAGTATGAGACATCTGAGTCTAACCAGCCCTGCCCCTGAGTATTTCCAATGCTTTGGATCTAAGATTATGTCAATAAAGTCCTTTCTCCTAACACCAGCCCATCGTGCTCTTCCCTCATCTTTGGGAACTTGGTTAAAACTTAGATTTCTTTCCCCTGTGTTTCACCTCATAGTTCTAAGCTTTCCCCCTAACTTTCCTGTTGCCTGGTTACAATAATAGCTTTCTATTATTCTAACCTTTCAGTGAGTCTCCTGTAGGCACTCATAGTGACTTCCAGCCCCATCCTTGAAGCTCTAGGGTATTTAGCTTTGCTCAGTTCAAAAGACTGAAAGGAAACTCATTAACTACTAACAAAGTAATAGATAAGTTAGTTATTATACTTCCAGAATGGTGATATTAAATAGAAAAAAATGTCATTTCTTGAAACCCTTTAATCCTCCCCATCACCTCAGATATGAATCTAATGAATGTAATTTCAAGGGCTAAGTCTTCCCAACTCTATCTACTCAGGCTACCTTATTAGTCTCACCAAGCGAAGCAATCAAGTCCCGGACTAGAGAGGCACTTACGCGATTCAGGCACCAATCAGGGGCTTCTTCTCCATCCCTCAAGGAACAGTAAGCACTGGCCCTCCCCATAAGAGGGCCTCCCTCTTCTCCCCCACAGACTGTATTCTGAAACCAACAGTGACAGACACATTCAACTCCCACACTTTATTGGGACAAAGGAAGGAGGCAGACCACACCACAGGCCCACCCACCAGGGGTGTCCCGACTTCAGCACCTAGTACAGCATGAGCACATCGTAAATACAGGCAATGTGGGGAGGGTGGAGTGGGGGGAGGTTCCACACAGGAAGGAGACTAGAGTCCCTTCTAGGGAACTGAGGCATATACTGTACTGGCACAGTCCACTTACAGATGAAGAAGACGGAGGGGGGTGGGGGGCAGGTGGCTAGATTTCCACTTTGCAGATAGGACGGGAGATATTCCCTTATGCAGATTGGAAAGAGATGGAAATTCCTTCTTATATATTTGGAAGAAGAGCAGATTTCGCCTTATAAGTGGGCATGGGAGGGAAGAAGGAAAAGTTTACTTATTAGCAGAGTTGGATGTGGGAGGAAAGTGTCATTTTTGCAGACAGGGAAAATGCTTCAGGAATGATCAGTTTACATGGGTTAGTGTTCACAGGCCATTCCATTCCAGATGACAGGAGGGCAAGAGATGCAAAAAGGGAAAGATCCTAGGCCTAGAGAACAAGAGAAGTGTACCCCACAGGCACCAGCCCCTCCACTCCATCCCTCCCACAGCGGAGCCAGTCCTCATCCACAGTGGCGACGACACGCAGCACTTCCCCACGCCGAAAGCTCAGCTGGTCGGGTCCTGCAGCAGTGTGATCACAGAGAGCCCGGACTGCCCTGTGAGGAGCCAGAGGGAAATGCTGGGATGAAGTGAGGCAGGGGTGCTGTCCCCAGCCTCATCTTCCCACTGAATGGAGCTTCCCTCGGTTTAGCTCAGTGAAAACTGACTGGGCTCTGGAAAAGACATAGGGACCATCTATCAATATGTTGATTCTGTCTGGGGCCCCAGCCCTCTCCTGAGCTCCAAGCCCACTCCTCAGCTGCTTATTTGACATGACTTGCACTTCCCTGGTGCTTCTAACTGACCATACGCAAACTAAGTGACTCAGCCCTCTAAACCAGTCCCTCCTCTCGTGTCCCCTAGAGTACACAGCACTACCTTCTACGCAGATGCTCCTGGCCAAAACCAGGGTGTCTCAGCCCTTACATTCAGTCAATCACCAAAACTTGTTTGGTGTTTGTATCTCCCACTACTGCATTTACCTTTCTCTTCAATCTAGATAAAGACTGCCATTATCCTAGTGTGGGCCTCTAGCCTCTAGCTGGACCACTGCATATAATCTAACTGGTTTGCCTAAATCTCTCTTGATCTCCCTCTCCAGCTCTGTTCGCCACACAGCAGTCAGAGATCCTAAAACATAAGCAAGCAAATCATCCTCAGGCTTAAGACCCTTCAGAGGCTCCCATTGCCTCAGAGGGAAATCCAGTTTCCTTAATTGGCCTACTGAATCCTCCAACCTCCCCATCACTGCTGCCAGCATCCACCACTCCAGCCACAACCCATCATGTACCCATAGTTCCTCCCTTACCACACTCGGGCCTCTTCACCTTTGCATCCTGTTCCTTCTGCCAGATGCACACCCCACACCATCACTGGCCCTTCCCTGAGTCCACAAATCTAGGAAAGACGCCCTGTCTATAGGGCTCCAAAGGACTCAGTCTTCCCTCCCTAGAATCTTTACCACACAGAATTGCAACTGCTTGTTCATTCATTGATATCTGCACTGGACTACAAGCTCCACGAGGGCAGAGACTCCCAGCATGTTTCCCTTTGCATTCCCTCCCCTAGCATAATGCTTGGCACATAGTAAGTATTTGAAAAATACTGCTGAATGAATCAAAAGTCAAGAAGCCTAGCTCATTGGATTAAGAGACCTCAAAAGAAGCCAGACTCTAAAGTCGATGCAGCCCCTGGTCCCAAATTAGAAGACCCCAGCCACTAAAGGGAAGCACAGCCCCTGAGTGGACACACATAGGCACACTGTGTACACATACAGTAGTAAATGTTACCACTAAAGGGCACCTTCTATGTGCCGGATGTGTTTATAAAATTATGTTGAGTCTTCACAACAACCATAACAAAAGTATAAACTATCCTCTTTTCACAGAGAAAGAAACTAAGGTTCGGAGAACTTAATGTCACACCAATAATAAAAAGCAGAGATGCAATGCAAGCCAAGCACTGACTGTACAGCCCAAGGCCTTTTACACCGCCACTCATCCACTGTGAAGACAGAAAAACACATGTGAATAACGCACACGTGCACACCAGCACGTTCTCCCCGATCCTCCCTACCTGTGGGTCTGCGCCATGCTGGATGCTGACGCCTCCAGATCCTCAGGAGAAGAGGGAGTCTCGGGAGGTGCCCCCCGCCTCACCAGAGTCAACACACTTACTGTCGGGGGCAGCCAGCTGGATGGTCTCCTGGAGGAAAGGACACAGGGTCACAGAAGTCACCCCCACCTCCAGAAAAAGAACCCAAGTGACCAGGGTTTTGGAGGGAAGAAGAGGCTGAGGGGCCCGACTGTGGTTCAGAAGAGGTCAGGAGCTGGTCACTGCAGAGGGCAGAGTAGCAGCTGTGGAACACAGTTACCTTTAGGGTGATTAGGGAGGTGACAACAAAGGTCTACAACACCAAAAACCACAAAGGAACCTATGGAACCAGCAGGCTTAGAGAAGCCCAGAGGGTCCCTGGAGAGTACCTGAAGCCATTAAAGAGCCACCAATGGTCAAACCCTAGAGCAGCAGTCAGCAAATCTTTCCTTTTTTTCTAGAGGACCAGAAAGTAAATATTTTTGGCTTTGCGGGTCAGGAGGCATAATGGACAACATTATGTAGATATTTACATTACTGTTAGGACGTAACTACTTAAGAACGTAACCATTTTTAGCTCATGGCCGCAGAAAAGCAAATTGCCAATATCTGACCTGAAGAATCCCTATCGAATTTCAAATTGGGATGACTGGGGGCTCTGAGAGGGTCAGAGGTCAGGGAAGGGACCAGGGACCCCATTACCTGGACTTCGGGGCTCCACCCTCAGTTTCTGTGAGGCCCCCAGGCACTCCAAACAGTCTCCCCAGCCATACGCCTCTGCCAGGTGCCGCTTCCTCTGCGGGCGGCGATCTCTCCTGCACGACCTCAGCTGCAGTCCCTGACCCGTGTCGCCTGGATCCCCACCGGGGAAGAGGGAAGCCCTCAGTGCCCCCAGAGGCATAGACTCGGGAGGCCTGGGTCAGCTGCTCCCACCAGCTGCCTCGGGTGGGAGGACTTGAGGGGGCGGAGGGGTCTGGAGGGGTCTCCCCAGAAGCCCCCCGGAGGCTCTGGGCCAGTCGCCCCCCCCAGTGCAGCATGGCTTGCACAGTCTGCTGCAGGGCGGGAGGCGAGCCTGGAGGCGCACGGGCCTGAGGAGGGCCCAGGGGCAGGTGGTGGTGGTGCTCAAAGAGCAGGTCCAGGTGGAAGGTGAGCACCGACAATGGCTGCAGCAGGAGCAGCAGCTCCGTGGACAAGGAGGGGCAGCCACCCCGGGCCAGGGAGAAGAATCCGGTGGGCAGGTACAGGAGGGACAGCAGGCCTGTGAAAAAGCAGGCTAACATCAGCCCCTGCTCTGGGCCTAGTCCTGGAGGACTCCCTGCATTAGCCCACCAGTCAACAAACATCCTCCCAGGCCTCCTTCCACACAGGGCACTGGGGCAGAGAGGGGGACACGGTGAGGTGCAGGGCTGCCACATCCCTGCCTGCGTGGACCCACGGCCTACACGTATGGAGTCCCATGTAGAGCAAGTGGTGACAAATACATATGTATATATAAAAGGAGGGCTTGAGGGCCATGGAACCAAAATGGGCGGATGAGTGGGGAGTCAGGGTAAGTTAGCCTCGACGGAGGTGAGGGTGGAGCCTCACTGAAGGACTCAAAGAATGAGTGAAAGTTAAGGAGGAGGCAGGAGGGACAGGGAGGCCTATTCTAGGTGGAGGGACAGCAAAAGTGGGGCCCTGGGGCAGGAAGAACAGAAAAGGAAGACTGTCACAGGACCAGGGAAAGCCCGAGACCTGAAGGCAGGAGAAGAAGACAGGCCAGATAACCGAGACTTTGGAGGTTACAGTGAGGATTTGAGTCTTTCTTCCTATGGGCAATGGAACTCCTTCAGAGTTTTAAGCAGAAGAGTAATAAGATCAGAGATCTGGATTAGGATCATTCTGGCATCAGGGGGAACCAAAAGAAGGGATCCCTTTCCCTCCCTCTCTCACAGCCTAGCAACCCCATCCCCTCCCTCTTGAGCTTCTGACCTGCATCTTCCTGGAGACTGGAAAACCACAGCTCCAACTGCTTAGTGCTGGGGAGAGAGGAGGGAACGGAAGTTCAGGGAGGTGGACAACTCCACCTCCCTGTGGGTGGAGGATAGGAGATGAGATTGGAAGAGGGGAGGCCTTCCTTGGGGACATGGGGCACCCACCATGTGGGAGGGGTGCCAGAAAGAAGGCCACTCACTTGAGGAGGCCCAGGATGAAGGCATGGAAGCGGCTACGGCTGCTTCGCAGCGGGGCCAGACAGCTGACCTGGCTATACAGGGTTCCAAGGGAACGAGTGCTGGAGCCTGAGGACACAGGGTGCTGTCAGCCAGGCCCTAGGCCTGCCTGAGTCCCTGCCCCGGGCCCCGTCCCATACTCTCCCCCTTCACCTGGCTTCACAGAGGCCTCCACCACGCTCCAGGGGCTGCTCCGGCGCTGCCCAGTGATGAGGTCCTTCCGGAATGGCTTCAGCCCGTCAGCCACCAGGGCATGGAGGGCTGGGCAGAGGGTGGTCAGCACCAGGTGCCCCACATCTGGGCTCAGCCGGCTATCCCCCAACTGGGCCTACAGGCAGCACAATGGAAATGGGTCCACAGATACTTCCAACCTTTTTCCCACCAACGGTTCCTACACCGCCAGAGCTACATTCATCACTTCACCCCCACACCCCCCCTCAAGAGACAACTTCACCTTCTGAACCAAGTTCCGGGCGGCCCCGAAGTGCGAGATGATTTTATCCACTGAAGCGCTGACAGCTATCAGGAGACCTGGGATGGGGCCAGGGAAGGGAAGAAGCATCAAAGCCCCCTGTCTCTCCCCGGCACACCTGAGGGGCTTCAAGAGGCCGGTTTACGCAATCTGGGCCTAAGAGAGGAAGTCTAAGTGACGGGAGGTTGATTCCTAAGCCAAGGGTCAAAAGTCAGGATGTCCTACCTTTTTTCTGCTCCTGCAGCTGGCCAGTCCCACCCTGGGCTTCTGCCATCCACAGTCGCTGGGCCCCCGAGACGCCGGCGAATGACCAGGAGCTGCGGACTGGGATAAGGGAAGAAGGCAGTGACACTTACCAGGGGTTACCCCCAGGACTCCAGGCTTCCGCACGGGTCATCTCCTGTGGGTCTGCGGCTCCCTTGGAAAAGGGAGCACACGGCTGGGTGGAGGACAGGGCAGTCCCACCTGGGGCGAAATCCTGTGTGTATATATATATGCACTGCTACCCTGATCCCTCGCTTCCCGGTTCCCATTTCCCTTCCTCTGGGCCCAGCTCCCACCTCGTTGGTCCCCGGAAGTCTCAGAGTGGGACAGCCGCACTCACCTCCCGCCAGCCAGGCCTGGCAGGCGGGAGATAACTGGGCGAGGGAACGGAAGGGCAGCCCTGCGCCCGCCAGGGGCCCTAGTCCGGTTCGCGGGGACCCAGGGAACACGTGGGGAGCCTAGACCAATGGAAAGACAGACAAACGAGAATGGGAGGATAGACAGAAGGAAAGGAGACCCAAGGATTGGGAGGCTGGAAGGCGCCGGAAAGGGGAAACCCAGGTCCTACGCCAGCAATTCGGCGGGGGCGCCCCCTGCAGCCCAAGTGGGGCTGGCCCCGTGGAGAAGGAGTGACCAGAACTTCTTCAACCAATGAGATCAGCAAGCTTCACCCTCCACCCTTCCTGAACAAGCTGGGGGTCAGGCTCGAACTGCACTGGCCAGGGAATTCCACAGAGGGTGTGACCCAAGGTCCCTAACAATGGACTTGCTGGGACTCAAACTGAGTATAGAAGCCGGATAAGCCCGTGTCGACCTTACCCCGGCCTCTAGGGAGAGGGGCCAGGCCACGCAGAGGGGAAAGCAGCAACCTTTGCCCTGCACAGGGAGCCAGCAGGGCCAGACTCCCCAGGACCAATGAACTTGGAATCCACCCAGGTTGAAGGGCAGGACCCAGCCGGTAACCCCGGAAAAAACTCAAGTAGAGGTCTGGTGGCGGATGGGCGGGGCATTGGAGTGGGCGGGGAGGCCCCGCCTGAGGCGAGGCCAGCGGGGCTTGCCCGGGTCCATCTTACGTAGCCTGGGTGGAGGCGGTGGGCTCCTGGTCCAGCGAGGGGCCTTCGGCGGACGAGGTGGCGGTGGCAGCGGGGGGGCGGGTACCTGGCGGGGTGGGGAAGCCGCGGCGGGGAAGGTGCTACTTCTGGGAAAGAGCGGGGACAGCAGCAGTGCCAGCTCGGGGCTGGCCAGGCAGGGCAGGGCCCCTCGAGGCGGAGGCGAATAGGCTCCCACCGGGGACAGGCGGACAGGCAATAGCTTCTCCTCTGGGGAACTCGGCGCCCCCAGTAGCCGTAGCCCAGCGCCGGGCCAGCCGCCCAGAGGTGCCAGGAGCAGGGACCCAGCTGCGCCCAGGCCCCCACCCTCCAACAGGGGGCGCCCGTCAGCCGAGAACCGGAAAACCAGGGGCCGAGGGAGCAGGAGGGGACCGGCTGCAGGCAGGATTGGCGGGGCAGGTGCAGAGGGGAAGGAGGCCAGCGGGAAGGGCAGCCAGGCAAGGAGGGGCGGGAGAAAGAGGGAGCAAAGAGTTAGTCCCGTAACCCAAGGGTCCACCCAGTTTCCCTTTCCCGGAGCGCTCCCTGGTAGACAGGGACGGGGAGAATAGGTGACAGAGAATGAAGGGGAGACAAGGGGCCGGGTCGGAAGCTTTGGAGGCGTGGACAAGGCTGAAGCCCAGCCATCCTCTTGCTACCTCCTGCGGCTTCTTACCCTCAATGCCGGCCTGCGGGCCGGGCTCCTCCGGTTCCTTCGCGGCTGGGGCCTCCTCGCCAGCCGCGGGGCTGCCTGCCCTGCCCTCTTCGGGCTGCCCCTCTGCTATGGGCTGCAGCCCAGGTCGGTTCTTCTTCCTCCTGGGAGGGACGGGTGGAGGAGGGGGCCGGGGCGGGACCAAGGCCCAGCCAGCTGGGGGGTCTCGGGGCGGGACTGGCGGGGGCGGGGCCCGGCTTCTGGATCGGAGTTCCTTAAAGGTGGTGACTTCCCGGGGAGGCGCTGGGGAGCCGCCCAGAGACACTGTAGGGGGCAGCTCGGAGTCGGGCGAGAAGACTATGAGCCAGTCGCTGCGGTCTTTCTTGGCCTGAGGCACGAGGGGCAGCCCTGGGCCCCGCTTGCGCTTCTGGGCCAGCTCGTGGAAGGACGTGATTGTCCGGTGGGGCACCGGCTCCTCGCTGACGTCACTTCTCCATCCCCCATCAATTTTCCCTGCATCTGTTTTCGAGCCAGAATCAGTTATTCCTGTGTTGGTTTTCCAACCGGAGTCGAATTTTCCAGGTTCAGTTTTCCAGCTAGAGTTAGTATTCCCATTGACTTTCCAACCAGAGTTATTGTTCTCAGGGACTTTCCAGCCAGCTTCAGTTTTCTCTGTGTCTATTTTCCAAATGGGGTTGATTTTCCAACTGGGCTCGGTTTTCCCAGTATCGATTTTTTCATCATCGGCCTCTGGAAGGTCGGAGGTAGGGAGGTCCTGCTCCCCACCCTCGTCTTCTTCCTCTAGCCCTGGGGAAGGGAGGTCCTGGCAGGTGGTCAGGGCATTGCAGTTGGAGTCCAAGCCAGGGCCGGGTGGAGAGGAAGCTTCAGAGCAGGAATCAGGTGAGCAACAAAAGCTGTCTGGGGAGCAGGCGCCTGGGCCAGCGGAAGCCAGAGGGGAGCCCTGCTCCAGGGGGACGATGCTGGGCTGAGGGTGGATATCTTCGTTGCCAGGGAGTTCCCTGGAGTAGACTGAGATGGGGGACTCATCAGGGCTAAGATCTGAGCAGGAGCTGAGAGAGGAAGAGCAGCCCGGGTCCGAGGGAGAGGCAGCCCCCTCTTCCTCCTGTGCTGGGTCCTGCCTGTTTTCTAGGCCTGGCCCGTGCTCCTGGCAGCATCGGCAGGGCACAGCAGGGCTGTTGGAATTGGCGTCCACCAGGGTCCCACTGCAGGGGCCCCGACTCTCCTTGCCCCCAGTGTCCCCTGGGGGAGGGGATGTGCTCAAGGGCCCCTCCCGTAGCTCCGGACGGCGGGACAAGTGCAGGCCCAGGGAGACATGCTGGAGGTGGATGTGGTTGAGGTTGCAGAGTAAAGCCCTCTGAGGGGACAGCATGGTGCCAGTAGCGACAGGGTGTCCTCTAGAGAATGAGGATCGGGCCTCACATCCACGTACCTGGCAACCGCAGATGCAGACCTAGAAGACAGGGATGGTGAAACCCAGCCAGTGAGGGCGCGGGCCGCAGGAAGGACACCGAGGTGACCGGCGGCTGGAGCAGGCCTGGAAAGGCGACTTGCACAATATTTAAATGAGATGCAAATAGACATCTACTGGCCATTAGCTTCCGCTGCAGTGTTTGCAGGTGGAGTCGGATGTAACCCCCCAGGGAATGGGGCGGGGAGGGTCAGAAAATGCGGCTGCGCTCTCGGATCTCCTTGGAGGTGCGGGGGCTTGTAAAAGGATGGGGCCCGGAATGGACTCCAGGTCCTTTCTGCTGCAGTCTGGCGCTGCCCCTCACTCCCAGGGGAAGGGACTAAGGGAAGCAACCAAGGGAAGCCCCGCCCAGATGCTCTGAAAAGGGGTTGCGGTAGGGGGTTGGGGGGTAGGTGTATCTGCCTGGTTAACGCAGGAAAGGGGCGGGCGTGGGGGAAAGGACAGAGCAGCCATCAGGATGTCAACTCTGCCTGGCAGGCCAGCCTGCAGAAACGCCGGGCTCCAGCCTACATCCGCGGTATACCTTCGACCCTGCTCGGGACAACGATGTGTCTGTCCTTTCTATCCGCACTTGTCTCTGTCATCCAGCTACCACCCCACCCCTTCTCTATTCAATTTTTTTACTGCTCCCTTCTGCTGCCCCGCCTTGCGTGCCCCGATGTCCATCCACACCCATAGACCGAGCCATCCTCACCAGGGTCCTTCTTCAACTGCTCCGGCGTTGGGCTTCTCCGCGGCTCCCAGGGTCCCCGCCCGGCCCGCAAAGACTGGAGGGGAGGGGCCGCTAGGACAACCCCCCAGCGCTGCGCAGCCGCGCCCCTTCGCGCATGGGCGTGGCACGGCTCAGACCCAGCCCCCAGCGCTTGACGTCTTGCCTATGTCACCCACCCAAGCCCAGCTTCTACCGCTTTAGATACGTCCTAAGCTTTCAGTCCCAAGGGGTCCTGGCTTCCATGCAGACACCTCCCCACCTTGCCCATTCTGAACAGAGCTGCGCCCCTGGCTGGCACAAGCAGGAACAGAACCACGTGTTAGACAATAATTTATTGAGAGCCTCCCCTCCACACCTTCAATCTCTAGGTCACTTTTTCCGCTTGTAGATCTTTTGTGCGAGCCCCAGGAAGATGGCTGCGGGCAGAGGCGCAGCATACTGCTCGATGAGACCCATAAGGTGGCTGTAACTATCTTCCTCGTACTGCATGAACACGGCCGGCAGATTCATCTCCTCGTAGAGTGCCTTCACCCGGGCCACCTTCTCAGCCTCCTTCTGCCCGTAGTTCTCCTGAAGGGTTGGAGGCAGGAAAGTGGACTTAGCCTTCACCCAGTGCCTCCAGGTCCCCTCCACTTCCCTCATCCAGATATTCCAGAATATCTCCAGGGCCATTCAATCCATTCTGGTCTCCAATTTCAAGTGTCTTGAGTGTCTAAGATCTTGAACCTTCCCTTCCCCACCCCAAATGCTCAGATACTGGCTCAGGCCTGTTCCCTCTACCCCAGAGGTTTCTCAAACTTGGCACTACTGAAACTTTTGGCTGGATAATTCTTTGTGTGGGAAGCTATTCTGTGTGTTCTAAGATGTTTGGCAGCATCTCTGGCCTCCACCTACTATTGAGCTACCTGTAGTACGTGCACACACACCAGGTTTTGACAACAGAAAATGTCTGCTGAGACAGTGCCAAATATCCCCTGGGGTGCAAGATGACCCCTACTTGAGATCCACTGCTCTATCCCCTTTTTCAGCAGCTCAGGGATCCACAGCCCCCTCTCAGGCACCTGCAGGATCTGGCGCTGTTCCGGAGAGGCCCGCTGCAGACACTGAACCACCAGCCAGCTGCACTTGTTGTCCTGGATGTCAGTGCCGATCTTGCCTGTCACACTGGGATCCCCAAAGAGATCAAGGTAATCATCCTGGGCAGGGGGGCAGAGAAGGAGGAATGAGGAGGCTCGAAGTTAGAAAGTTGGAGCCTGTTCTCTGCCCGTGCCTCACGCCTTCCTACCTGAATCTGAAAGAACTCCCCCATCTCCAGCAGGATCTTCTTGGCATTGGCATGCTCCTTCTCCCCATCAATGCCCGCCTACAGTGCAAAGGGGATGGTTAAGCCATACACCAGAGGTGCCTTCATCTTCCTGGCTGCTTCCTTCTAGATCTTGCCCTAGTGCAGCTCAAAATCTTCTCTCCTCTTCTTTCAGAGATCCCTGACCTCCCTGATCTAGAAAGTCCTGACCAATGGTCTAGCCTCTATCCCACTTATTTTAGCAAGGCCTTCCTGCGAGTCATGGCAGGTGAGTCCATCCTGGAGGCACTTGGACTATTTCTTCTCTCATGAGGCTCAGTCCCTGAGTCACTCTAATCCTTCCTAATCTTTTTGCCATTTCCAATTTCTTTCAGCACAAAAAGGAAACTTGGAGAAGCAAGGTCACTGTGGGAAATTAATCCCACTGAGTGCTTTGAAATCCAGTCTCCTCCCCACTCCTATCCATACTTAGATGGAGGATTTATTGTTCCCCCTGATGGGTCGATCACTTTCGTGTTTCAACAGTCCCGTAAACTTGGGATTTTATCCTCATCTTACAGCTGAGGAAAAAGACAGAAAGATTAAGTAACTTGCTCAGTCACAAAGCCATGGAGGGGAGGGGAAGCACCAGATTATCGGAAGTGGTCTGCTCTGTGGCCTCCTCTCCAAAAGCCCCATCAGCAGAGCAGCAAGGGATGGGGAGGCTCACTCACCATATACATGGCAGCAGCCACAGGAAGGTAGAAGGAGTAGAAAGCTGTCTTGTACTTGACAATAGATTTGTACCTGAGTAGGGGGAAAAGATAAACTCCTCAGGAGGACAACGCCCACCCAGAGCAGCCCTCCCTCACTGCCCAGATATGGTTCCCACTGTCCCTCACCTTTTCTCAGTGAATCTGCCAAGATCCACATTGCCCTGGGTGCCTGTGATGAGGTCCAAGGTCTGTCCGATCTCAGTCTGATAGGAACTCTAAAGAGGAGGATGATGACCCATGACCTGGGCTTTCTCCAGGGCTGGGGAGCCCTGAAATCCTGGGCCCTACACCCCATACCAGTTGGCAACTGGGTGGTCAGAAAGGCAGCAGGAGGGAGAGAGGGCCCCAAAACTCAAGGCCCATACAGTGTCACACCCAGCCCTGTATCACTCCTCCTTCCGATCACACAGACACAGAAGGCCTTCTTCCCACCGCCATCCTCCCCAACCAACTCCCTTCCTCCATTTCTTCCCCTTCCCAGTAAACCCAGGTACCTCCTGTGCCCTGAAACAAGCTAGACAAGAAATGTCTTTATACAGGCCAAGGCTACGGTGTCTGAGCATTAGCCCTTGTCTGTAGCACACCTGCAGGAAGAGCTCGATCAGATTCAGGTAATAGGGCTGCTCCCGGCAGTAGAACTTCAACAGGCGGTAGATAGTTGCTTCCAGGAGAAAAGCATCATTGATGGCATCCAAACCTATGCCTGGCTGTCAGGGACATAGAAAAACAAGCCATCCATCTCTGGCCTAGACTCATACCAAGAACCCAAAACTCTGAACACCTCCAGGGACTCTATGTAACCACCTCCTGGCGGCCTGTTCCCCTGCCCACCGCTACCTTCCCGCTCACTTTACCTTCTGATACCAGCAGATCTGCCCCCGCCGGGTGAGGGATGAATCCATGATGTCATCTGACACCAGAAAGAAGGCTTGGAGCTAGGAGGAGAAGAAGAGTGGAACAAGGGCCCCAGGGCTCCTTATTACTGTTCCTTCTACCAGCGACAGAGCTGCTGCTTTTGCAAATCACTGAGCTGGGAAGGAAGGTCAGCAGGGGGAGGCTGAGGACTGCTGGTCTGTGCGGCGGGGCTCCAGACAGTCACATGACCTCTTAGGCTCAGGCTTCCCAACTAGAAAATGGGACAAAAACCCCCTTGTTTTCACAGTAAGAGACCACAACAGATCTGACATCTCCAGACAAGCAGCCTGAGAAGATCCCTGATAACAGGGCGATGATGAAACATCTTCATACACCGCACTCTTCTTTTGCCAGGAACTTCATTGAAGACTTTAAGATTTCTTCATGCAATCGGACTTTATATGACTTCTGGAAAAAAAAGGCTGTTCCCTTGTCATCCCCAGGCACTCCACTTACACAGTCCAGTGACCAGGAGTATGTAAAAAACCCCACCTCAGGGAGCTCATTCAGGAGTGCAGGTCTAATAGGATAGAACTGAAGTCTGACTCCCAGTAACTTTCACCCATGGGTCTTAAACATCATCAGAGGGCGGACTCTTCTGAGTGCCAGCCTACATGAAGATACCAGAACGTGCTGGTTTTCCCACTGCACTGTGAACTCCTTGGAGGCAGGGATGATGTGTTTGCCCTCTTGGCATTCCCAGAGCCCAATATAGCGCTGGTCCCAGAGTGGGTGTGTCATAAACTTTGTCTAAGAAATAAAAGAGAACGAAGCACTGGAATGTGCCCCATGATACTTCTTACAGACAGGCCACACCTTCTGGTTCCTTCAAAGAGCTTTGCAAGATAGGGTTTTTAAACCTTCACCCCATCCTGATCCCTGTGCGTGCTCAAGTGGATCTCAACTGCTCAGAGGAGTGCCCAACGCCACCCCCAGCTCAGGCATGGGCACTGCAGAAACGGCCACGGCGACCTGCGACCACAGCTCTTGTTCCAGGCAAAGTCCTTGGGGAAGGAGGCATCCATCTGCACCTTGACCTCTGACCTCACCCTGGGGTGGAGCCTGGGCTTTCCACACTGGGGGCACATGTTTTATCTACAGTGTGTTTATTTGGATTGGCACTGTTTCCAAGAAGCCACCAGTTCACTGACTCTCCCAAGAGTGATGACAAGGGCCATCTGGTTTCAACCAGCACCACTCAACCAAGATCTCTGAAGGGCATTCATTCTGTGGCCTCCCTCAATCTTCTCTGCTCCCTCAACTGCCCTTTTTATTAGGGAAACTTTAGATCTATAGGGAGATTTAAATCTAAACTATCACAGCATGGGGCTGGGTTTTAGTAATCTTCCCAGGTATGTGCTATAGTGAGAAGTAATGGAAAATATACCATATTACCTTTGCAGCATTCTTACCAAAATCTTTACCCTAATTAGTATCATGAGGAAATAATCAGACTGTGAGTCACTCTACCAAATAAGTGGCCTAGACTGTAAGAAAAGTTAATCATGATGGAGAAACAATTCTAAAGATTGAAGAAAACTACTAAATATAATGTATTACTCCTGCTTGGATCCTGGATGTTCAAAAAAAAAAAAAAAACCTATAATGGACAATTGGGGGAGAATTCGGAATATTTAAATATGGAATATACATTAGATAATATCACTATATCGATGTTGGATAATTTCGCTAAGTATCTTCGATGTTGCTATGAGCTGAACATGCCCCCCAAAATTCCTGTTGAAATCCTAACCTTCAAAGATGGCATTAGAAGGTGGAACCTTTGGGAGATGCTTAGGTCCTAAGAGTGGAACCCTCATGGAAGGGATTAGTACCCTTGTAAAAGAGACCCCACAGAGCTCCCTAGCCACTTCTACTTGAGGACACAACAAGAAGGTGCTGACTGTGAACCAGGAGGAGAGCCTCCACCTGATTGTGCTTGGACCTTGAACTTCCCAGCCTGCAAAGCGGGAAGACATAAACTTCCATTGTTTATAAGTTACCCAGTCTGGGGTATTTTGTGGTGGCAGCCAGAAAGGACCAAGACTGATGTGATGTATTGTGGTCATATAGGCAAATGTCCTTGTTTTTAGGAGGTTAATGAAGTAGAAAAATAAGAGATTAAAGGAGATGAAGTAGAAGACAAAAGACAGGAGCAGAAATTATAACACATCATCCAGAACCACGGAGGACAGCTCGAATAGCCTCTTGGGGAAGTGACGGCATTACAGCTGTGTTTGGAAAAAAAAAGAAAAAGAGTAACACTCCCAGGTGAACCTACAGCACAGCTAAGGTTAGTAACAACTGATTCTACCAGGCTCTCCCCTCCCTTGGCCCCAAAGCTCCGCCCTATCCTCCTGCCCTTCCCTCCTTGCCTGTTGGCTCAGTGTTTATGGGCTCCTCAGCCCCTCCTTATCCCTAGAGGGGCACCTCTGTCACCCAGGGCCTGTCCTCAGTGATGCCATCATCCCTTTACCCCAGGAGTCAAATCTCTATTTTCCAGCCCCATCTCTCTCACGAGCACCAGACTGAAATTTCCAGCACCTGCAAGACAGACAGCTCCATCTGACCTGTGCTCATAAGGAGAATGCGGTGTGGCTGACTCTGACTTGTCATGTCCTCCCTCGGGCCAGCTGCTCCTCTCCGCAGGCCAGGGTCACCCGTCACTCACCAAGTCCTGAGCGTCTTCCCTTCTGGGCTCATTGTCACCCTCCTCAGGGCCTGGCATCCCTTCCAGAACCCAGTCCCCCTGTCACCAGTGAAGAGTTAAGGACAGGCCAGCATACCATACACCTTCCAGGGCCAAATGAGCCGGGTATAGGAGATGAGACGATGTGGAGATGGGAGCAAAGCAGAGAGAGACAGACCCACACAAGAGAGTCCATGCACTGTCTTGGGGAAGTGGCCTCAATTCGACTTCAGCCAGCTGTTGCTACATGGGAATCTGGCTCCAGATCGAGCAGTTTTCCAAGTGATGCTAGAAATCTGGGTCATTATGTGAAATATCTTCTTTGTTAAATTTAGGGAACTTAATTTTTAAATATTTTCAGAAACTATCAGTGGGCTTCCAGTTTTCGATTTCTGCTGTAGAACAATCTTCTAGAAGGACTATGTCACTTTTGTGGCTGCCCTCTGCTCAGAGCAAAGAGTTAATACCTTATGCTGAGTTCCAAGGTCCTGGCCTACAGTTAGTCTATAGGGAAAGCGTGTACCTACTGGCAAGAGCCTCCCTACGTGTGCTAGCCCTTGAGTAATTCACTAAGTTTGGCACAGAAATACAATCAAGAAACAAGTTTCAGGTCCATCCCTGCCCGTCCCATTCAGGGTACCCCCACTCTTGTACACCTCTTCTCCTGCCCTTCCCCATCCTCTCACCAGTTCCACACACCAGCCCACGGTCAGGGCCCGCTGGATACTATCAGCATCCTGCTTCGTCGGCTCCACCAGCTCCCGGAACACTATTAGCACCGTCAAACCCCGCTGGTACTTGCCTCCAATGGCGTTGTACTCCAGGACCTGGGGGCAAGGGCAGAGGGACAGGGCATCAGAATCCAGAGAGCAGCCACTCAGATTTCTCCTTGCCCTCTCCCACTTCCAACCCTAACCCCTCCCCCTCCAGGGAGCCTCTGGAGTTGCTACTCTCTTAGCTTCTTCCCCCAAGTCCTAGAGCACAGCCAGAAGTTCCCCAGTCGCCAGGCTCTCTCTGCCTTGTCTTCCTCAGTAAATTTACTAGAGATTAAAATCTGCTCCCAAGCCCAGCATGGGGCTTGAACCTGGGGAAAACTCTGTACATGCTACAGGAGTGGTGGCATGTTCAGGTCTCTCCTTCACCCCATCCCCAGCCCCACCTCTCCCAGACTTCCCCTTCCCAGCCCATGCCTCCCCCCACAAACACCTCCTTCTACCCATAGTTCAACCCATCTGTAAATAAAAGGCCTCTCTCATTTATTAAAGACAAGCCCCCCTCCACCTCCAAAGTTGGCCAGAGGATAGCTTGGAGGGGACCCAGGTTGGGGGACCCATCCCCGACTCCTCCAGGAGGAGGCATTTCCTGCTGGGGCCTCTCATTTTGCCTTCTGCTGCCCTGCTGTCAACCAGATTTAATTCATTGGGGAGAGTTCCCTTTTAATCTCCTTCCCAGTGTAGACAGATCTCCTTTTCCTTAGTTCCCCTCAGACAAATGAGAGAGCACTGATAAAAAAAAAAAAAAATTACTAGAGGGGGGCAGTGGGGGAGGGTATAGCTCAAGTGGTAGCGAGCATGTTTAGCATGCAGGAGGTCCTGGGTTCAACCCCAGTACCTCCTCCAAATATAAATAAATAAACCCAATTACTTCCCCCTCATTTAAAAAAAAAGAAAAAAATTTTCTTTAATTACTAGAAACTCCAAATGAATAAAGACTTAGGCAACTGAAGTTTCCCAGCAATAATTCCTGTCCTAGAGCAGGAGTTTCTGATGACACGTTAGCTTCACTCAGGCCTACCTCAGACTGCCTTCCTCCCAGGTCCCTGCCAAGGTAGCACCTTATGATTTCTGGACACCTAATGCCCTTTCTCAACAAAATCAAAGACCCACCAGGTTCAAGGCCTTCACCTCCAGCGCCCACCACCCCCATGCTAAGCGGTTTGGATGGTCCACCAGGACCACAAGGCAGGATGGCTGGGCTGAGTAAATATACCTGCCCAGGCCCCAACTCATCCAGAGCTAACCCAGAGTCACTCAGGTAAAAGCCTGTTCCCAGACCTGCCAAAAGTACCCCAAAAGCCGGAGCTGGGTCCCACACATGCACAGAGTGACCAAAGATTCACTCAAGTTGTAAATCCCTCACCTTCTTCAAGCGGGCAACAGCATCTCCTATCTCTGGGTGCCCAGTATCCTCCTCAGTGAGCACCTTGACAATCTGGGAGAAGTGCTGGATGAAATTCTGCCTTTCTTGGGCATAAACGTCCGATTTCTGATCTCCATTCATTCTGAGGGAGGAGTAAAATGTTCTGAGGAGAGGGAGGACAAGTCAGAAAGCTAATCAGCTGCTCCCCTCCCCACGGCCCCACCCACACCACACTCACCGAGGCTCCTCTGTCCACGCTTGGCACCAGCAGCGGGTAATGTGCCAGGCCCCCAGGACTGGGCACCCATGCACCAGAGAGGGCCGCCGTAGGGGACCCAGCCACCTCTCCCGGGGCGCCCAGCAGGGGGCCGGCAGCAAGAAGACCCCCACAGATCTCAGCCAGCGGGACAGGGGCATCACGGAGGGGGTGGCATAGGGAGGGGGCACCGAGTACTCCCTGCGGGAGTAAGCACCAAAGGCAGATGCACAGTGGCAGTTCCCCAGGTCATCTCCCAAACTTTTACCCTCCGTACCCAGAATGCCCCGCTGTCTTCTGGGTTAAGCTTGAGGGCATTTACAGGAAGAAATGCAGGGAACAAAAAGTTTGGCTAGGTGACTGAGACTCAACTGACTGTACTTAAAATAGGTGTGGCTAGAACTTACTGCCACCTAACTTTATCCTCCTCAACCATCAACTCCTCCTCCAGGGAGCCTCTGGAATTGCTACACTCTTGGCTTCTTCCCCCAAGTCCTGGAACCCAGCTAGAAGAGTCCAGAGTAAAGGACCTCAGGACCGGGGGCTGGGAGAAGCCTTAAATCACCCTATTTTATAGAGGTCAAGCTGAGGCTCTAGGAGGTAGGGAGACACCTGGGGAATGGCAGTGCCAAATCTAGAACCCAAGACTCTCCCAGTAGGCAAAAGAGGGGTGCGCAGGCTCTGAGGTGCCCCAAGAAGAGAAGTGAAAACGGAAACCCTGAGTGCTCTGGACATGTGGTCTATGGCTCTGGGACTGGGCGTCCAGAGCCTTACAGAGCTGGGACCGCAGACAGCCTTGGAGCAACACTGGGCTGATGGGGACGGTTCGCAGCGAAAGAGCAAAGCAGTGTGCAGGCATATTGGGGGTTCCAGGAAAGCACATGGCAGAGTTCGGGAGTTTCTGCACATCCGCAGGATCAGCCAGTTGGTGCTACCAACGTCCAAAACGGGGGAACTCCGACACAACAGACTGGGCCTCCTGTGCCTCAAAGTACTGCTACAGAGCTTAGGCTGAGTTTCTAACCTTTGCCTCCAGTCCCAGCCCCAGCCCCGCAACCTCTCTCACCTGTTCCTGGATGCCGGTTTGCTGGTACAGATTGTTGGCGGGGTACTCCTAAAAGCCGGAACCACTCCACGCTCAGCTCTCTGGGTCTAGTAGTTCTCGATCTCTTTTCACTATAGGAAGAAATGCCTCGGTGGACTACAATTCCCGGCATACCACAGGAGGGACAAAGACAACGCGATCTAGCGTGGGCTGGCTGGGCGGAGACGAGCCGCACTGATTGGCTGCTTCCCCTCGTATGAGCATGGGGCCCTGTAACCAACAACCAATGGAAGGGCTGCGCCCCGGGCAGAACGCGAGGAGTTGGAGTGGGCAGAGGGTGGGGTGGGAGTGGAGGCGCCACGGTGAAAGAGAAACAGACTGGGGATTCCCTGCACTCTGCCTTCCAGCTTTAACCTTTTACAACGCACTTCAGTTGCCATTATCTTCCTATGCAGTTGAGAGGTTACTAAAATCCAGCAGAACCAGCTTTGCCACTTACTGGTTCTCTAACTTCTGCAAATCATTTAACTGCTCTGATCCTCGGTTAACTTCCTTGAAACTGATTTCCGTCATTTGTTAAATAACACCATGAGCCAAAGTATATGAATGCTTTAAGAGCTCAAGAAAGATAAGACTCAGATCAGAAGCTAGAAGCCTCATCCCCTATACACACATACACACAATGCTTACCCACCCACCAGGGCTTGACCTCGTTGGCTCCTTCATTAACTCTTCCAAATCCCAGTAACTTGACCCATCTGGAGCTATAGACTACCTAGGACAGAAATGGTTTGTCACAGAAATGGTTCTGTCATTATGGAACAAAAATTATCGTGCAAGGATATACACTTTTACCACTGTTATTCAACATTGTACAGCCAAATTGGAAAAGTAAAAATCTATTTCACAGAGTATATGATCTTGTATATAGAAACACCACAAGAAAGCTATTAGAGCTAATAAACTCAGCAAAGTTGCAGGGTACAAAAGCAACATGCAAAAATCAGTTGTGCTTCTACATACCTGCAATGAACAGTCTCAGAAAGGAAATGAAGAAAGCAATCCTATTTATATTAGCATCTAAAGTAATAAAATACCTAAGAATAAAATTTAACCAAAGAGGTGAAAGACTGTACATGGAAAACTATAAACCATTATTGAAAAAAAATTAAAGACCTAAATAAATAGAAAATATCCTACATTCTTGGGTAGGAAAACTTAATATTGTTAAGTCACTCAAAGTGATCTACAGATTCAACACAACCAGTATGAAAATTCCAGCAGAACTTTTTTGGAGAAGGGGAAAACTTATCTTCAAATCCATATGAAACTGCAAGGGGCCCTGAATAGCTAAAATAATCTTGATAAAGAAGAGCAAGATGGGAAGAGTCATAATTTCCACTTTCAAAACTTACTAAAAGGTAATCAAAACTATGTGGCTCTGGCATAAAGACAGATATATAGACCAATGGAACAGAATTGAGAGTCTAGAAATAAACTCATAAATCTGTGGCCAATAGGTTTTTGACAGAGGTACCCAGTCCACTCAATGGGGAAAGAACAGTCTCTTCAACAAATGGTACTGGGAAATTGGATTTCCACATGCAGAAGAATGAAGTTGGGAGCAGGGTATAGCTCAGTGGTAGAGTGAGTGTTTAGCATGCACTAGGTCAATCCTGGGTTCAATCTTCACTACCTCCACTTATTTTTTCCCCTTTTTCAGTTTTATTAGGTAGAATTATTACAGTTCGACTGCACATATATATTATATTTCGTGTAACTACATATATACAGTACCCAGTACCTCCATTAAAAAAAAAAATGAAGTTGGCCACCCTACCTCACACCACATTCAAAAATTAACTCCAAGTGGATTCAAAATCCATATATAAAAGCTAAAACCATAAAAAACTTAGAAGAAAACAGGGGTAAGTCTTCATTCCTTGGATTTGGCAATGGATTCTTGAGTGTGACACCAAAAGCATAAGCAACAAATGAAAAAATAAATTAGACTTCAAATTTGAAAACTTTTGCACAAAGGGCGCTTTCAAGAGTGAAAAAAAGTGAACAAAATGGGAGAAATATTTGCAAATCATACATCTGATAAGGATTTAATATGCAGAATATATAATAAATTCATAAAACTTGGTAACAAAAATACAAACAACCCAACTAGATAATGGGCAAAGGACTTGAGTAGACATTTCTCAGAAGAAAATACACAAATGGCCAATAGCATATGGAAAGATGCCCAATACCATTTGTCATTAGGGAAATGCAAATCAAAATCATAATAAAATACCAATTTTACACTTACTAGGATGGATACAGTAAAAACAAAAAGCAAAAAACATACCAAAAAACTGCAAATAACAAATATTGGTGAGGATACAAATTGGAGACCCCCATACACTGCTGGTTGGAATGTAAAATGGTGCAGTAGCTAGGGAAACAGTTTGGTGGCTCCTCAAAATCTTCAACAGAGATTTGCTATATGACCCAGCCATTCCCCTCCCAAGTATATACCCAAAAGAACTGAAAACAAGAGACTTAAACTTGTATGCCAATGTTCATTGCAGCATTATTTACAATAGCCAAAAGGTGAAAACAACCCAAATGTCCATCAACAGATGAATGGACAGACAAAATGTGGTATCTACATAAAGTGAAATATTATTCAGCCTTAAAAAGGAACGACATTCTGACACATGCACCCACATGGATGAATCTGGAAGGCACTGTGCTAAGTGAAATAAGCCAGACACAAAAGAAAAAATACTGTATGATTCCACTTATATTAGGTACCTGGAATCATCAAATTCATAAAGACAGAAAGTAGAATAGTGGTTGCCAAGGGCTGGGAAGAGGGAAGAACAGGGAGTTTAATGAGTACAGAGTTTCAGTTTGAGAAGATTTTAAAAGTTCTAGAAATGGATGAAGGGGATGTTTGCAGAACAATGCAAATATCCTTAATGCTACTTCACTGTACACTTAAAACTGATTAAAATTGTAAACCTTACGTGTATCTTACCACAACTTTAAAAATACTAAAAATTGTTGTACTTCCCTGGAGTAGAACTAGAGGGAGGTCCAGGAAAAAGTTATTACAGGGTAAATTACCACCCAGGTGAGGAGGATGTGACCTTGCTAATACTTGGCAGGGCTGGGTTTGCCAGATCGGGCGGCCTCCACTTTGGGAGAGGAGCCATGAGGGAAAAATAGGAACCTCAAAGGAAATTAGAAATCAGGTCATGAGAGCCTTGAGTGCTAGGAAACACCTCAGGGAAAAGCACAAAGCTGGGGAAAAAAAAAAAAGAGATTCTCCCTCCAATTACCCATCGTATACCATGACACCCGCCCACCCCCAAATCATCCATCTTTCCCTGTTCAGCCCCATGCAGCTGACCAGGCACACGTCTGTCATCACTGTAGCTCTGCGTGAGCTAAGGCCATCGAGGGGGAAATTCCTTAGAGCTGCATATTATAGCAGGAGGAGCTCTCAGAAGGGATTCCAAGGAGGATGGAGAGAAAATGGAGACCAGGGGCCCAGTGGGACAAGCAGCCTGGTTATTTGAAAAGTGCAGAGCAGTCTTCTCACTTTTTATTCTTTCTACCAATACCCTACTTATGACACAGTTATTGAGTCACTGGCATTTGAAATCTGCACTTTCACGCAAACACCATCTCACTGAACTCTCACCTGTAAGATTTCCCCTGTGGCTTGAGTACCTTAGTCAAACCTTTACCACTCAAGAGTGGCAGAATGTGTTTCATCTGCCTTTAAGTCTGCACTTCTCAGCACAAACACCACTGAGGAGCCTGTGGGTTCTTCCCAGAGCCGCGTCTTCCTTCCCTTGTCATCTGTCTGTCAAGGCCCTTGGGTCATTGCTCTCCTGCTCCCCTCCAAGGCTGGTGGAGCGGGAAGAGGGGAAGTTAACAAAGGATTCAGATAAGAGACAGGCAGAGGAGTAGTCCAGAGCAGCCCAGAGAGTAAATGATGCTCTCAGGAAGGCGGAGGATGCTAACCGGGCCTGGTGGAGGCTGAGGCGAAGACCCTTTAGGCAGGAGCACAGCCTGCTAGGCAGCAGGAGGAGGAATGAGAACACCTGGAGGAAGGCTGGTTTAATACCCGCCCCACGTGCCTCTGTGGTCTGATGGGAGGCCAGTGTCAGCTGCCAGCCAGCCCACCGTTAGAGAGAAGAGCAACTGCAACAGGCCAGAAAGGGAAACTGATTCCAGGCTCGGCCCTTCCTTGTTTTTGCCCAGCTTCAGTGGAACTCCCTGTCTTGACTCTACCCTCACCAGCTGGGTAAATGTCAACAAGCCACATGACCTCTCTGAGTGGGCTCCAAACTGCAAATTGAGGATGCCAGCATAATTTAGGTGGCCTGTGTGTGTTTTTAATAAATCAAAGGATAAATGTGTGCCCTAAGAAGCTCATAAAGTAGAGTGGAGATCAGGAGTGGCAAAGTAAAGGAAAGGGCTTTATAAATAATCAAGTCTGTGTAAATCAAAGGAAGTATTAATCCACTCTCACTGCAAACCTGAGGTTCAGGAAATGGGGGATGAGACCTGGGGTTGAAGGAGAGATGACTGATATGGGGGATGCAGTGTCTCCAAGAACTAAAGCCTCTCATTTCCCCATTCACAGTCTGGGACCTTCTGGAAGTGACCTTCCTAACAGAAATGAGGGGAAGTCTGGGACACTGTTGGCTCAGTTTGGCTAGGAAAAGAGCCCCAGGCTTTCCTGTGCCCAGCCTAACCTCCACTGGGGAATGCTTAGCAGGGCAACAGGCCAAGGCCTCCTAGACACACTAGGACCCTGGGAAGAGAGACACCGCTCCCTCAGGCAGCATGAGGCCTCAAGTATTCACTGAATGAACCCAGCTTTGCGGTCAAGCAGCCCTGGCTTCAAACCCTGGTTTAAATCCTTATTGGTTGCATGACTTGGAGTTAATTACCTAACCTCTTTGAACGACCTATTTCTCCTCCTTAAAATGGAGATAATATGTATCTCAGGTTTGGGGCAGGTGTTCTTCCTTATGTGTTGACAGCAAACGCTCCAGCTTTCAGCTGTATCCTGGACCATTAGGGCAGCGTCTGGTTTAGCTGTTGTATTTTATGGCTTCTCATTACAAAGGTCAAACCTGAGTCCTCTAGGGGACCTTTCCTCACTGGGTTAGGTGTCCCTCCATGTCTCCCTATGGCCCCTGTGCTCACCCCAGTCATGACTCTGATGACTACATGCAGTCAGCGCCTGAATTCTTTTCTGCCTTCTGCACTGCTTGAAACTCCTCCAGGACAGGGACACATCTTTGTTGTTGTCTCCTGGAGCACAGCCCCAATAATAAACTTGCGTGGAATTTATTTTGAGGTTTTTTATAACATACACCAAAAAGTAGAGAAATAGTCTAATAAACCCCCATGTAACCATCATCCAGATTTCACAATTGTCAACATTTTTTCCATCTGATTTTATTAAACTACCCTCCTTTCCTTCCCCTTATACCAACCACCACACCTTTCTTTGTTGGAATATTTTAATTTTTGAAATTTTTTTTCTTTTTTGGGGGGAGGCAATTAGGTTTGTTTATTTTTCAGTGGAGGTACTGGGGATTGAACTCAGGACTTCATGCATGCTAAGCACACACTACCACTGAGCTATACCCTCCCCCCAGCTATATATAAAATAGGTAAATAAGGACCTACTGCATAGCACAGGGAACTATATTTAGTATCTTGTAATAACCTATAATGGAAAAGAATCTGAAAAAGAATATCTATATGGATATGTATAATTGAATCACTTTGCTGTACACCTGGAACTAACACAACATTGTAAATCAACTATACTTCGGTTAAAAAAAAAAAAGTCAAGCAAGGAAGGAGAGCAAACCAGAGAAGGGAAGACTGCAGTGTTTAACGGAGTGACCAACTGACCCCACGGGTAAGGGGATACCTGAAAAGAAATCAGAGGAAGGTAATAAGTAAGGCCTCTGGCCATCCAGGGGTAGGGCTTCTCCGGAGTTGGGGGGCGGTGGGGGTGGGGGTGGGGGCGGGAAGCAAATGCAGTGTCCCTCTCTGAAGCAGTTTATCTTCCTTGTTTGAGAAACACCAAGGAGGTCAGTATGACTGGATCAAAGGGGCAAGATGAGGAGGACTGAGAGGCAGCAGGGCTTTGAAAGGACTTTGGCTTTTGCTCTGAGTGTGAGGAGGCACATCAGGGGGTGTTAAGCAGAGTGTTCTCACCCTCTACCTGCTCCTCCCCACACCCCTCTCTCAGTTTACAGCTCTTCCACTCTCCCCGCCTCTCACCAGAGTTGAGCCCTCTGTCCCTCTGTCCTGCCCCACATGCTACATGGGAGCAAAATGGACAGGACCTCACACAAGGCTCCAGGAGGAGGCAAAGACCTGGGCTCATATGCCCGTGTTCATAGCAGCGTGATTCACAAAAGTCAACAGGTGGCAACAACCCATAAGTCCATCCACAGATGAATGGATAAACAGAGTACGCTGTATACATATGATGGAATAATATTCAGCCTTAAGTAGGAAGGAAATTCTGACACAGGCTACCACATGGATGAACTCTGAGGACATTACGCTAAATGAAATGAGCCAGTCACAAAAAGACAAACACTGTACAATTCCACTTATATGAGTTACCTGGAGCAGTCAAACCCAAAGAAACAGAAAGTAGAATAAAGGTTACTAGGGCCGAAGGTGGGGAGTAGGGAATGGAGAGTTATGGTTTAATGGGTATACGGTGTCTGCCTGAGTTGATGAAGAAGTTTTGGGAATAGATAGTAGTGATTGCCCAACATTGTGAATGTACTTAATGCCATGGAATTGTATACCTAAAAGTGGTTAAAATGGTAAATCTTTGTTTTTTGGGGGAGAAGGAATTAGGTTTACTTATTTTAATTTTTTCTTTAAACAGAGGTGCTGGGGATTGAACCCAGGACCCTGTGCATGCTTAGCGCACACTCCACCACTGTACTATACCCTCCCCGCTTAAAATGGTAAATTTTCTCATATGTGTATTTTACCATGATTTTTTTAAACTTTTTTTTTATTGAGTTATAATCATTTTACAATGTTGTGTCAAAACCATGATTTTTTTAAAAAAGAAAAAGAGATCTGGGCCCAGCCTGGCCTCTGCCTCTCGCTCCCATGCAAGCGAGGGGTTCCCTGGATGAATTTCAGGGAGTCCATTACAAAAGCTGTGAGCAAAATTGAGGCCTCTCTTCATATGCAAGAGACCTACTTTAAGTGAGAAATAAAAGTACAGCGCAGTATGGACAGTACCATGCTGTCACTTGCATAAAGAGGGGAACGATTACATATTGTTTCACCTACACTATCTGTGGGAGAATACACAGAAAATTCTGGTAGCATGCTGGGGAAAACTGACTGGCTGGGCAGAGGGACGAAGTCGGGAAGGGAGAAAGTCTTGACCTATGTACCCTGAATTTTGTACACCGTGCAAATATCTATTCAAATAAATGTAAATACATTTTGGACAAATTCTCTGGCACTTTTGGAAATACAGATGCAGGGCCCCACGCCCGATATTCTAGTTACTGCAGTGAGAGAGGACCCACCACATAAGCACGAGAACAAAAGCAGAAACTCCGTGCTCTCTGTTCAGCTCACAGCACGTCCACGTACAGTATCTCACAGCGCGCTCCAGGTTTACTATCTCGCTTTGCAGATGAAGAAACCGACGCTCTCAGTGTCTCTGACCCGGCTGGGCTCGCGGTGGCGGCGGGGCTCGTGCCCCCGGGGGCCTCCTCCACCCGCGGCCCTGCCCTCCTCGCCCTGGTGGCAGCGGGCGGCTCTCCCGTGCCCCTCGCAGGCCTGCCATTGGTCATTTCCTTGGGAGGGAAAGGTGAGGAGGGTGGGCATTCTCTGGTTTGCAGAATAAAGCCATCTTAGGCTGGAGACAAGGCCTAGACATTGTGTGCGTGTGTGTGTGTGAGAGCGCGAGTGTGCACAAGTGTGTGAGTGTGTCTGTGTAAGAAAAAGTGTGTCTAACTGTGTTTCTGATGTATGAGTGTGTGCTTGTGGTGTGTGTGGACTCTGTGTGTGTGTGTGTTACGGTAAGGATGTGTGTGTACATGCATGTGCACGTGTCCCAGTGATGGCCAGTCTCTGTCCTTGACTCCGTTCACTCTAGCATCACCTTTGTGAAGCCACCCTGACCTCCCTCACCCCGCATTGCTAAGTCTCTCCCTGGTGCCGTCTGTCCTGGACACAACTCCATCACCCTGCCTGACACACTTTATTAAATCTAACTGCTATCAGTGCCAGTCTGGGCAGGGACCCTCAGAATTAGCCCGGGACAGGGCACATGGCAGGGGCTCCATCCATGCTTGTGTCTGCGTGTGTGATGTCACATGAGCCGCCTATGTGTGTCTGAGTGTGCTGGGGGCATGTGTTTGCTGGGATTGGGAGGGGTCTCATCTGACAAAGCCAAATACACCCATTTTGTCCCAGCCTCTTCACCCACAGGCCTCCTGCTCAGGGCTCCCTGACTCTGTGACAGAGTGCAGGCCTTCTCTCTCCGGTCACTTGTGGACCAGGGTCAGCCAGATTGCTTTCCCTCTCTGGCCTGATTTCAGGTCAAAGCTTCTGTCCCTTGGCTGGATAGGACAAGGGCTGCTTTGGGGCACCAGCCCTCATCTCCTGTTGGCCACTTGGGACTTGGATCTCTGGGATCCTTGTCCTCCCAACTGGTCTTGGAGTCAGTTCAAAATTGCCAGGCCAACCTTAAATATCCCATGTCCCTCTCCAGCCCCCAAGCACAAGGCCTGAGCCCCCAGCCCCAGAAGACTGTTACGTTCCCTCTGGTAACAACTTTTGTCCATGTTTATTTGTTCTGTCTTCTATATAGAACCGAGGACCCCAAGCTCATTCTCCCTTGGGAAGTCGTTCCAACTATCTAACTTCTTTCTTTTCCAACCAGAGTCTGAGGCTTCTCCCTTTCTTTTCCCCTGAAACAGTCCTGAGAGTGAAGGAATAGAGCTTAGAGGTTACAGCTCAGGCTCTAGAACCATATTGTCTGGGCCTGAATCCCAGCTCCACCACTAATAGATTTTTAGCTCCAGACAAATGTATCAGGCTGAGTTTCATCAGGAAACGAAGGTCTTTCTCAGATCAAATAATTTGAGGATTATTTTTATAAGAGGATTTTACGCAAAGGTATGGGCAGGTAAACCACAAGAGATAGTGCATTACCCCAGATCTAGCAACAGTGACTTAGTTACCACCCTCAGAGGCCCAGGAGGTGGGGACAACCTGGTTCCTAGAATCTGGAGAGAGGGGGCCCCCAGGCAGGCGCTCTGATCTACAGCAACCTCACAGGGAAGGGGGTGGTGTGCAGGGAAACGCCCAGGCTTACCCTCCTCCATCACACCTCCTGTTGGCACCATCTTCCAGAGGCCAAGCCCTACCAAAGCCGTGGGGCAAGGCCTTTCAGTCTCCTGACCCCAGGGCAGAGTGGAAAGGGTAAAGAAAGGATCTGGAGTGGCAAGAGAAGATGCCCACTACACCCTGCTAGCTTCAGTTCCCTCAACTGTGGAACAGGCTAGTTGTCCATCCACCCTTCTTGATGGTCATGATGAGGGGAGGGGAGGGTATAGCTCAAGTGCTAGAATGCACGCTTAGCGTGCAGGAGGTCCTGGTTTCAATCCCTAGTACCTCCACTAAAAATAAATAAATAAATCTAATTACCTCCCCTCCAAAAAAAAAAAAAAAAAAACGATAATAAATAGACTGTCACGATGATAAAAGGAGAGGGTGTGTATGAAGCCCCGAATGCTGTTCCAGAACATGGTGAGTACTCAGTGAACAGATCCAACTGTCTGCCTGTTGATTTGAATGATTAATTGACATCTTAAACTTAACCTGTGTAAAACTGAAACCTTGACTGTGCTCCCCTGCACACCTGTTTCTTCCTTAGCCGTAGTGAATGGGACAACCATCTACTCAACTGCTCAAGTCAAACCCCTCAGCGCCATCCTTTCGGGGTTGGGAGGCTCCCTCTTTCTCTCCCCACATCTCTCCATCATTCCATCCCTTCTGCTGCTCCAAAATACATCTTAGATATGTCTCCCTCTCTCCATCTTCACTGCCATGACGCTAGTCCACCCCCTCCCGCCTAGATTAGTCCTAAAACCCCTCACTGGTCTTCCTGTGCCAACAATCTTGTCTCCCCCACCCAGCCAGAGGGCTCCAAAGCATCAATTGGCTGTCACACATTGCCCCCTGCATGCCCCGTGAGCCCCTACCCTTCAAGGTCGTTCTCTGGTCTCCAACTTCACCAGGGACCACGCTCCTCCACTCCAGGCTCATGGCCTCGATGCAGCTTTCCCTCTCTTTAGCACCAGGCTCTTTCCTTCCTCAAGCCTTGGCGTACATTATTTCTAACCCCACAGAAAACTCCTTGCTCCAAATTGTCCCCGCGGGTTCCTTCTCCTCCTTCAAATCCCAGTGTAAATGTGATGATTTCAAAGAGGCTTTCCCCAACCACCTCATCTAAAATACATGTCCCCCTCTTCTCCTCTCTGGCTTCTCTATTCCAGCAGCCTGATCGATCGATTCCTTCATAGTGCTCACAAAGGATGTAGTTATAGACTTATTTGTTTGACACTTGTTTGTAGTCTGTCTCCTCACTCAACTATAAATTCCACTGAAGGGCACAGGCTCTATCTGTGTTGCTCATCACTGTGTCCTCAGTACCTGGTACACAGTAGGTGCTCAGTAAATATTAGAGATGGTCAAGGAGCAAATGGTAGCCAATGTGATAATGACAGGGATGCCATCAGAGCCCTTCCAGAGGATCCCACCACAGGATCAAAATGCTCCCCATCCTCAGGGTAGGGGAGGCGAGGGTATAGCTCAGTGGTAGAGTTCGTGGTTAGCATGCAAAAGGTCCTGGGTTCAATCCCCAGTACCTCCATTAAATAAATAAACCTAACTACCCCCCCCCCCCAAATTTAAATGCTCTCCATCCTCTTTCTCCAGGTTCCAGTTCCTACCCTAGGTCCCCTGCTTCCTAAATTTACCTAGAGCTAACTTCAGTAAAGTACAAAGAAAAAGGAACCATATCACTGGCAAAAAAAAAAAAAAAAAATCTTTATTTAGGTTGATGATCAGACAGTGTGAATGGATTGAAAATTTATCAGGAAAAATGGATGAGAAAGGGAGAAGGCCAGAAGATAGGGGAAAGGAGCCAACAAGTCTGGGGGCGGGACTCTGTGTGGGGACAGGGGCGGCCTGCTGGGTGTGCCCCTTTTCTCTGGCTCCCTTCGATAAGACCAGCAGTTCTGTTATCCTCTCCCTCTCTCTCCACAGTCTGGGCAGCCCCAGCTCCACGTTTTGGAAGCATGTCAGTGCAGGAGGACATGCAACCCCAGGGGCTTTGGCTCTCTAAGTCTCAGAGAGATTTAGCAAAGTCCATCCTGACTGGGGCTCCAGGAGGTAAGAAGGAGCAACAGATGGAGAGAAGGGGGAAGTAAGGGTGGGAATCAGGAGTGGGGGATGTAGGGTACAAATGATCCAAATCTGCTGCTGGTGAGGAGGCATTTGGGGGAGATCTGTGTTCATTGGAGTCTCCTCTGTGTTCATGTATGGTCCTTGGTCCAGGCCCCTTCTCCAGGCCTCAGTAGGCAGGGCAAAGGGGAGCTTGCAGCCTGGGAGCCACGGGGTACTCCCGTGGTGCCTGGACTCTGGCCCCTGGTGCACAGGGCCTCCAGTGACAGGGGAGAGGCTGGTGATACTTTAACCAGTATGCAGAACTGATCCCCAGCCCAGCAGGGCCTCATGCCACTGACAGCCTGAGAGCATGGAGCCGACTCCCAGAGACAGACAGCTGTGCAGTGGCATGGAGGGTGCGGCTGGAAGTGGGGATCCTCTTCCTCTGGGCCGGGCTGGGTAAAGCTACAGGGACTCCAAGACTTAGAGTAGAATTGAAGGGGCTGAGGAAACTCCCAGGAAGTGGTGGGGAGGCCAGCTAATCACTTGGGGTTGGAAGGAAGAAAACGGGGACCATATGAGAGAGAACTGGGTGATTCTGGGCCTGGAAATGAGGGGCCACTGTGAACTAGATATCAAGGGGGGCTGACGCTGAAGGAAGTCAGCCGCTAAAGAACAAGCAGTCTGGGATTCTGAGGGATCAGACAGCTGGGTGGTCAAGAACTTGAGCCTAGAGTTAGACCTGGATGTGAATCCCATCTTAATAGCTGTATGACCTTAGGCAATTTATTTAAACTTTCTCAGCTTCTGTTTCTTTACCTAAAAAGTGGGGGTAATTACAGAGCATTTAACAGTAGTTGTGACTAAATAAGATCATGTCTGCATGACGCCCAGCTCGTTAGCAGGACTCAACAAGCACTGGAGAGCTAAGGGAAGGAATAGAGGGTACACTGAGCTGAAAGGAGGGGGAGGAGAGGCAAGTGCCCACGAAACCCCCTTCCACTGCAGGGCCAGCAGGGTACCTGCGGCGGGCCAGCGTGGCCCAGCTGACCCAGGAGCTGGGCATTGCCTTCTTCCAGCGGCAGCAGCTGCCGGCAGCCATGGCAGACACCTTCCTGGAGCACCTCTGCCTGCTGGACATCGACTCCGAGCCCATGGCCGCTCGCAGTACCAGCATCATTGCCACCATCGGTGAGCACCCTCTTTCCCCCTACAGCATCACAGGGCCTCTTGGGTGTTTCTCAAGGTGCTTCCTCATCTTTTGTCTCCTTTGAGACTTCTCCCTGTTTGACTGAGTCATTCATTCAACAAATATTTGTTGAAGGTAGACAGCTTCTGGACCCTGGGAGTAAATGAGTGAAATAAACAAAGATCCCTACCCTTGGGGAGTTGACAATCTAGCTGGATGGAACAATAAATAATAAATTTAATAAATTATTTTTAAAATAAGTAAATTACTTAGCATGTTAGAAAGTGATAAGTACTATGGAAAAAAGAAAAGTCCAGCATGGTAAAGAGTACCAGGATGCAAAGGCAGAAAGGAGGTTGCAGTCCTATTAGGGAGTCACGGTAGCCATTGTTGAGAAAATGAGACGTGAGCGAAGACTTAGAGGAGATGAGAGAATGAGCCAGGCAGATGTCTAGGAGAAGAGAGTACTAGGCAAAGGGAATAGCCAGCACCAAGGCCCTAAGTCAAGGAGGCTGGAAACCATCAAGGGGAAGAACGGCAGAAATGAAGAGGCTGGGGGAGGGCAAGCTGCTGTAGAGTTTTGAGTTGGGGGAATGACATGCTGTTACTTATGCCTTAACAGAACTACCACGGCTGCTGTACTGAAAATAGACTGGGGGTGGGGGCCAGGGCAGAAGCTGCTCACGTAGTGTTTCTGCCTTAGACCAGGTGGTGGCAGTGGAGGCGGTGAGAAGTGATAAGACTGAATGTACTTTGAAGGTAGAGCCAACAGAACCTGACAGATTGGCTATGGGGTGGAGGCGAGGATGAAAAAGAAGGATTACTCCCAGGGTTTTGGTGTGAGAAATTAGAAGAATGCATTATCAACTGAGCAGAAAAGACTGTAGTGGAAAGGTTTATGGGAGAGATCAGTTCAGTTTGGGGCATGTGGAGTTTGAGATGCACATTAGACATGTAAGTGTGGGACAGAGTAGGCAATCAGATACACAACTCGGGGTTTGGGAAAGCAGTCTGAATGGGAGGTATACATTTGGGAGTTGTCGGCATATGGATGGCATTCAAAGCCATAAGACTAGTTGAGACCACCAAGGGAGTGAAGGTGAAAATGACAGAGAAGAAAACGGGCATCTAATGTTAAGTAAGGCGCAAGAGATGCTGAGAAGGAGCAGCCAGTGAGGTAGGAGTAAACCAAGAGAGGGCAGTGTCCTAAAGGGCAAGCAAAAGAAGGTACATCAAGGTCGTGTGTCAAATGCTGCTTGCTGATGGGCCAGCTAAGATGTGGACTGAGAATTGACCATTAGATTTTAGCAACAACACAGAGGTTCTTGGTGACCTTGACAAGAACAGATGTAGTGGAGAGTTGGGGGCCAATGCCTGACTAGAGCGGGGACAAGGGAGTGTGCAGGGAGGGGAACTGGAAGCAGCAAATACAAATAACTCTTGCAAGGAGTTTTGCTGGGAAGGTGAGCAAAGGAATAGGACTGTAGCTGGATGGGGAACTGGGATTAGGATAATTTATTATTATTATTGTTTGGATGAAAGAAATAACAGCAAGTTTACATGCTGATGGGAATGATCCAATAAAAAAGGAAAACACTGATGACATAGAGGATGGGGGAATGGCTGAATCTATGATTTTGAGCAGGTGGGAAGGAGCCCCAGTGCACAAGTGGGAGAACTGCCTTTAGGTAGGAACTGGAGAGGTTAATCAACTGGCTCTCAGCTACACAGCTGTCTTATGAGCAGAACAGGGATGGGGCAGAACTCAACTCTCCTCAGTCCAGTATGAGGCCTCTCAGCTCTAAAGCCCAGTACCCCAGTAGTCCTCACCTGGCACCCATTCCCTGCCCTACTCCCCTCATAGGCTGGGGTTACCTCCACACTGCAGCACTTAACATCACTGCCAACACAGGTACCTCAGGCTGGGCTGAGGCTGTTCCTCTAGGACCTCACAGTCCAAGGAAGCGGGTGTGAGCCAGAGGGGGAAAAGGAATTTCTGACCTGTGAGCTGGGGTGGCATCAGGGAACAAAGGGCAGGTAACAGGACTTCTGCCGCCTGGGGCGTTTCTGACGGTGGTGATAGGTGCGGGCTGTCCCTCAGGTTTGGGGAGAAAGTTGTCTGAGTGGGGATCTGTGGTTCCAGGGCCGGCATCTCGCTCCGTGGAGCGCCTCAAGGAGATGATCAAGGCCGGGATGAACATTGCGCGACTCAACTTCTCCCACGGCTCCCACGAGGTTCAGGGCGGGACCGCAGGGAGGCAGGCGGGGTTAGAGGATGCCCCAGGATCCTGGCCACTTTCCCCTGAAATCCTCGCTCTTTTCCTGTCCCCAGTACCACGCTGAGTCCATCGCCAACATCCGGGAGGCGGTGGAGAGCTTTGCAACTTCCCCGTTCAGCTACCGACCCGTGGCCATAGCTCTGGACACCAAGGGACCGGAGATACGCACTGGGATCCTGCAGGGGGTGAGAGGCGACCTGGGACCCGACCTGTCCCGGGGACCGAGAAGGGGGCGGCGCGGCGCGGAGGCAGTTGCCCAAAGGGCGGAGCATGGGGAGGGGGCCGGCCCCGTACCGCCGCGGGCAGAACTCAGTGCTCCTCTGGCCCCGCCCCTAGGGCCCGGCGTCGGAAGTGCAGCTAGTGAAGGGCTCCCAGGTGCTAGTGACCGTGGACCTGGAGTTCCGGACGCGGGGGGACGCGAACACCGTGTGGGTGGACTACCCCAATATCGTCCGGGTCGTGCCGGTGGGGGGCCGCATCTACATTGACGACGGGCTCATCTCCCTAGTGGTCAAGAAAATCGGTGCGGATGCGCCTCCCGCCCTGGCTGTGCGCAGTGAGCGCACTTTCCTCCTTTTGGCTCCCGCATTCGCCCTTTAGACCCACCACACCTTCCCCTGGCCACCGCCCCACGAGCCCCCGGCATGCAGACTCCTGGGCTCACCCTGGGTTGGGGCTGGACTGGCGGGTTAGTCGTTTCTTCCCCATAACTTCCTCCCTGTGCCTATTCGGTGCAGAGTCCAGGCCGAGGGCGAAGAAATGAATAGGACATCATTCCGCTCTCTTGAGGGTCCAAGTCACGTGTTCCCGCTGCCGTGGCTATGCCCCCGGCCTCACCCCTGACCTCGGCCGGCTTTATCCATGTTCGCAGGTCCAGAGTGGCTAGAGACCCAAGTGGAAAATGGCGGTGTCCTGGGCAGCCGGAAGGGCGTGAACTTGCCGGGCACCCAAGTGGACCTGCCCGGGCTGTCTGAGCAAGATGTCCAGGACCTGCGCTTCGGGGTGGAACATGGCGTGGACATCATCTTTGCCTCCTTTGTGCGGAATGCCAGCGACGTGGCTGCCGTCAGGGCTGCTCTGGGGCCGGAAGGACAGGGCATCAAGATCATTAGCAAAATTGAGAACCATGAAGGCGTCAAGAAGTGAGTCTTGGTCTTTGTCCCCATCAGGTCCTAACCATCCCCATTGCCCCTCTTCTTCTCCTGCCTGCCTCTCCCTGGCATCTTCTGGCTCTTCCACAGCCCTAACTCCCCCAACTGCCCAGGTTTGATGAAATCCTGGAAGTGAGCGATGGCATTATGGTTGCACGGGGTGACCTGGGCATTGAGATCCCAGCGGAGAAGGTTTTCCTGGCTCAGAAGATGATGATTGGCCGTTGCAACTTGGCGGGCAAGCCTGTCGTCTGTGCTACACAGGTCTGGAGTGAGCCCTTGCGGCAGGGCACTCTGTGGGTCTGGGGATACCTGAGGGTGAATACCAACACCTTAGGTCTCTAACACATTTTGCTGTCCAGTGTTTGACCCTCAAATAACAAAGCTAGGAAGAGATGCTGTGACCCCCCCCCCCATTTTCAGATGAGGAAATAGAACAGCCAGGATCACACATTTTGTGACTGTGACCCTAGCTTTCAGGACCCTCAGAGAGTGTGGATGTCAGAGCAGTAGTTTGGGGCAGGGTCCCCAGTCAGAGTATGGCTCCTACAGCTCTGACGTCCAGATGTTCCCCCAGATGTTGGAGAGCATGATCACTAAGCCTCGGCCAACTCGGGCAGAGACAAGTGATGTGGCCAACGCCGTGCTGGATGGAGCAGACTGCATCATGCTGTCGGGGGAGACTGCCAAGGGCAACTTTCCTGTGGAGGCTGTAAAGATGCAGCATGCGGTAGGAGCTCAGGATGCAAGGCAAATGGGCTGGAAAACCAAAACCCCTTCCAGGTCCCAATACCCCTGCCCAGCCTGACCTCCTGGTGCCCACAGATTGCCCGGGAGGCAGAGGCTGCAGTGTACCACCGGCAGCTCTTTGAGGAGCTGCGCCGGGCGGCACCGCTGAGCCGGGATCCCACAGAGGTCACCGCTATTGGCGCTGTGGAGGCTGCCTTCAAGTGCTGTGCCTCTGCCATCATCGTGCTGACCACAACTGGCCGGTGAGGGGGACACGGGGAACGCCAAGACAGGGCTTTGGGTCAGGGGCAGACTAGGGTGGGCCCCAGGCTTGGGTTTTATCTCATCATCAGGAATCATTCAGGGGCAAGAGGAGAGACAGCTATGGGAGCTAGAGGCCAGGAGAGGCAGATCTTGGAGCACACCAGGAATTGTGACTGTGAGCCCCAAGGGGTTGGAAGGGGAAGGTGGCATCAGTGAGTGCATTGGCTTCCAGGTCATTTGAGCTTCTAAGTCTGAGAGGCAGGTCCTCTGCATTTAGCCCACAAAGCCTTATAATGTTGAGGTGTTGCAGAAGGGCCCAGAAAGTCTGAGTTCAAGTCATTGCTCTGAAACTCAGCTGTGACACCTTGGGTAAGTCACCCAGGCTCTATAAGCCTCCTCCACTTGCTCATGGGGTTGTGAGGATTAACAAGAGACATTTGCATGTTAAGTACTATATAAAGGTACATTCCCAGAAGGGTTCTGTTTTTCAAAGAGGTTTCTCCTTAATATCTCATTTGATGATATATTTTTTATCATTTCGTATCTTCCTTATGTGGTAAGAAAGGCAGGTATTCTTATACCCATTTTACAGGTGAGAAAACCAAAGCCCAGATAAATATGATTTACCCAGGGTCACACAACTTATTGGTGGCACTTGGAACTAGAACCTAACACTCACTGTTCTGGTCTGACCTTCTCTGCCTCCTTCAGTTCAGCACAGCTTCTGTCTCGGTACCGACCTCAGGCAGCAGTCATTGCTGTCACCCGCTCTGCCCAGGCTGCCCGCCAGGCCCACCTATGCCGAGGAGTCTTCCCTGTGCTCTACCGTGAACCTCCAGAGGCCATCTGGGCAGACGATGTGGATCGCCGGGTCCAATTTGGCATTGAAAGTGGTGAGCCACCTAGACTTCCTTCCTGCCCACCCCTGGATTTATATCATGAGTCCCCCAACCCCAGTTCCCACACTCACCCAGAGGGCCTTGCCTCTCTCCTTTGGTCCCAGATTTTCTCTGTGAGGTTCACTAGGACTCAGCTATTTGGGCCTCCAAGGGGGGGGGGGGCATGCTGAGGGAGAAGGGCAGAGGAAGAGGCCCTCTAAGGTCCATCCCTAAAAAGTCGGTGCAGCTGCTGCCCGCACCAGGTGGCTAGAGCCAGGCATGACACAAGGAGCAAGACGTGAGAAGAGAAAGGGGGACCAAGTCCCCTGCAGCAGCAACTAAAATCGAATTTACAGTTGGCTATGCTCATACCCCACCGCTTCTATCAGCATAGCAATACAGGTGGACAGACTTGCTCCTTGGCAACACACCCCACGCCACTCCAGGGGCACACCTGCAGCGCTGATATACTGCAGTGGTCACATTCCCTGTGGTGCCACCTGTGGGACACACTATACAGTTTGTCCCAGGCCCCATTCCCTACTGAGTGGCCTTGGGGAGGTGAAGGGTGGTAGCTGGTTCTCATTACAGGGCTGACCTGGGTCCCTCAATGGCTGGTTATTATCTTCTCCCCTTCCTCCTCCCAGGAAAGCTCCGTGGCTTCCTCCGTTCTGGGGACCTGGTGATTGTGGTGACAGGCTGGCGACCAGGCTCTGGCTATACCAACATCATGCGAGTGCTGAGCATAACCTGAGGCTTCCCCCTCCTCTGACAGAGCCAGCCCCAGACCCGCCCCTCCTCTCTGCTTCCGCCACCCCACACCCCTCCTCCACCTCTAAGTCTTCTTTACTCCCAATCCTCCCTGAGAGGCCACATCTGCCATCTACCCCACTTCCAGGGTGCTCCCTCCCCTTCTCCATTTCAGACATGCCTTGAAAGCCTGTATCCAATTAAGCACTGGCCATTCAGCGGCACCAATCCCTGAACCCAATGCTCTCAACTGGTCCCTAAGATGCTCTGAGCCTTTAATCCCAGCTTGACTGATTAATTCTATTCCACTAGGCTTCCCACACCTGGGGGTGGAGGAGAGGGGAACAGGACAATCATGTCCACAGTCTCCCCAAAATCTGTTTTAAAGATATTTCATATCCATGTAGTTTGATGTTCTCATATGTGGCCCTCAGGATACTCCGGAATCTCCTGAGGAAAGTGCCACCTCTTCCTTCGTTGTGACAACTGGTGACATCAAAGCACCGACCTAGGCTAGATGAATGCTGGGGAGCATTGAGAGCCATGTGGGCTCATCTTGTCACTGTCATTACCACTTCTAGGCTTGCAGGCTGCTCCCTGGATGTTCTCATACCCACCTCATGCCTTACTGGGTTATAGGCCCCGCTGCCTCCTCCTGCACCCCAAAACTTCTTCATGCCCACTTTGTTCCCACACACAAACCAGGAGCCAAGATGAGTGTCTCTAGTTTCTTTTTAAACCAAGCTCTTTGGAAGCAATATAAAACTTCTCCCACACACTCAGAACCCCAGAACTCCCCATCTCAAAGAAAAGGAGATTTAGGGTCCTGGCCCTACATTCTTTGATGCTGTAGAGTAGGCGTGGGGACAGAGGGACAGGGTGAGGGATTTCTCTTGTCCCTGAGAAGGCAGTGGTACTGGTTAGTCTGCCCTTCCCCAGGCTTGCATACCTCAGGCCCTCCCCTTGTACCTGTACCCACAGCAAACTCAGTAGGGAAAAAAAAAAACAAAACCGTAAAGAACAGTCCTCCTGCCCCCCTCAGGCGGCCCTTCCTGCCCCTACCTAGACAGAGGGTTCAGGTATTGCTGCGGGTGGGAGTTGGGCAAGGACCGCAAGAGCTGGCACGGAGGGGCCCTGCCCATTCCTAACTCCCTGCCAGGAGGGGAGGGGAGGGATAGATACAGGAATGGGTGAATAAAATGAACTGATAATAAATAAAATTAGCAAATGAATGAATAAATACAATTATTAAATGACTGAATAAATAAGAATAAATAAATAAGGAAACGAGGGAAGAAAGAAAAACTGGTATCTAAGAATTCAGCCACTTGCCCTCCACCTGGGGGGATCTAGGCTGGCACACTAAATGAGGGAGTGTCAACAATCCCTTACCTTCAAGGGGGACACCACTGGGACAGGGGCACAGGGAGGAGATGGCTCACAGTTACAAAAAGGCAATTCTACCACAGTGACAAAGAGGGCAGGGAACTTGGAAGGAGATGGGTGTTCCCACTTGGGACATAGAAGGGAGGGTCCACACATGGTAGTAAAGCTTGATGTCCACATTGGGAACCCTAGACGTTTGTTGACAGTAATGGGGCACAGGTAATTGGCAATGCCCAGCTATGCAAGTAGGACAGGAAGATAACCATGCCAGGCAGAACCTGCAAGGTCATGGGCAGGAAAACAGAGACATCTAGTTACTTGGCAGTGATGGCGGTGGCAAGTACTTGTGCTTAGTAAGATGGGATCATGGGCCTGGGCCTGCACCTGGCAGGACAGTGGCCAGGGGAATACCCTCATCAGAGGGCTTAGAGTCACATTTACTTGGCAGTGGAGACATACAGTGCCTGGAACAGTGCCTTGAACATGGTAGATGCTCAGTATGTTTGATGAATGGGTGAATGGATTAGGAGGATGTCAGACAGGCTGCAGGGCGCCTGAGCTGAGGATGGAGACCATCTTCTTGGTAGTAAGGGGAGATAGTCCCATAGGGCAGTGTTTCAGGTGTCCCCAAGAGGTGTCTGCCCTCAGGTGTATGCTATTGCACCTGAGAGCTTACCCAAAGATTTCACATATTGGCAGAGAGCTGGGGACCCCGGGGGGTGGCTGGCTCAGGCACTGATGGCCTGGGGGGCTGGGCTGTCCCTGGAGGCTTGGCCAGGAGCCCTGAGGGGGGTACACGTTCACTTCCTGAGCCTTTACGCCCAGGAGAGCCATCACCTGCTGCCCGCTGAGGCAGAGAGGGTTGGGAGGCTGAGAGTGGGCGGCCCCGAGGTCCTAGTCTCCGTCCACCTCCTCCTGGGGGGGGGCCCAGCAGGGACACCTGGGAGCGCCCGGCCCGGGACAGGCTGGCGTGGAGGGTTCGGGCAGCTGGGGCCGGCAGGCGGGAGGTGGATGCCCATGGCCCCCGGGCCAGCAGAGGGCCAGCACGGACAGGCACCAGTGGGGAGGCTGGGGAGGCTGCTCCTGCTGATCTTCGAGCAGAGCGAGCAAGTAGGGTGACTGGAGAGTCAGGGGAGAGGGGTAGAGGGCCTCGCTGGTGAGTCAGGGCAATGGCCACATTGGAGGTCACGGCGGCTGCTTGCAGGGGTGCGTGCACTAGTGGCTCCCACAGCACTGGCTTTCCGCTGAGCCGAGCTCCCGTACCTGGGGCAAGGCCCCGAACACCCCGAGCCATATCCCTGTCGTGCTGCACCAAGTGCTGCTCCATGATTCCCCCACTGCTGCCTGGACTTGGCTCAGAGCGCTTCCGCTGCAGTATGGAATTCTTCTTACCTAGAAAGTGTCCCAGGGGAAGGAGTTAAGGATAGGAAAGGAATCCAAGGTTGAAGGTTGGATATCAAAGAGTATGAAGATAACAAGATGGAGTCAAGGGATGATAGATGGGTGAAGGTAGCGGATGGGGGTCAAGAGTATGGAGAAGGAGATTGGGTAGATGGGGGTTGGAGAAAGAGGGTCAGAGGATGAGGATATGTATCTGAGATGGTGAGGGTCAGGGACTGGTACTCAGGAAAGGAGTCAAGGCATGGGAACTGAGGTGATACCTCCAGGGGTAGGAGATGCTGAGTGATAAGGACAGTGAGCCATATAAGTCCCATGGGGGGCATTTGCTGGGACTAAGGTGGGCCGGGGCACTAGAGCACTGAGAGGCTGTGGACTCCTTGCTATGGAGATGGGTGAGGGCACAGGCTGAACCCAGAGAAGACAGGGTGGACAGGCCTCACCGATGCGGCGCAGCCGATCCATGGCCACTGTCTCGAAGGCCCGGCGCATCATGGGGAACTCCTCCAGTACAGCGTTGAAATGATCCACGCTGAGTGAGTAGAGGCGGCAGTAGGTGTCAGCTCGCACGCTGGCTGTGCGACGGCCCCGAGTCAGCAGACAGATCTCTGCCGAAGTTGGGAGGAGGCCTTCAGCAGCTGACCCAGCTTCCTCAGGCTCCTCCCCAGATGGGAGAACCTAATGATTACACACCCACCCGGGGTCCTAAATGCTCCAAGCACGGTTGCTCTCCAGACTAAAACAATTACTGTCCTTCTCACTCTGTTCAAATTAAAGCTGATAAACAGACAGGTGTTGCTGGCCTCCAGACTCCTAGTTAGTTCACTCCACATTAATTCCCAAACCCCAGCCCCAGAGGTAGGCCTGGGGCAGCACCCTCTGTGGACCCTCCCCTCCTACCCCTTTGAATGAACACCAACGGCAGCCCAGAAAGAGAAAAGCAGTGCTAAAGGGCAAAAGGCAACATGATGGGGATGCTGGAAGGTGGTGGGTGATTTGGAGACTGAAAGATTGTAAAAGCCTCAAATCACTCTGGGCAGCAGCTGGCAGAACTGTTCCCACTGCCGCAAGCTGGGTCTCTGATTCCTACCACCAGTAAGCCACAAAGCTTAAGCCCCTGGGACAGCACTGCTTAATTTCTATCTTTCCCTCATCTCAGGGGATCCTCAGATTTTGCTACTTAAGGGTTCTAAAAGGCCCACTGGCCCAGTAATTTTCAACCTGGCTGTGCATTGGAATCTCTTAGGAAGCGTCTTAAAAATACAGAGCTCCAGGTGCCAGCCCCAGAGTTTCTGATTGAATAGACCTGGGGAGAGGTTGGAACTCTATGATCCTGCAGCGTAGCCAGGTGAGGACCCTGATCCAGGGGAGAAGTTGCCCTGTGTCCTCTGCTCCAGAACCCCCCTCTCTCCCTGAGGCCTGCTGACCCCCAAAGTAGGATCCATCAGTGAGGCGAGTGTCCCGGGCGCCACGTGCCAGCACACTGAGCAGCCCATGCTGGATGAAGTACATCTTCCTGCCCACGGAGCCCTCACGCACCACGAGGTCCCCCGGCTGGAAGACCTCAAAGCGCAGCTTGGTGAGCACGGCCGTGACGAAGCTGGGGTCGGCATGGGCGAACAGCGGCATGTGGGCCACGAGGCCCCGGCAGGTGAAGTTAATGATCTCCTGTCCAGGGGAGGGGCCTGTCAGGCAGTCTGTGCCCCCTGCCCCGAGGTGCCCCCATCAGCTCATCTGTCCCCAGAAGCCCCACCCCTGGGGTCATGGTCTGCCAAAGGATGGGGATGCTTCAGTGAGCCAGGGACCATCTCTAAACTCCTGCCTTCAGAGCTCTCCCATGAGCTCTCACAGGATCACTCCCCCCAGAGATCCCTGCAGCCCTTGCCCATGTATACTGCACCCCATAAGATCTTCAAGAAAGACCCTAACCCCGAAAAGTCCCCCAAAGGCCTGACCTCCCATGGGGCCCTCTGCAGGCCCCACTCCCTGTAGATGCATCTGCTGACCAATAGCCCCTAACCCAGATGGCATCCCAGAAGCCCAGGCCCTCGAAGAGCTCCCCCCTCCAGGACCCAACCCGAAGTCCCACCTCCCGAAGTGGTTCACTCAGCTCGCCTAGGATGCTTTCTTCATCGAACATCTTGCCCTGGTAGCGGTGCTCGTAGTACTCATGGATGCGCTGCCGTGTGTCAGCTGGCAGCTTGTGGAAGGACATATACTGCTCCACCTGCTTGTACTGGAGAGCCAGCCGGAGGCCAGGAAGCAAGAGGACAGAGATAGATGTGGGGCCAGAACAGTGTTTGTTGTGGGGGGGCATGTCACAGACACGGGCCAAATCCAGAGGGTTGAAACATGGAGGCAGGACATATGACAATGGTAGATACAGGAAGGACACATAGCACACTTACAGGAAAACACAGATGTGGGCAGAGGAGGGGTCCAAGGACAGGAGCACAGGTCCAAACAAGGAAAAGGTACATACATGGAACACATGGACATGGGATAAGGAAGGACACAGAGCTCCAACAGGTGCATGCATCAGATTAGGCTCCAAGTTGAGCTACCCAGCCTCCAGCACCCCTCCATGCCCACCCCCCCTTCCTTCTCCTGCCCCTGCTGACCTTCTCCTGGTATTGACGCCGGGAAGAGTCCAGGGACTGGATGAGGGCGGTGGCATGGCCGATGAACATGGCGTAGCAGGTAGCACCCACGATCATGCTGAGCATAGTGAGCCAGACGTCGGGCATGCCTACAGGTGCCTGCTGCCCGTAGCCAATGCAAAGCATGTGGCTCATGGCCTTGAACAGGGCGTGGGAATACTGGCGGCCCCATGAATGGTTCTGGGGGGCAGAGTGTAATGCAGAGCTGGGTATAGGCTCCTCAGAGCCTCATTTTCCTCCTGCCCCCTCCTCTCTCTCTCAGTCCTTCAGCCTGCCCTCTTCTACTTCAGACCTGCCTCTCAGGAGGCACTTAAGTTTGGTTCTGGGGGACCCTGAGGCAGAAGGAGCCTCTTTTACAGCTTAGAGCCTGCAGTTTCTGCCTAGGTTTCCTTCCCCGCCTACTCCCTCTAACACACACACACTTTTTCTGGGCCTCTTTCCCTTCTCATCACCTCCCCACCTCCTCACTCGTGTCTTCTCTCTTGGTCATCCTTCCATCATCTCCCACGTCCTGCCCCCAGTGTTCACCCCTCCTACTCAGGCAGAAGAGCCCTTAGAAGGCCCAGGAGAGGCTGAGCTGTGGGGAGTGCTCACCACCATGTGGTTGATGGAGACCCAGCAGTCAGGAGGGAAGTCCTGCAGCATGGGGACCAGGAACTGCAGACAGCCATCCCAGTGACATAGCAGCAGCATCATCCCGATGAGGTTGAAGATACGAACCACAGCACTGGCCAGGTCATAGGTCATGTGAAAGATCTGAGAAGTCCGAGGAGGGGCTGCTGTGGACAAGAACCCCTCCCTGCCAGTCCTCCATTCCTGGCCTTGTAAATTCTCTCTTCAAACTTCTGTCTAGCCCCAGCCCCCATGAATTTTTAAAATGTGGCTATTATTCACTTGTATAGAGCTTTACAGCACACATAGATAGCTAATACAAAGGAGGCTGTGTTACTACTCCCATCTTATAGATAGGAAAATTGATGCCAATCATGTGCCCCAAATCACACAGTAAATTGTCACAGCATAAACTCAAAAAGGTCTACTGCACAAGCTGCCCAAGTGTAGCCTGGGAAAGAGGAGAAAGGGCAGTTCCCAGTGTAATGTCCCCAGGGTGTATATAAGGATTAATGCCAAAAGTCCTCTTCCCCTCCCATAATAATAGGTAATTACTGAGAACTAACTATATGCCAGGCATTGTTCTAGGTGCTTTACAGGTATTAACTCCTTTAATCTTTATAACTTTATCAAATGTCAGTATATTTAACATTTTCATTTTATAGAAGAGGAAATCAAGTCTTATATAGTAAATAGTAAAACTGGGATCTGACCACAGGCAATGAAATTGCAGAGCCCACACTCTGAACCACTAAACTCTACAGCCTTGAAGCTGAAACTCCAGCCTCTCGCACAGTCTGTAATTCCTAACTCCCCTCTTACATCTTCCTCCCAGAGTCCAACTACCCTCAAGTGTTTGTCCGGCAGCTGTGCACCACCCTCCTGCACCACCATCCTCTCACCTCGGAGATCCATCCCCTGGACCCACATTCTGTCCCTGCTTCTCCCCCACCAACTTTGGAGTGAGCCCACCCTTGGAAGTCCCACCCCATAGCGTAACCCGGAGCCCCACCCATATCTCTGTCTGGAGGAGTCTGCGAGCCCCCCTGCCCACCTCCCCACCCCACCTCCTCCCACTGGTGTATGTAGCGGATGAGGCGGGAGAGGCGGAGCAGCCGCAGCAGGCTGAGGATCTTGGTGAAACGCACGATGCGCAGGGCCCGAGCTGTTTTGTAGACCTCAGCGTCCAGTCGTGGCTCCAGCTCTACCACCAGGAAGATGTAATCCACAGGAATAGAGGAGATGAGGTCAACCAGGAACCAGGTGCGCAGGTAGCGTGTGCGGATGGCCCGCGGTGCCAGCAGGATCTCAGCACCCTCCTCTACCACGATGCCCGTGCGGAAGTTGAGCACCAGATCCATCAAGAAGAAGGTGTCAGAGAGGACATTGAAGACGATCCAAGGCGGAGAGTTCTCCTCCTTGAAGAAGGTGATGCCCACAGGTAGCACAATGAGATTCCCCACCATCAGGAGGAGCATGATCAGGTCCCAGTAAAACCTAAGGTAGGGGTGGGATGGAGATAAGACCACATGATATTTCACCAGCCACTAGGCTAAGGGCAGATAGTCCGACTCTGCTAAAAGTAGGCAAGGATATTGAACAATGGAATGACCATTACAGTTAATTGGAGTGTAAATTGGGACCATCATTTGGAAAAATACTTTGGAACTATCTAGTAAAGTTAAACATTTGCATTCTCTGCAACCCAGCAGTTCTATTCCTAGGTATATACCTATTCAAGGGAACAGTGTGCCCCGGGAAACACACACAAGAATGACAACATTAAATCTGGAAACAATCCAAATGTCCATGAGTAGAAAAATGTAGACAAATAAGATAAATACTGTAGATAAATACACTGTGATATATTCATGCTCTGAAATACCATACGACTGTGAAATCACCCAACTATAGCTACATTCCACAGTACAGATGAATGTCACAAATTTAATGTTGAAAAACAAAAGGATACATACTGTATGATTCCACTTGTACAAAACTCAAAACTAGGCAAAACTAAACTGCATTATTTAGGGGTTCACAGAAAAGTGAAATTAAAGTCAGTAAGGAAATAGTCAAGTAAGGAAAAAAAATAAAATAAAGTAAGGAAATGAGTACCACAAAAGTTAGAATAGCAGGTTTGGGAAAAAAATTTGAGAGCCTTCCAGGGTACCCACAATGTAGTCTCTTTTGACATAGACAGTTGTTACATGGGAGTTTGCTTTACAATTATTCTTTCAAATATATAGTGTGTATGTATATATATATACACATACACATATATATGTGTGTGTGTATCTCTATTATATGTATATATATATAGTTACCTTATAGATATATCTACTATATATGTACATATATACTTCTACTATATATATCCCTAGTGTGTATACATATATATGTTCTTGATTTATAGTATATGTAATATCTTTACTATATGTATAATCTATGTCACTATTATTAAATATTTTAAGTTAAAAAAAGATAAATACCCTGTGCTGATTTCACAGGGTTGCTGAAAATACACTCGCTGAGACAATGGATGTGACAGTGCTGTACAAGCACTGGTTGGTGTTATGACTCACCCACCCTTTATCCCCAGAAGAGGTTGCTGCTTCTCCCATCTCCAGCTCTCTGTCCATTCCTAGTCTAGGACTTCACACCCTTCCTAGCCTTCCCCACACCATCCCTCTTCCCCACACCATCCCTCCTCCCCAAAACAGGCCCATGGTTCCTGTTTCTCTCCTGGGATCTGCTCATCTGTGTCCCAGGGTGGGGGTGGTCTGTCTTGCCTCCCATCTGAACTAGCTCTTCAGAGATGCCCCTTCCCATCTCCACAGCACCTCAGATAGGCTGCACATACAGAGAAACTCCATAGCAGATCCTGAGGCAGCAAGGCTTGAAGCTCTGCACTCCTTTCCTCCCCTAACCTCCCTGTGCCCACTGGGCTCGGGCTGAAGCCAGCCAAGGATGTGGGCAGGGGAGAGCCACACTACTGTGGTGGAAGCTGCAGAAAGAGGTCAGGAGGGAGCAAGGTGGAGCCTTAATTCAGAGATTACTGGACAATCTGAGAGTCCCAATTAGCTATGGTGGTTTCAATTCCAGGACACACCTAATTGCAGCATCAACCCAGGGCCCAGCCCCTTCTGACTCTGACTGCAAAATCAATCCTTTCAGCCCCTGAAAGAAGCTTGGTGGTCCCCAAGTCTGGGCTTCCAGGAATCTCCTCAGACCATGTGCTTCCAATCAACAACAAATCCTTGACCTTCCTCTTCCTATTCTTCCTAGCCAATGGGGAAATCCTGTACTGAGTTGGGAGAGGTGAGGAAAGGAGGCTTTGCCTAGCCATAGAGCATCTTCACAGCCTGACTCATAGGCAGTCACAAGCCTGGCGAGTGATGCTGGAGAGAGGATGGAGAAGAAGCACAATAATAAATGGGGATACATGGCTTCTGGAGATACATCTGAGAGTAAAATTGGGGGAAGGGAGGGAGATCCACAGGAGACTAGAAAAGGTGCACTAGTAGGGTGAGAATGAGGCAGTAAAGAAGAGTGGAAGGAACAATGGGAGAAAGAGGAACATTTTGGGAGTGTGTATGTCTGTAGATGAAAATGATGTCTAGGTCTCCAATTGTGCTTCCAGACTTCTGATTCACACCTTATCCTTTCCACTCATTTCACTCCCCAGGTTAGATGCTTTGCACACATCCTTGCCTCATCCAAAAGCTGTCCTTCATTTCCTCCAAGGACAGGGCTGCTCTCCTCCCCTAGCGACCTTGATGTAGAGGTACAGCCTGATGGGGACTATGGAATGGCCCCACCCCCACTCTCCGTCCCTTCTCTCTGGTAGTCACCTGGGCGGTGGCCGTGCCCAGGCGTTGCTGCCTCAGTCGGTCTGAGTCCTGGCCCTGCCCCGCCGAATACCGCCTTCAGCACCAGGGACAGAGATCGGAGCGGCTGTCTGGACACCCCCTCTCCCCTCCCCAGCGACCCTATTTTTCTTGGTAGCCTGCCCTGCTGAACTAAGCAGGTGCTGGGGATGGGAATGGGAACGGTAGGAGACAGCGGACCTCGGTTTCTCACTCGGCTGACCTCGAGCCTTGGAACATGACATTATCTCCAAGGTCCCCAGCAAGCAGGACTGGAGGAGACAATGATCCCTAACTCCAGTATTCCCTGTGGCCCAGGTGGGGTGTCGGGTTCCTAAAAGGGGAAATCCAGGTCTCTGGTGTTTGCTTGTCCCTCCCAGCTCCTCAGCCAGAGAAGTCACCGAGGACCTCCGGCTGGGGATCCTTCGCCCAAGAATTCCCCGCCTAGGTTGGGGGAAGTGATTCTGTTGGCCCACCAGGGGACCCCTGGGCCGGAAATGAAGTATCTGTGGACGGTAAGGCGGGCCCGGCCCCCATGTCGCGTCCCGTGGGGGTGGGATTTGTGTCCCCCGCCCTCCCTGCCAGACCCCCATTACCGGAAGTCGCTGTAGGGGTGGATGATCCAGGCCCCCGCTGACTTGACTCGCTCCTGCTCGATTTCCACTGCTTTGTGGCTGCCGAACACGCGAAGGGAGAACTTGTTGACCGTGGGCTGGAGCAGAGTCCCGAGCTGCCTCCTCTTGGGCTCGGGCCCGGGCCTGGACCCGGGGATCGGACCCGAGGCCGCGGTCGTAGGCGCCGGGGCAGCCGAAGGCGCCGCCTCCAGCCCAGGGGTCGCCCCGTCGCTGGCCCCAGTGGTTGGCCGCTGGTCCGCCTCCATGACTCCCGTCAGCTTACACGTTTGGCCTCCTAGACCCTGCTGCGGCCATCCGGGACCCCCGACTCCCCGGAGTCCGAGCCGGCGCAGCCCGGCGGGCTGGGAGCGGAGGCGTAGTCGACTGGGAACTGCCGGCGCGCGGGGCGGAGGGGGTGTGTGCGACAGACTCGCCAGCGGGCGGCGGGCGGATTGCGCTGCGCCCCCTGGCGAGAACCGCGCGAAGTCTGGGCAGGGCAGGAGGAGGCGGGGCAGCCCCACATCCAATCTGGGAGGGGGCGGGGCCAACGAACATTGCGACCAGAGGAACTCCGGTGTGGGCGTGGCTTAGCTGGTGGAGGCGGTGCTTCAAGTGTAGCTAGAGGAGGGGAAACGCAACCAGAGCCCCGGAGAGGGCGTGGCCTAGAGTTGACGGACTTCAACCCCACTGTGTGACAAGGAGGCGGAGCTGCCTGCGAATGGCGGGAAAATCGGCCGCTGGTTGTAGCTCGTTGAGGATCGGGAGGGCGAGGAATTGGGAACCAATGGAAGAGATGGGAAATGGCTTTTGAGATTTTATTTCCCCACTCTCATTCATGGACTTCCTGCATTTTACTTTTTCTCTCCTAGGGATATTCCTTTCTTCTGACCTTCTCCATACTGCTCCTTCTATACTTCATTTCCGAATGTATCTTCATGAGCAACTCTGCCTATCAACGAGTGGACGCTGAAGATACAGTCTCAGCCATAAAGTCACTGCTCGTCCATGCCCGCAGACAGACAGAACAGGTGAACTACAGTGCTATGTACTGGAAAGTACTATAAGTTCCAATATATCTCAAATTCTTCCCTTCATCTCCATTTCTTATTGCCACTGCCTTATTTAAAGCCCTCAGCCCTTTTTCACATAAATTATTTCAGAAGCCTCTAAATGGGTCTCTAAATTCTCTCAGGCCAGTTCTTTTCCCACAGTCCGCCAAAGTTACCCTCCTAAAATCCAAATGTAGCTACATCACTTGTTTACTGTCCTTCAAACTTCCCTGTCTTCTATAGATTACAACTAAGTTCCTTAGAATGACATACAAGGCCCTGCAAAATTTGGACCTAGTTTCAATAACCTCTCTGCTGATAGTCCCTCTCGTGAAAGCCAGGACTCCAGTACTGTTGAAATGCTTTGTTTTGCTTTGTCTCCAGACCTTTGCAAATACTTTCTCTGCCTGGTTTTCTTCTGCTCCAATCCACTTTCCAACAGTTAGTTCAGATGTCATCTCCTCTAGGAAACCTAAAAACATATTTCTAACTCTCCCTTCCTCAGCTAAATCTTAGTCTAGAGTTTTCTTAACAGTGACCAGGGCACCACCATTCATAACAGCTCTCGTCAAAAGGCTGCCATTATTTGATTACAGGTCTTTCTCTACCATTAGACTGTGACGCTCTGAATAACAGAAGCCTTGTGCCCGGTATAATGCTGGACACCTGGTGGACACTCAGTAAATGTTTGTTGAATAAACAAGAGAAAGTGTTCATGGAGGAGGAAGGCAATTCCACTTTCCTCTCAACCTCTTCATTATCCTTCCTCTTCTATTTTAAGGAACTTTTCCCAAACCATTTCTGGCCAACTTATATAAACTCCATTGACTATTCTCTATCCTAGCTCCCCTCTATTTCCCTTACTATTTCTAAATTCTTTATACCGCGTCTCTAACTCAGCTCAATTTGTCTCAAGGTCTCCTCTTTCCTCCCCCCCCCCATTCAGTAAACTTACTCTTCTCATATATTATGTGTAAGTACATAACAAAGTTCTCAACTGACTTTCCCTATCTTAGCACCCGATTTTCCACCTCTGCATTTTTCAAACCTTTCCTCTGTGGCCATACCCTCCCCTCCGCCACAACGTGCGTAGTTTTTGTCCAGAACTAAAAGTGGGAGCCCGTATTTGCTTTGGTAAGGTAGCCGAACTGTAAGAACTGGCCATTTACAGGCTATGCTAGAGAATCAGACCTCACCACCAAGCCTCAAGAGGTTTACGGAGCGGCAACACTCCGTAAACGACACCCCTCCTTTTCAACCTCCAAACCTAACAACGTAAGCCAAAGAAGTCTCAGGAAAAGGGTGAAAGATTGAGGAAGGGTACGGAAGTGAGGAAGGATACGGAAAGACACGAGGCGGGAATGCACCAGCCTGGCAATCCCCGGCGACTCTCTCCCCGCCCCCATGAACTTCCGCCCCCAGCACCTTCTCGGCTCTCACAGGCGGAAGACGGCTAGCTACGCGAGGACGCAGTGGCGTGCGCGGTCTTAGGGGCGGAGCCCCGGGGTGGCTGGGAAGCGACGCAGGACGTGCGTGCGTGCGTACGTGCTCGCTCGCGGTGGCGGCGGCGGATCGGAGAGGCCAGAGCCGGAGACCGAGCTGGGATCGGGCCCCGGGCGGGGGCGGTGCGAGCGGCGCCAAGCCGATCCTGGGGGCGGGGACGGAGCTTGGGCGGGCGGGACTGGAGCGGAGCCCGGGAACGAGGCGGGAGGTCCCAGGGTCTCGGGTTGGGGGGGTGGAGCCGCACTTCGTCGCCGCGGGGGTGCCGGGACTCCGGCCGCAGTGCCGCCGCCATCACGGACTTCCTGTGGGACAAGCGCACGGGCCTCGCCGCCAGAACGGTGAGCGCGCGGGCTGGCGGGCCGCGGGGCCGCGCGGAAAGATGGCGACTGCGGGGCGGGCAGGGATAAGATTGGATTGGGGGGCAAGGAGCCAGGGCCAGATTAGGAGAGGGGAAGGGCTGAGACCTCTGAAGTGGCAGAGGTGAGGAGTAGGAAGATGAAGTGGAAGGTCGATCTGCCTTAGATGTTTTCGGGAAAACCAGTAGGAAAGTTGGGAGGGACCAAAGTAGAAGAGGAGTGATGGAGCAGAGATGGGAGTGGTTCCAGAGACGAGAAAGAGCATAATATCAAAGTTGGACCAAAGTTAGAGAGGGAGAACACAATGCCGTGTCTCTTGGAGGATGTGGCAAGAGTTTGACTCTAAGGGTTAGTACTGGATTTTCTGAGAAAGAGAAAAAAAAAGACAAGTTGAGAAAGTTGTAGGCTGCAGATACTTACGGGGATGGGAGAGAGGAAAGTCTGTGAGGGACTTTGGTAGCAGTACGTATGTGAGAAGATGATGAGATGAAATGTGGCAATGCTAATCAAGGTTGAATTATGTGGGAGAATCTGGTGATTGCATCTTCTTGGTTTCCTACAAGCCCTGATAGGCCAGGAATGAATCAATTACCACCGTCCTCCTCAATTTGAAAATTAGTTCAGAATGGGAGCCAGATGTTGGAGCTTTATCCACACCTAACCCACGCCCTTCCCCAAGACTTATGTCTCTGGGCATATTTAATTCTATTCTCCTTTCCTTTTCTCATCTTCCTGGATTGTGACAGTGATTTCTCTCTGGTTCTTTCCTTGAAGGAAAAAAAGAATTTGTGCACCATGCTATTGCGATTCCAATACCTGGAAGGTGGCCAGCTTTTAGCCAACTAGTGCTGATATTAATTAACAACCAATTATTCTCTACTTCTTAGCATAAAAGGGAGGGGCCGGATGGGAAGCTGACTGCAGTTTGGGGCCTCCTGTATTAAAATCATTCAAGGGGGATTTTTTGCCAGTGATGTGAGAGAAGATTCAGGTAATCCAAGGGGCCAGACTCAGATCCCTGGAACTTGCTTTTATTTGGTATACACTACTATGTGTAGAAACCTGGTAAAACTGGATTCCTACCCTCAGGACATGGATGGTCTAGTTGAGATGAGATCCACTTTCAGTGATTGTAAATATTTGTCACAATAGCGTATACTAAAGCATTGTTCTCTTGCTGTTGAGTTGTGAGGAACTTTCTAGATCTCAGCCAAGGATGAACTGTGGCAGTCTCTATCAGTTACACAGTCTGAGCTGTAATAAGCTTTGGCCCACACCTGAGTATCTTCTTGAAGCCATGTTTGAGGTAAATCAGAGTAGAGCAGTGAGCTGAGTGGGAGGAAGCTTCCTAAATTTTTCAGCCAGCATTAGTAGAATATATACTTTATTAAGAAGGGATTTTGAGAACAGAGGAAAACCAAGGGAGTTGTGGGTGGCCAAAAGAGGTAGAAATAGAAGAGCAGAAGGCAGCTTAACATCTCTGGAGCAGCCAGTCCTTGGAAGAGACTTTTGAAAACTCAGAGCTGCCCCACTATTTCTAATTTTACCTTCCCTTCCAGATGCCTCATCCTCGAAGGTACCACTCTTCAGAGCGAGGCAGCCGGGGGAGTTACCATGAACACTACCGGAGCCGAAAGCATAAGAGACGAAGAAGCCGCTCCTGGTCAAGTAGCAGTGACCGGACTCGGCGGCGCCGGCGGGAAGACAGCTACCACGTCCGTTCCCGGAGGTGAGGCTTCGGGAAGAGAAACCCATACTCGGCCCAGTCGTTTATGTATTCAGCACAGATTTATTGGTTTCATGTTAAGCAACTGGGGGAAGGGGATGGTCAAAATGGATGACAAAATAAGCCATTTACACTGTGGTGTTAAGAGTATTATCGTGGAGAAAGTATATAGTAAGGGGCTGAGGAAGCTTCCCACAGGTTTGGTTGGAGTGGGGCAATGTGTGTAGTTCAGGGAAAACTTCCCAGAGAGGGTGACACCTAAGCTTGTCTAAAAGACAGTGGAGAAGTGTCCTAGACAAAGGAGAGCAAATGCAAAAGACTTGGGGCTAGAGGTAACTAACGAACGAGTTAACAGACAAGACAAATATAGAGCTGCAGAGTTTTAATAACTTAGCAGCATATTCAGTGGGAGGGATGGGTTAGGGATAGTTAGGGAGCAAAGCTAGGTATCAGTTAGGAAAGGCTGGAGAAAGAAGCGGCTCTTTGTTCCATTGCATCACTGGAGGGGAGGAGGAGGCTCTCAGAAGGAGTTGTTCTGCAGATGTCTTTTCAGAGGTTTGGTGACATGCAGGTGTGGGGATCCTCCTCTGTGCTTGGTTACATCACTGCCCTGGGTCTTGGTCCTCTCAGAGTGACTTGAGTGTGTGAGAGCAACTTTTCTAGCATTACTCTTTGTCCTCGGTGAGGGAGGGCCTTGTCACATGGTATGGCAAGGAATGTGGCCTGAACAGATGCACCTAATGGTGTTGTCGTCCAACAGCAGCTATGATGATCGTTCATCAGACCGGAGGGCATATGACCGGCGATACTGTGGCAGCTACAGGCGCAATGACTACAGCCGGGATCGGGGAGAAGCCTACTACGACGCGGACTACCGGCATTCCTACGAATATCATCGGGAGAACAGCAGTTACCGCAGCCAGCGCAGCAGCCGGCGGAAGCATAGACGGCGAAGGCGACGCAGCCGGACATTCAGCCGCTCGTCTTCGGTAAGTGCCAGCCCAGGCCCTTCCTCTCCTTACTCTTCTTCAGCCCTCTGGGACCCCGGTAAGTGAGAAGTATCCTTCTTCTCAGCCAAGCATTGGGGTATGAACACTGAGGTGGGCACTGAGTGTCTACTCTCTTGGAGGCTCTCCGACTCTTGGAGGGCCCTGAATCTGCTTTGGAGATGGATGGGCACAGAGCATTTGTGAACCCCAGTGCCCTCCCTGGCATGCTGGGCTGACTGTATTGGGAGCAGCTCTTCCACCCCAGAGGCTTCCACTTTCTAGTGGGGACCTTGCTTGTGAACTGCCTTTCTCCCCCAAGCCCTGGGCTCCACGGCCCCCTCAGCAGGTGGGCTTGGGTGGGGGCAATGGGAGATCTGTGCCCACCTGGAAGGGCATTGTGTAGAGCATGGGGTTGTGGGTGACATTGGCAACAACACCACTTCTCTGCTCTGCCCGTGCCTCTCCCTGTTCCCGTTTTGGGTTTGGGGACTTGGGTTATGCGCCGCTCTTTCTTCTCACCCCGATCCGCCTTACTGCATCTGACGTGTTCCCTTCCACTGTCCCCCATCATCGTCTGTCCCCCCTGGCTGGGCGCCTGTGACCGGTGACCCCTCCACCACCCACCCCGCCTCCCTCCGGCCCCCGCTCCGACACCTGGCTTGCTCCGACCCCCCCCGCCCCCCGACAGCAGCACAGCAGCCGGAGAGCCAAGAGTGTAGAGGACGACGCTGAGGGCCACCTCATCTACCACGTCGGGGACTGGCTACAAGAGCGATGTACAAGCCAAATCGTAACAATCCTATAGCCTGTAATGGTCCCATAGCCATCCTAACATCCCGAGCCAACCCAAGTCACAGCCTCTTTTGCCTCTTCTCAGTGGTGTTGTTTATCTGGGTGGTTTGAGTTGCTGTTGAGATTGACCTCTGCTGTCCACTTCCAGCTCTCATGGCCCCTGGGTTAAAGGTGGTGGGAATCACGCAGGGGTTTTCTCCTCCTGTGACCATCTGTATCTGTTCCCCCTTCCTTCATCTCCTCACCCCAGGTTGCTGTACCCTTTTTCTTCCAACTCAGCTCATTCCCCACCTTCTCTCCCTCCCTCTCCCCGACCCTGCTCTTTTTCATTTCAGATGAAATCGTAAGCACCCTGGGAGAGGGGACCTTCGGCCGAGTTGTACAGTGTGTTGACCATCGCAGGTAACTGTCAGCCCCCTCTGTACTCCACGTCTGCTAGGTGTAAAGAGGTAGGGAGATTATCTGGGACTT